>NC_054476.1:25296933-25606933 GCF_017639515.1 Carcharodon carcharias
AGGGAATGCATACCATGGTCTCCGTTGTGGAGCATGAGCAATGCAATGAGCCTCATGGCTGAGCGCACTGTCTCCTCCATGGAGAGAGTGGCAACTCTCATGGAGAGGCTCCTCCAGGAGCTGAATCAGGGCTTCCTGGGGATGTGCTCGGACCTGCAAGCCCTCAGGTGGTCACTGTCAGTGTGGGAGATGGATTGGACACCCAGTATCCCAGCTGGGGGACCATCCAATAATGGTGAGCAGGGAGGTCCAAAGCGACCTGGCGTTGGCACACAAGCTGCTTGTTGTCCCTCTCAGGGCGCTCCGCTTGATGGCAGCAGTTCCTCCACCCCTCTGCCAGTGACCATGGCATCCGATGAGATTGCGGTGACTGGGGAGATGCCAGCCAGGCCACTGGCTGCTCCCTCCTAGATGGGGCCAGCATAGGCTCCACAGGCCAGAGGATGCCCGCCGAGGTCATCAAGGCCAACAGGACAGCAGAGTGAGCAGGCTGTCTCCAATGCCAGTGCCAGCAAGGAGGGAGCACCTAGATATAGCACCCGCAAACATAAACTTAAAGCACCTTAAGCACAACACAGGCTTATCACTGATGATATTTTTTCCCCCACTTTTACATTAATTATTAGTAGGTATGATGGATTATACCTTTCAATTTAATTTGTATTATGTATGCCAGACACCACACCAGTAAATGTGTTTGTGTTCAACAAGCCTCTGGGTGCTTCATTAGTTCTGCAGGCGCAGGGTAACCCATAATGTTATGAGTATTTTGTTTGTCATTGAACTTTATTGAAATGGCACATAGTGCATGTTGTTCACCAAACAAATGTTCCTGTCAGGTATCGAGTATGGAGCCTGCAGCCCTGGAATGTGGTAGCGGTTCATCTTTGGTAAGCTAGCTGAAGGAGTGTTGGATCAAAGCCTCCCGGGTATCCCTGCCTCCCTGGAGTTTGCCCAGGTCAGTGTCTATTCCCTCAACATTCTCCTGACCATGCTCGTCCTCGGACTCACTACTGGACTTATCGTCTGCTGCCAGAGCAGCTGCATCAACATCATCTTCCTCCATTGCGTCTATCCCTGTCCAGCGCCAGACTGTGGAGAGTGCAGCATGCAACAGTGACACACGATCTGGAGACTATTGCTGTGCATCCCCTGAGCAGTCCAGGCATCGGAAGTGCATCTTGAGAAGACCGATTTTCTCTCTGCCACCACAGCCCTTGTGGAGGTGTAGCTCCTATTGTACCGCTGCTCAGACTTTTGAGGAGTTAGCCCTTGTCGCCTAGCAGCCATCCATCCAATCGGTCTAGAGCACTGAAGAGTCTCGGCACCTGGGAGTGTCTCAGTATGTAAGTGCCATTGGAACTGCCTGGATACCTTGCACAGACTTGTAGAATCTGCACCCTGTGGTCACGCACTACCTGCACATTCATTGATTGGAATCCCTTCCTGTTGATGAAGGCACCCGGCTCACCTGCTGGTGCCTTGATGGCCACATGTGTGCTGTCAATTGCACCCCAGATGTGGGGGAATCCAGCAATCGCTACAAAGCCTCTGGCTCGCTCTGTCTGGCTTCATCCGTGCAGTAGTGAATGAAAATTAATGCACGCTGAACAGAGCGTCTGTCACCAGCTCGACACAACTGTGGACGGCTGATTGGGAGACTGCACAAAGATCTCCCACTGACGCTTGGAAAGAGCTGGAGGCATAGACGTTGAGGGCAACTGTGACCTTAAGCGCCACTGGCCTTGGGTGTTCACCCATATCAGAGCTCATCTCAGGACCGATCATCTGACAGATGGAGGTCACTGTCTCCCGTGAGAGGTGGAGCCTTCTTCGGCATTGCACCTCAGACACATTGAGGTAGCAGTTTCACTGCCTGTAAACCCTGGCAGCAGGATATTGAAATCTTCTGCGGCCCCTTCCACCTTGCACTTCCTGTTGGCCCTGCTCCCCTTGTGCCTGCACCTGTCCTCCCAGAGGTCACCCCTCCTGGAGGCTGAAAAGGGACACCTGGCCTCCTCCCCCTTCTGGCCCTGTCTTCTTGCTCAGGGGAGGTGCCTCCAGCAGAGACCACAATCCCCATTCCCAGGATAAGGGAAGACTGTCTGACACCTGGAAGGCCCCAAGTGTTATGAATACTCCAGAGTCCTGAACTGTTATTTCTGTCAAAGCAGCTCTAAAGCAAAATGAGGATGTCATTTCACAGAAGCAAGCAGCAGCATGTTATATGCTAAAGTACAAACAACTCACACTAACAAGCCCACTTACCCCTCTTATCCCGCCCATGGATGAGGTTTTTGAAAATGTGGCCTATCCGCCTGCCCTTGGCGCCCTTGCAACACGCTGAAAATCTCACAGGCTGCGTAAAAACCACAGACAATTGATGCCTCAAGGGCCTTAATTGGCCTATTAATTAATGGTGGCGCCTCCGTTCTCATCACGCACCCACCTAGTGAAATATCGCGACGGTGCACGGTGACATCGGGAAGCACACCCAACATCATCACGCATCATTTTACATTCCAGCGTGTCGGGCGCGCACCCATACGCCAAATGTAAAATTCTGCCCAAGGAGTTGTGAGAGAGCAAAGGGTGTCCACACGTACCGATATTTTGTGAAAAAGGACATGTTCCTGAAGCTTTTCATCTTGCATTCATCAAGACAAATGCAAGATTCAAGTTCTGTACAACCAAGCAACAGCTTGTAGACGGATATCTGAAAACCAGCATACAGGTCAAAACATAACCAAAAAGACAAATGAAATGTTGCAATTCAACAGTGAGAAAGTGATATTTCAGTCTGCATAGCCCCATCTGGGGATTTCATTCACCGACCCACCGGAAAGATATATTAGAACTGAAGGTGGTACTCACTGGAACAATACTAGGGCTTAAAGGGTTCAATTATGAATGCAGGTTGTCTAAATTTAACTGATATTCCATTGTATTTAGAAAATGAGTAAGGAGTATCTATAGTGTAGGTAGAGAGCAACCATTGCCACTGAAGGGGGGATCCAAAGCTAGAAGGGTGTTATGACCCAGCAGTTGGTAAAGCTGAGTTATTTACAAATTCCAGAGGGAAACTTTAAACAACTGTCATAACCAATATTTTTAAGTGGTGTGTTTGAGATGCAACTCTAAATTCAGGAGTCAGACCACCAGTTCTCGAAAGGTTTTATATTAAACTAAATGAAACATTTTATTAAGTTACAATACATTAAACACATATACATGGCTACAAATTACTACTAAAATAACTTCTAACAAATTCCTAAATTAATCTCCAATTAGGCAGCAGCACCCATAGATTTAATCAGACACCAGGCAAAGCATTTTTACCTTACAAATTCAAAATGAGGTTCCTCTCACTTATGTTCCTGTGGAGACAGTTGTAAGTTTACAGCTGCTTTGATCTTACATTGTCCTTGCCCTGCACACATGAAAATATATCCAGCAAATCTCATTGAATGTAAATTCTCATTGTATCACCAACCTCTTTGAACTCTGCCTCTTCTAACAATAAAACCCCTTTCATAGTACCAATTTCATTAGTAATATAAACATATTGCTTGGTCTCTGCTAGCTAGGTGCCAGATTTCATCTCACTTCTTGAATGGTCTATTCAAAAAATGCAAATGCACTCTACCTCTCTTACATATCAAAGCTAGTACACATCAAAGTACCCTGACTAGCTGCCCTTAATCCAGTTAAGACACACCCACAGACTAAACCTCTATTTTAAAAGAAAACATATTTTCCAATAATATTATATAGATTAATAGCTTCATGACAAGGGAATAATCTTAAAATTTGAATCATGCCATTTAGGATTGAGGATGTACTTTTTTTTTACATAAAAGCTAATGGAAATCTGGAGTACTTTCCCCCAAAAGATTGTGGATGCAGGAATTTTCAAAGCTGAGATAAATTTTTGGGGGGTCAATGTATATGGATTAAAGGCAGATAAATGAGATTGAAGTCCAGATCAACTCTTATCTAAATGAATGATGAAAAGAATTTGAAGGACTGATGGATCTTATATTCTGAATAGCTACTTGTAGCAGCTAAATATAATTGCTCTCCAGACCCCAAAAACAAATACATCAAAGCCACAATTCAGCAAAAAATAGTGAACAGCAGTATCCCATTATAACCCATAAGGATTATCATTCATTTAGTCAACAAATGTCTGTTTCAAAACCCCTTTACTCAGTCATTTATAGTATGGTCTTCATTATTTTTCCCTTTCAAAATTCTGCTGGTGATATTTGCATCATCTATCATCACTCTGTATTTTTCCTTATTTGTTGCATTTTAGCTACTGGATATTGCAAGGCAGAAAACAGGATTGCTAGAAATATTCAATATCCAGCTTTTCCCCATCCGCTTACCCCCTCGCTATGGCCTACCAATTTGGCACCGGGGCAGACCCTCTGATTCCACTTGCTGGGCTGGATGCAGTGCAGGTCACCAAACAGAAATGATTTGAAAACATTGTGAAGCATTGCAGACCTTCTGCCCATTTAGAAGCTTTTCCTTGGGAAATCATTATTAAAAATTAATTCACTCAAACTTTATTTATTTTTATTGCCAGGGTAGAATTGTTGTTGCTTATGAAACAGAAGGACATTGAAGATTGTACATGATGACCTCGTTTTACAGAATGTTTAATAAAAATGATTCTCGCTTGACTACATCATTGTCGGGTATCCAAAACAGGCGTTGGTGCTTTAACCGTGGGAAAGAAATGTACCAGCAGAAACTGGTAAGTTGAAACTGCTGAGTGGGCTTTTGAGGGGGGAGGGGGTATAACCTTGGGCCAGGACTTATAGCTCGGCAGGTGGGCGCGCACCCAACCCGACCATGAGATGATGTGTGATGACGTCAGCTGATCATGCCAATGTCATCGCACAGTTGCGCAATAGTTCTGTCGGCGGGCAAGTGTTGGAGCCGACAGCGTGCCCGCCAGAAAATAAAGGGCCTATTAAGGCCATTAAGTTATCAATTATCATTAAACCTAACGGTTGGTGGGCAGGTGAAAAGGCCAAGCAACTTTTGCATTTTTTTGGAAACCTCGTCCACAGGCAGGTTGAGGTTTCCAAAAACAAATATAAATGAAATAAAAACTTTATTTTTTAATTAAAAACATGTCCCCTGCTCATGTGACAGAGTCATGAGGGGACGTTTCATTATATTTTTCTGTGCTTTATTAATTTTTTCAATATCTTTTTCAACTCCCTGAGGCAGCTCCGTCCTCTCACACGCATGCACGAAGTTCGCGCTAATCCTGCTCGACTTCCTCCTCCCGCCCACACAGGCAGCGCTCAGTGCGGCCGCTCGCGTATCACGCTGGGTGGGCCTTAACTGGCCCACCAGTGTGAAATCACGGTGCGCTGTTAATCGTGGGCGGTGGTTGGCTTCCCAACCGCCCCCGCCGATCCCGCGCACCCAGGGCAAAATTCTGCCCCTGGGGCGGGTTACACCTTGGTGGGGCGGGGGTGCCTCTAATATGCCTCAGAGGGTAGTGGAAATGAGGCCATTAAGTGTGAATTAATTCATTAAGGGCCCGCTTGTGGCCTGACGCCACTCCTGCCATTGGTAAAATTGCACAGGTGAACGGGACAGACAGTTCGGTAGCAGGTAGACAAGCTGCCCACTGGATTTTACTTGGCACCTCCCCCCACCACCCCTCCCACCTTCAAACCTGCCAGCAGGGGAGCAAAAATCCAGCCCATGATGTTTTTGTGCCGAACACCTCACACAAAAGATCATGCAATGAAACAATTGTACATGATACATTTCAACTTTTAATAAGAACTTTTTCTTAAACAAGAAATTAGCTGATATAATATATTCAAAACCTGTGTGTTTCTACATTGCACTCTGGTTACAAACATCTAGTCATAATCAAGATGAAAGTAACACTGTATTTTAAATTAACTTCAGTGTTTTTCTTCAACTACCTGCAAAGTTTCAATTTACAAATACATTTCCAAGCACAAAAATAATCTTTCAACCTTTACCAGATTTTCTACCTCTTGAGCGGTAGAGTTAAATAATCTTGCTTTCCACATCAGAAAATATACACAATTTTACATAATGCAGCTATTATATAAACATAAGCAGCAGAGTAACTTTGGAATTTAATAGCAGGCAAACAATTACAGTTTTAAACCCAGTTCACAATCTCACCAGCAGTTATAAACATATCTTGACAATACACTTCATACAATACTTTAACATGAATAGAATTTACATAAGTGTATCAGTGCTCAAATCATTAGCAGCTTTCACGAATACAGAGTAACTTTTATCTAATCCAGAGTTTGGAAAGCCGGCTCAGGCAGATTGTTGGTTTTGCATCCTGCCCACCGATTGACTTCAATGGAGAGTAAAGTTAGACAGAGCATAAAACTAACATTTCATCCCATTCAGTCACTTTCCCAATAGAGGGGTTAGGTTAAATCACACCTGCCCATCCCCCCCCACTGCCCGCCATAAACACGTATACTGTTCAGCAAAATCTTTTCCCTCTGGTCAATGCAGTGTACCTATAAAAGTCCCGTTAGACACATGAAAACAAGAACATGTAGCGTCACAAAATAAGCAAAGACTAAGTAGCGTGATCTGGCCCTTGAACTCATTAGCTTTGTGCAGTATAAACTTCGGCCACGCAACCACCGCTTGAAGGAAAGTGCTCCTCTCTTCACCTATGAAAAAGAAATAAGGAGTTGAAGTTAACTAATGTCCACCTCAATAATGAATTCAGAATTAAAGTAAATGCTAAAAAAGCCAGGGCGCAGAAGAGATTTTTTTTTTAAAACGCAACCAAATGTTATGATCTGGAACGCATTGCCTGAAAGGGTGGTGGAAGAAGATTACATAATAACCTTCAAAAGGGAATTGGATATATAGTTAAAAAGCAAAAAAGCTGCTGGGCTGTGGGAGAAGAACAGGGGAGTGGGACTAATTGGATAGCTCTTCCGAAGAGCTGGGACAGGCATGGTAGATCAAATGGCCTCCTTTTGTACTGTATCACTCCTTGACTATTAGCAGGAAAGTTTACCTAAGGTTCCCTAGTCACTGAATGCACGAACACCAATGTGCCGTGCTATTGAGCAGAAGAGTATCCGTTCCAAAAAATTGGAAAAATCCCCCATCTTGAAACGGGGTGTTGGAAGACAGTTCCACAACTAGCACAGGATATTTGTGGTTTCTTAATGACAGGTCCAGAAGTACATGAGAAAAGGCCTAGGGGACATAAATGCCTATATGACAGAGTACTGTGGAGGTGGGGTGGTGAGGGGAAAGAGGTATTTTTAGCAAAATGGATCAAAACTAGTATACAAAGAAATGAATGGCATTACATACCTTCCGGACCACAACATGTTCACTGGGATCTATAATCAAGGCTTCACGTTCTTCATCTGATTCCAGTTGTATGGTGTACTCTCTGGGTGGTTGTCTGGCAGCAGGCATATCAAGACTAGAAACAAAATAGCAATATGAACCAAAAGCAGCCGCTTCCTCAATACAATATCTTTAAAACATCCACCAATACCAAAGACTTAGGAGGAAGTAAAGCTTCCATGGGATTCTTGCCCCTAATTTAGGATCAGGTACCTAAGGAGCGCAGCTTTCTGCAGACCACAGGATGTTCTATGAGGCGTTTTGATAGTGTAGAAAGGGAGAAACTGTTTCCACTACAAGAGGGTTCACTAACCAGAAGATACAGATATATGTTAATTGTTTTTTAAAAAGCCAGGCAAGAGAAAAGGAAAAATTTATTTCACTCAGCATGACCTTGAATGCATTGCCTGAAAGGGCAGTGGAAGCAGATTCAATAGGAACATTCAATGGGGAGTTGGATCATTACTTAAAAAGGAAAAATTTGCCAGGCAATGGGGAAACAGCAGGAGGGTGGGACTAATTGAATAGCTCTTTCAAAGCACTGCCAATCATGATGGCAGAATGCCCATTTGTCTATGCATTATGATTCTATAATTCTGCACACAAACTCATACACAGAAGTGTTTCTCCTCACTGTAAAACCTCAACTACTGATGAGATAACTCTGCTCAGTTGAAATGAACAATGTATGTTCCAACATATCACTCAGCATGTCCATGCACTAATGACACCCTTCTTACTGATGACCAAATATCTTCATCCTCTTTTCCAATGGATAATGAAGAACTACCTCAGACAATGCAAATGATATTGGGATGGACAGGGTAGCAATAACCTTACATGATGCTCCAGGACAATTCAAAATGAAAGAGGTTCAGTTTTAACACTAACCGCTTAAGCATTTCTTCAGCTGCTATCAATGCTTCCTCAGCAGCACTCCTTCTTAGCTCTTCATGTGCTAGCATTTCTGCTAACTGAGAGAGCTCCTGGTGAGCAGAATCATTACGTTGATCCGATTCTGCAAGCCTAGATCATGAGCAACAAAAAAAGCTCTGTGACTGACAAACAACAGAAAAAGACCTGGCATTTGTATAGCGCCTTTAACACCCTCGTGATATCCCAAAGTACTTTACAGCCAATTGTGTATTTTTGAAGTCTGGACACTTATTTTGTAGGTAAACATGGCAGCCGATTTGCAAATAGTAAGGTTCCACAAACAGCCGTAAGAGAAAATGACAACTAAAAACACACTTTTCAGGTATTGTTGGTTAAATCTTGGCTGGGTAATCAGGAGGATACCCCTCCTTTTCTTTGAACCATGTCATGAGATCTTTTATATTGATGTGAATAGACTGATGGAACCTCAGTTTAATGTTTCATCCAAAGGGCAACACCTCCAGCATTGCGGCGCTCCATCAGTACAGAAGCGTGAGTCTAGGTTATGTACTCAAGTCCTGGAATGGGATTGGAATCAAAGTATTAATAAAACTGAAAAACCAACAGAGCCAGACTGATACTGAAAATATTTGATAATCTTGATTTAAATTAGTTGAATCGTAAGGAAGTCTTTGTACAATGCAATTTGCTCTCAAAGTACTGAACATTAAGTGGCGCAAGATATTTCAATCACTGAGAATCGCATCTCTGCAACTACAAAATGCCATATCAGGATCACCAAAGTACTTGGAATTTCTGCAGATTCTAAGGTGTCTGACAAAGAGAAACATAAGGATCAGTGAAACAGAAGTTGGCCATTCAGTCCAACAAGCTTGGTCTGCCCTTTTGTGAGCCATGGCAGCTTCCACTGTTTCGATATGAATTGCCTATAATTTCTTCATAGGACTGATTCCATGAATTGGCACCCTCATCAGGAGTGCAGGGTGAAGAATCGTGGATTTTTGGCCCCTAATCTTCAACTATTAAAGCTGCCAAATGGAAAAATGAGATGGAGCAGGTTCATAATTTCCCAAATAGCAATCTCTGGCAGTGCCTGGGCACAGAATTAGTTCTCATGTCAATTATGTCTGGTTCTAGTCTCCCTTCTTAAATATCTCAAACTGTTTCTGTACTCCCCCATGATGAATTCTAGCAATTTTCTCACTAAAGACATTACGAGCATACAAACAATGACAGAAAGCGACCGGCTGGTTCACCCAGCCTGTCCCATACAATTGTGATAGCTTCTGTGTCAACATATATATTCTACCCCCCTCCACCCTTGTGATCCTTTGGGTGAGGCGAAAAAACAGGTAGCAGCCTGAGTCAATTTGGGGAGAAAAAAAACACTGGGAAATTCCTCTCTGACCTCCTTAGGCGGTAAAAGCAAGACCAGGAGGTCACTCTGGCCCTGTTAATTTTACGTTGTGCCTACATTTTGTGCAAGCATGTCCTCCCTAGCCAGAATCAGGTCAAGCCTTTGCTTAAAGGAATTCAGCAAATTGGCATCCACTGCATGAGCTGGCAACTTGGTACACTATTCCAGAGGTCCACAATTCTCTGGGATAAGACCACCTGCCATCTAACCTAGGTTTGGCTTTGAACAACTTAAACTTGTGACCCTTGGGTTGTAGTTAACTTATTTGTCCCTTCCTCTCTTTTCAACTAAGGTTTTCTACTTTCCAATCTCCCAGTACTGATAGCTTTCCATCTCATGGCATGATGGTGGTCAATTCTGTGTTAAATGCTGCCTGGTGTGGTTCAGAGCCCCATTCTGGCATGGCAGTCTCTGCCACGTTTGCTACAGACGATCTACAGTGAAACTGGAGTATCCTCTCCAGGGCACAAGTCTAGGTTAAATTTATGGAGGCCCTGGGCTTCCTAAAAGCCAGGGTCTTGTTCTTGACTTCCCTAGTTGGGTCCAAAGGAATGTATTTGACACTGACTTGGCTGCAATCTCCCAATGCTACACCTGAAATCAGTGAGCTTGGGTGATTAAGGCATTCCTAATTCTCTCACCATTTCTTTTCATATCCTTGGGTCATTCTTCAGTCTGAGTTTTGCCATTATAACTTTGCAGTTTAGACCAATTCCTCTAAGCTCCTTTCATTTAATAATTGATGGTGTTCACAGTATTCCAGGCTTCTTTACTTCACTTTAACCACCATAGTTTTTTTTTTTTGCTGTGATTCATTATCACAAAAGAGATGAGTAATTGACACCTCCAGAAAACTCTCTTTGCTGAACTTCAAACCACAATTTATTTCTCCACCAAATTAAGATTCATTTGAAATATATGCAAATATTTTTACAAATTGATGAAATTCCTCCTTGGGTTTTGAATAGATGAAATAATTGTGCCGTTTCTTCCTGTAAAAATGCGGAACAAACAACACTTACCTCCTCCGTAGTTCAATCAGCTCTAAGTTGTCAATTTCCACTATAACACTGGCACGCTCCTGTGGAGCTCCTGGTGGAACTTCTTCGTTAGCTTCATTCTACAATACAACCAAGAAAAGCTGAGAATCCAATTTTAATTAACACTTGGGCTTCCTGTAAAGTTACGGCTAAGGAAAACCGAGGTCAATGGGCAAAAGAAAAACCCTCTTGCGGTTGGAAATATGATCGTGATTGTCAAAGCCTAATAGCTGCAGTCCCATGACCTGGCTGCAGAAAATCCATAAACTTGAGGTCACCCAAAACTGTTACCTGTATCCTAAATCACACCAAATTCTATTCATCCATCACCCCTGAAACACACTGGCTCCAGAGTCTGGCAACACCTCAATTTTAAAATTCTCTTCCTTGTTTTCAAACCCTCCATAGTCACCAATTAGATAGGAGTTGTATAGCCCAAATTGGTACACCCCAAATCCAAGCTTGCTTATGGGATTGAGGAGGAATTAAAGGTCAGTACAGTGATTGGGGTTATCGCGTAACATCAACTGAATCCCGCTTATTTAACAAATCAAATAATGTGCCCCTCACATCAGGTGAAATATCTACTGAATGGTGCACAAATTAACATATTTAAAAATACACAGGTATTTTAAACTACTCAACACCAATAACACAAGACTTTATTTTATATTTACAATGTTCACACTGGAGCCCAACATTTTTCTCATCCTTCCTCTTCTTTCTCATTCTTTCTACCTCGTGCATCTACTTTACCATTTCTTCTCTTCAATTTTTTTAAATGTTTTAAATTGGGGAGGAAATGAGCAAATTAAAAAGTAATGCTACAGGACAACTGGCTACTTTATATGCTCCACTTACTTGTTCTTCATTCTGCAAAGATGATCGTATAGCTTGATACTGTCTTTCTAGTCTGTAGTAACGGTCCTGGAGATCCCCATAACGCGACTGCGTATCACGCAGAGTCTGAGAGACTGCCTTTAGCTGGCTAGATAATGTGGTTTTCTCTTCAATGCACTGCATAACCTGTGCCAGCAAAACAGTGAACTGTAAGATCTGATCAAAGCATAAATGCCATAAACAAACTTTCTATCTTTAGAATTAAATTCAATGTTGGGTGAAGCTTACAATGAAGCATTTTACATAAAATGAAGCTCACAACTACATTACCTTGCTATTCAGCTGCTGGAATCGCTGTTCTCTCTGGTGAATCTCTTGTAAGTAACCCTGAGCTTCACTCTGCAGTTGTTTCTTTTCTATTAACAGAGACTTCACTTGTTCAGTAACGTTCTCATTGCCCAGTAAGGATACAATCTCCAACGGCTAAGATAAAACATAAAATTAAACATTTTTAAGTTTACAACACATTGGATCCAATAGACACTTATAGACACAATGCTTATAGACACAAACTTGTACACAAAAATTGTCCTTTATTACGGGGGAGGGGGGTAGAATATATAAGTAGAGAAATCTTGTTACAGCTGCACATGGTGCGTTCACACCTAGAGTACTGTGTACAGTTCTAGTTTCCTTACTTAAGGAGAGATAAACTTGCATTGGAAGCAGCTCAGAGAAGGTTCACTAGGTTGATTCCTGAGATGAAGAGGTTGTCTTAGGAGGAAAATTTGAGCAGGTTGGGCCTATGCTCACTGGTCTTTAGAACAATGAGACATGATCTTATTGAAACATATAAGATTCTGAGGGGGCTCGACAGGGTAGATGCTGAGAGGATGTTCCCCTTTGGGGATGGGGAGGAGGGGCACAATCTAGAACTTGGGGGCAGAGTATAAAAATAAGGGGTCTCCCATTTAGACAGAGATGAGGAGGAATTCCTTCTTTCAGAGGATGATTAGTCTTTGGAATTCTCTTCCCCAGAGATCAGTGCAGGCTGGGTCATTGAATATATTCTAGGCTGGATTAGGCAGATTTTTGATCTATAAAGGAGTTGAGGGTTATGGGGGAAGGCAGGAAAGTGGAGCTAAGGCCACAAATAGATCAGCCACGATCTTACGGAATGGCAGAGAAGGTCGAGGGGCTGAATGGCATACTCCTGCTCCAATTTCTTATGATCTCATGAAATGCAACTGATGCTTCAAAAACGCAAAACTAATTTGCAACATTTTCTATCCATCTGAGGGGCTAGTATTCCCATTAATTGCAAATTAGAAATAATTTGCAAATTTTTCTACTAATAGTAGAACAGTAGGAGAGGAAGAGGGGTTGAGGAATTGGGACCTGACCAAGAGTGTTAGTGAGGGGAATGACCAAGGAGGGATAGCCAGCAGCAGCCTATGGTTTAAACTGGAACTAGGAGAAGCACTTTTGCATTTCCCACTCCATATCTAGATGAACAGCTTTATTTTAACCTTACATTTTCGGTGGTGGTTTGCAGCAGTGCCTCACAGGGACACTTGTTAGGCTGCATGTAATCCCAATTTTACAAAAAGGATCTAAAATAGACATTAGTTCTCTTCTCTACATATGCAAAGGACCTAACAACTGTTTCAAGCAATGGTCCTGGGCAGCTCTTTTAATGCCTATACAAATATAGCAGCTGCTGAACTTCCAGCTCAGCTGGTGCATGTGCACATCTGTAAAACAGGCATCACGTAATCTAATTTCTCAGCCCTAGTCTTTAACTTTCCCAGGAAGACACAGCAAATTCAGATATTGCTTTATAAGTTACACACAACATTTTGTAATAAAAAATACACTGATTTACATGGTCTGATTTAACAAGAGGTCCAAAATAATGTAGTTCTGAAGACTTGAAAACATTAATTCTATTTCACTCTCCACAGGTGTTGGACCTGCTGAGGTTTTCCAGCAATTCCTGTTTTCAATTCAGGTGTTCAGCATCTGCATTATTTTGCTTTTATCCAAAATTAATCCTCCCTGTGTTGCTTCCTACAGCATCTGTTTCGAGGCAAACTATGAAAGCAATAAAGACTGGTACTACAAGACCAAAAAACGCCCACATGGCAGGAGGAAGGAAAAGTCAATCAACAAGCCAATTCAGGATTGAAGCGAATCCCTTACCACAAACTCCAAGAAACACTGGTGGAGATTGAGGGTGACAAGTCACTCATTAGCAATTTATTTCAAATTATGGCACACAACGATGAGACCCATGGGGCAGATCAAAAGAAAAAGGGAAAGAACATACAACATACATTGTGGAATTCCAGGTGCATAGTTTTAAATGATTGTCCTGAAAGTAATTGGACATGGGGCCTCCCAAACCCAGATTGTTACCCTCCTATCCAGAGGTGATGACAGGCATTCAAGATGCATCAGTTTAAAACGTAGATAGATTTAATATCTCATGCAAAGAAAATAAGGACTCCTTCATAGTTGATCAAGTTGAGTATTTCGGCTGATGGGGAGGAAAGGCTATGTTACCTCTAAAGTGAGTTATTCATTCAAACCATTATGAATGAGTTTTTAAAAGGCTTACCTTTACCTGGTACACACTATTTACTTTTCCCAATTCACTACTCCACACCTCCTGGTTCAATTTCCTCAGTTCCTCAATTTGTCTATCTCTGTCTGCCACTGTTAAGTGGTATTGCTCTTTCATAGCTCTAGACTCTAAAAGCAGGAAGTCCTTCTCTGATCTGAAAGAAACAACAGTGCACCAATTTTGTCTTTAATCCAAAAATAAAGCAAGGTAGGCATTACACATGAAGCAATTGATTCCCTGCAACTGACAGAAGGGAGAATAATATTAGATACATAATACCACCAACAAAACTAAAGTTACGTGAGATGCATTTGTAAAATGGAGCATCTTGGTTAAGAATGGCACAGGAATTGCTTCCAAACCATTGCCTAAATAGCTTATGTGCATATAACTGATGGTGTTACAGGGTTTTTCTGTTTAGCATTGGAGATTTAATAGCAAACATTTCAGATAAGGATAAATTTCCACCTGGCTTATACACATAAAACCTTAAAAGCACAGAAACAGGCCATTTGGCCCAACAGATCAATGCCAGCATTTATGCTTCATGTGAGCCTCCTTCCACCCAATTTCACTGAATCCTATCAGCATTTACTTCCATTTCCTTTTTTCCTCACGTCCTTGTCATCATTACTCATACATCATTAACTATCCTATCTCTGGGATGGACATTCTTTTGAAAAATATGGAACATGAAAGAAACTAAGAGCCAAAAATGCAAGTTGTTTAAAAGCAGATAATCTACGATAGCTAATCCATAAAAAGGAGAGGACTCTAGATTGGTTGAAAGTTCATTTCAATTGGTAACAATAAGCTGTCATCTGGGTGTCTGATCTTGAAAACATTAATCCATCCTATTGTGGATGTTACATTGTATTGCAATATAAATTAATGACCAGTATAAATCATTGCAAGTCTTAACATTTATAATTTCTTTCATTAGTTGAGAAATGGCACACCAAGTGCAAATAAAATAATTTTAGTTACGTTCCTGTAAATGTTTGCAAAATCTTCCACACAGGATAAATAGTTTCGATGGATTAAAGGAAAATATTACCACAACTATGCCATCCCAAAACGATACCATCTTGAGACCAGTTCGCTGGAGACATGAATTATTGCAAGCCAGCTAAGATTAATGCCAGCCTGTACACTGGGGGTTATTTGCTCAGTGGAATGAGATACAGCATTATAGCACTGCTGCAACTGTTAAACAGAAGGACACTTTTCAGCCCATTATACCTATGTCAACTCTTTGGCAAAGCTATTTAATTAGTCCTGCTCTTCCTAGTAGTCCTGCAATATTTACCCCTTCAAATATTTATCCAATCCCTTCTCAAAATTACTAATGAATTTGATTGATCAGCTCAAGTATCGTTGCACAAGTCAAATTTTAAACAAGTGAGCAATATAACAAAGTTTATTAAAAAAAAATTTCGTTCAAGGGGTGAGAAAGTAACTAACTAGGCCAGCATTTGTTGCCCATTCCTCAAGTCATAATGGAGCCAATTTAAATGAATTAAACCCCAGTACATGTTTACAAATGCAAATGAAGTCTCTTAATAAACAGGACATAGATATAAAACATAATTTATTTGTCAGCCCTTCCCTGGTAATTGGCATTACTCCGTTTTGTCTAAGAAAACAAGCTCGAAACATTACACAGTATTTACAGCACCGAAAAAGATCATTCGGCCCAACCAGTCCAGGCCAGTATTTGTCCTTCACGTGAGTCTCCTCCCACCTGTCAAAATCACTTTCTATCTCCTTTTTCCCCTTCACATACATATGTAGCTTTCCCCAAATGTAGCTCTGCTGTTCACCTCAACTATTCCTTGTGGTAGAGAGTCCACATTCTAACCACTGTCTGGGTAAAGAAAATCCTCCTGAATTCCCTGATGGATTTATTGGTGACCATCTTATATTCATGGCCCCTAATTCTGGTCTCACGGTTCACAAGTTGAAGCATCTTCTGTACGTCACCATTGCAGCTAATGTGATCTGTCAGCCATGTTTTTCTACCAGGGGCATTGTTGTTTACAAAATTTGCTAATCATTTCAACAGCACTGTTCCAGGACAGCAACTCTGCAAGGAACGGAGCACTTAATCAATCAGCACCGACCGTGGAAAACTGAAATACAGATCAGTAAGCCTGGTCCCAAAACTAAACCAAGGACTAAAGTCAGCTCTCTATAAAATTTATTTATGGTAATCAACGATTTTATAATTCAAGGATTTTCCTAAATTGACCAGTCCTGCACAATGAATTCCTTCTTGCTGACACAAAATTTATTATAGCAGATATTGAGAACTTGCTGGAAGCATGCTCACTTCTGAGTCAGAAATTCACTAACAGAATGTTGTCCGTTCCAAGCTGACAATCTTGTGTAATGCTTTATTGGAGGACTTGTTATCTGAATGAGTCATTAATCCAAGAGTATTTCTATTTACTCAAGTGGATGAAAAAGATCCTATGGCACTATTTAAAGAAGAGCAGGGGATCTACCTAATCAATATTCCTCCCTCAACGAACACCAAAAACAAAGGGCTAGATTATACGGTGGTGCATCGACAGCAGGTCCTGCACCCGAAACTGAGCGGTGTTATGACTTCTGGGTTAGCCCTGTGAGTGCAATAATACACTAAATGCCACCAATTAGCGGCAAGGGTCAGTGACAGACAGTCGTTCTGGAAGGTGGGAGTTAGGTGCTGAAACTCGCTGCCGTGACCGGGAACCAAGTCAGGCCAATACTTTAAAAGGGCCTCTGGTCAGCATTCAGTGCCACGTGAGCCCTGAAAGAATCCTGGAGAGAAAAAACAGTTTACCAGAGAGGATTATGGTCCTGTGCGGTGTATCAAGTTAAGTAAATGTTAATGATTGCTTATGTCTGTCAGCCATCTGCAGCATCACAATAAGCCATAATTGAATAATTCAGCAAGTCTTTCAGCTGTAGACATTGAGGGTTTGGCATTTATGTTATTTTTCCATTCATAGATATCTGCACCATTGAAGCAAGGGAAGAGTAGCTCCAGAAGGAGCAAATCTGTCCCCATGGAGACAACGCTCAGTGCACTCTGCTATGCAGTGGAGGCTAGAAGTGAGCAATCTCATTCTGAAGGTGGCAAGAGGAGGAACCATAGACAGATGAGTGCTGCATGGGAGGAGGTGGCCAACGGCGTAGAGTGTGGATGTGGTCAGGAGGAGTTGTTTAATGCCAGAAAAGATTCAATGACCTTGTGAGGTCAGCAACGGTGAGCATGACATCCATATGAGCAAGATGTGTCCAGCGTGGGGCAAGCGTAAAAAGTGAATACAAATGTACCAGATTACCAGCTCACCCACAGTTGCAGAGCATTCCTCAACCATGCTATGGATCTTCCAACCAGTTATGAACTATGGAGCCCAAAAACTGTGGAAGCTGGAAATCTGGAAAAAAGCAGAATGCTGGTAAAAAATCAGCAGGTCTGGCATCATCTGTGGAAAGGGAAACAGAAGGACCCATTTTCAGTGCTGATGACTTCCTCAGAGCTCAGAAGAAGAGTCATGCATACTCGAAAGTTTATCTTTCTCTCCACAGATGATGCCAAACTTGCTGACTTCTACCAACATTCTCTCTGTTTAATGAAGTTTTAATTTTGAATGTTGGTTGGTTGGCACGACAACATTCTGACAGCTAAGCATAGGCTTCAGCCAGCCATGTGCTCACCTGACAATGTTACTGAGACATGACATGAGTATTTGAGTGTTTTATGCCAACTCTATGTCTAATCTTTTCAGGAAAAGCGAGCCAAGAGCGCCAGTGAGTGCTCCCGCTTTGGTGGCAGAATCACATGGCTCGAGATCCTCACTGCATTTGAGAAATAAGTGCTAACCCCTGTTGACACTCACGGCTCATGGAGTAGAGGCAGTGGCGAGATTGGAGGGCGGCCTGGTTCTAATCAGATGGCAAAAGTATCACACTGGATGATGGGATGAAATGGTCACAGTAGTTTGAAGGTGTAATAGTGAAATGCACACTGTTTGGTGCTGGGATTACACACTTGGGGCACTTGACAAGCGTCATCATCAGAGGGTTCAAGTCTTTGTTCGTGGATTCATTGTTTCCAGAGTTAATTAATGCATGCCTGGCCGGGTAAAAGTGTAGCCGAGTCAAGGTTTAGACGTGACACTTTTAGATCCTTAGAGGGGAAGCCTCTTCAGCGCTGCCTCCATCAGGGAATAGTAAGCAACCTCCACCCTCCTCCGAGAAGCAACCCTCGGAGGATGCACTGTCACATCCTCGATCGGCATTCAGCAGCACTGCAGAAACTAGCACAATGCAGCACGTTGGACAGAGGTCATATCTGCACTGATGAGGGCATTTCACAGTCACAAGTGCGGCTGCCGGAGGGTGTAGTGGGGCAGGCTTCGGGCAGTCAGGGGTGAGCCAGAGTCTGAATCTGAGCCGGATGATGAGCCTCCGGAGCCGTCAGTAAGGTGGAAGATGCTGGATGTGCAGCATGAGGACCATGAAGACATGGCTGGGTTACCAGAGGGGTTGCATGCTCTGGCCCTGACAGTAGAGATATCTATCCAGGCCACAAGTGCTGCGATCACCCACTCTTAAAAGCGCCAAGCCTCCACTATGGACAGACTGGCTACTGTCCAGGAGAGGCAAACTGAGCATGTGTGATTGTCAGAGTGTGCTCTGACCTGTACACCATCACCCTAACTCTGAGCTCCGGCCCAGGGCGGCAGGGGAACTGGGAGCTTGGTCGCCCACCCAGCTCCTGGAACCTCACCACTTGGCAGGGAGGACCAACCAGTCCTGGTGGCAGGGGATGAGCAGCTGCAACCTCCATCTGTGAGTTTCTCTCCTGGCACTTGTGAGGGAGGCAACATCTCCACCATCCAGCAGCCACTGACACAGATGTCGACCAGGGCCTTGGTGACTGAAGACTCACATGCATCTGTGCAAGAGTCTCCTGACGTGGTCAGCACCTCAGCCTAAGCCACGCAGAGAACACCCGCCAAAGTCATCCAAGGCAAGGAAGGTGGCAAATCAGAAGCCTCTCTCCAGTGCAGCTGCAAGCGAGGTGGGGGTGGGTGGGAGCACTGCACCGGAGCATGCGTAAACATTTTTGCAATTATTCACAGTGCTCACAATGAGGGCCAGATGGGTGAGATCTATCATTGACCATGTGTTTTGCTTGTTAATCCTTCTCATTAAGTGCAAAATCACAGTTCCTCATCCACGTGTTCTTTTTTATAAATGGGAGATGTGTCACTAGTGTCTGTGGGATTTCCAAATTTGATGAACGGGGGTGGGGGGGGGGGCCTGAAGTTCATATATATTCCTGTGGGGTTATTGGAGAAGAGTGGCTTGTGAGGGCCTCAAGATTTTCTCACTGTACTTCTGAGATATTTGAGGGGGGGGGGGGTGTGTGTGTGTGTGTGAGGTGGGAATCTGTCTCCTCATTTAAGTGACGTTGGTGTTCTGCAGGGCCCGACGCAAACTGCTGCTGTATTAAGGCTTCCATAGTGTCACGACCATTAAGCCCGCTCGTGGCCAGGCACATTGACTGCAGCATCGCCATGCCCCCCTGCCTCATCCTCCTCTTCATCCTCAGATGACTGCTCCCCTTCTGGCCTCTCATCAACTTGCAATGTGTCTCCTCTTTGGATAGCTATGTTGTGGAGGGCACAGCAGACCACAAACCATCAGGAGACCCGTGAGGGGGAGTACTGTAATGCACCTCCTGATCTGTCAAGGCGTCTGAAACGCATTTTCAGAAGGCTGATTGTCAGTTCCACAATGGTCCTAGTGCTGACGTGATTCTCATTACAACTTCTCTTTACCTCAGTTCTTGAACCCTCACAGACATCATAAGCCATCTCTTCAGAGGAGAACCCTTATCTCCCAAAAGCCAACCCTCCAATGCATCAGGGCCAGTGAAAAGCATCATAGCTGCTACCTGGATATCTGGCACACGCCTGCATGACATGTTGTTTGCGGCTGCATGCCAGCTGAACAATGATTGAGTGGAAGCCTTTTCTATTGATGAACGCACAGGGTTGTGCCTCGGGAGCCTTTATGGCTTCATGAGTGCAATCGACGCCTCTCTGCACCCTGGGGAAACCATCAATTGCTGCAAGTCCTCGGTCCTCCCCATCTGGCTTTGCACATATGTGGTGAAAGCAATGCAATATCTGCCCCTCTGGAACACTGTATCAGTAAACACCTTGATGCGGTGGCTTGCTGCCAGATGGGTTATCACTGCCAGGTCCCCAGATGCTGCTTGAGAGGAGCCTATAGCAAAAACGTTGAGTGCCACTGTCAACATTAGGGCGACAGTCATCAAACCCAAGGCAGTTTGACACAATCTCTCCAGCAAGCAACTCGCAAAGGAATGTGGCAGTTGCCCTTGAGAGCCTCTGTCTTCTTTGGCACTGAGTTTCTGTCATCCTGAGGTAGCCGGAGCGCTCCCTGTACACCCTCAGTGCCGCGTTAACATCTTTCGCACCTGGAGGAGCCTCGCCAGGCTCCGTCTGATCGCTGGAACCTTGTGCTAGGCTGTTCCCATCCTGAGGAGCCATTGCCTCCAGGGCCTCCCTCTGATCTCTAACTCCTCTCTGGAGGTTGTGCCTCCTACTGACACCACAATCCCCATCTGTGTAGGAAAGATTACACCACTCACCCCAGCTGATGAAGAGAATGGGGGTTTCTGAAGACCCCTCCCATTGAGAGGACAGTCCTTCTAAAGATAGATCCAAAATTCTGCAAGGTTTAGTTTAAATAAGCACTCCCTTGGCCAGAGGTTTCTTAACTGCAAGGCTGAAGCTCTTCCCTCAGCTGCAGTTTAAAAACCCACCCTAACAAGCCTGCCCTTAAAAAAAAAAGAAAAAAACTGCAGATGCTGGAAATCCAAAACAAAAACAAAAATACCTGGAAAAATTCAGCAGGTCTGGCAGCATCTATGGAGAGGAACACAGTTAACGTTTTGAGTCCGAATGACCCTTCAACAAAACTAAGTAAAAATAGAAGAGAGGTGAAATATGTCACCTCTCTTCTATTTTTACTTAGTTCTGTTGAATGTTCATTTGGACTCGAAATGTTAACTGTGTTCCTCTCCGCAGATGCTGCCAGACCTGCTGAGTTTTTCCAGGTATTTTTGTTTTTGCCCTTAATAAAATAAGTTTCACACTTGACATCATTCAGACCTTGAAAGCGTTTTATTGCCTTCTGCCCGTATTATTCCACTCAGAATGCTGGTTAAATTGCATCAATAGGCATTTAAATAGATATTTAAATAACGTGGCTGGGTTCCGATCTTCTGACCCACACACACATGGTATTATCCGAAACAAGTGTGATGGCGTTGGGAATGCTGCCTGACGCTATCACGCCTGATATTAGGTTTCGCAAAGCAGGAAACGCTCCCGTTCACATAGCATAAAGTTCAGGCCAAAACCTGTTTATTCATTTGCTACCGATGGGACCTCACTGCATACAAACTGAATGACACATTTGCTTACATAAAGTACACAAAGGAAATTCATTGGCAGCGAAGCACTTTGGGTGTTCTGAATAGGTTAATATGGCACTATACAAATACAACTTCATTATTCAAACTGAAATTCTACCATAAATACTAACAAACCTTAGTTCAGCCAATTCATTCCGACAGGCAGAAAGATCCTGCTCAGTGCGTTCTTGCAATTTTGTTTGTTGAAGCAGTTTTTCTAGTTCTTCCACTTTATCTCGAAGCCACGTTATCTCAGAGGAGTCATTACATAAATTCTGGTCTTTGAGGCAAACAGCCTCTTTCAACTGCAAGGAAAGCAAAAACAGTATTCAATGTTTATGTAAGTATGAATGTAAAATATGATTACAGCACTTCTCCTGTGCCCTTCCTTTCTCATTAAAAGACAATCTAAACAAAGCATTTTGCTAACTTTACATAGCCTGAAATATAAATCCTGACACTGAGCAATTTCAAGACAGGGTTAATATTTCATACTATATTTTAAATTTAGCACCTTGCAATGGTTCTCTACTTTTGTTGCTAGGCAGCGCCATTATTCTGTAAGGCTTTAAAAATGCATTTCCATTAACTAAAGTATAAAAGTCAATTCTAAGATAGGGCTTGAAGTTGCACAAATCAATGAACAAGGTAAAATGGTATTCTACTTCAAATTCATCTGAATGCTTGAGTTGGAGATGCTGGAGGTCCTCTAAAGGTCTGTCTCTCTCATTCTGCAGAGCCATCACTGCTTTCTCAAAAGATTCTGTCTGAGAAGTAAGCTCCTTATTCTCATTTATGATACCTAAAAGTCTTTGCTCACTCACCAAATCTTTTGATAATACAACCAGCTTTTCTTCAGTTCTTTCCTGAAGCACTTCAACAGCTTTCTCAGAGATTTTAATCCTGGTTTCTGACTTGGCCAGACCCTCAGCTTTAATAAGTTTGTTTTCAAGTTCCTCTAAATTTGTTCTTTTAACATTGATTTCCTTTTTGAGCTCATCACATTCCAGAGTTTTAAATTCAAGTTTCTGTTGAAGTTCAAGAATTAATTTTGTCTCATTTGCTTCAGGTTTATCCCTTTGTGTGTGTAAAGTAGCAGTCTTGAGTTCTGTAACTTGTTCCATAATTTGCTCATTCTCTACTTGCAAGGATTTTATGCTTTCATTACGTTTTTCAAGGGAGCTCTGTGCTTCTTTCCATTGTTTCTCAAGGCTGCTTTTTTCATTCTCTAGATTCTTAATTTGCTGCAGTTGCTTTTGCAGTAGCTCCTTCAACTGATTATCTTTCAAGGACAAGACCTGGTTAAGCTCCTCCCTGTACTTAATTAATTGTGCTTTTAGCATTGCATTTTCAGAATTAAGATCATCCATCTGGTTGAGCAGATTTCTGATCTCTTGCTTAAGTTCATTGTTTTCAGTTGCACTTTCCTGAATAATACTATCTTTCTGACTTAGCATATCAAGATGGCGCTGCTCCAGTTGTGTATATTCCGATAAAATACGGTCTCGGTCATCTTGAAGGGAGGCCATTGATTTTGTAAATGCGTCCATTTTGGCAACGACTTTGTCTTTCTCTTCTCTGCTTTTATCAATCTGCACCTGTAATTCTTTGGATTCACTGGCTGCTTTTTGGCTATCATGCTGGAAAATATTCAACTTCTCCTCATAATCCTCTATTTGTTTTCTATATTGTTCCTGTAATTCTGCTACATATTCTGAAATTTCACCATCTTTTGATGACATGAGTTTCAAGATCTCCACATCTTTATTGCTTAGCATGAGCTTCAGCTGTTGGGAAATAGCATTCTGCTTCTGTAGGTCAGCATTTAATTTCTCATTTTCAGACTGAAGCTGGTGACTTTCTGATTGTTTTTCTGTCAGATCTTTTTCCAGCATTTGCTCTGTTATTTTCAACTTGGTTACAGAATGGCTCATGTCAGAAAGCTGTGCACTTAAGTAATTATTTTCCTGTGACAATTTGTTTAGGGCTACTTCTTTTTCTTTTAACAATCCCTCCATCTCTTCGATTTTTTCAGTGTCTTTGCAAATGATCTCTTTCATGTTAACCATTTCATTCTGATGCTTGCTCTCTGCGTTTTTACTGCTCACAGTAAGTTCATTTATTGTCTGCTCTAACTTCAAAGCTCTGTACTGGAGTTCTTTAAGGTCGAAGGATTTTAGCTTGATTTCTTCATGAAGTTTTTGTAACATTTCTTCCTTTGCTTGCACTTGATTTTCTTTATTTTGGATAGTATCTTGGAATCGAGTTTCCCATTTCTTGCTTTCTTCAATAATCCTGTCTCTGTCATCTTGGAGCGAGGACATACACTTTGTGAATGCTGCCAAATTCGCTAAATTGTTATTCAACTCGCCCTGAAGCTTCTTAATCAGCAGATCCCGGCCATTTAGTTCAGCCTGTACTTCTAAGAGTTCTGCAACCACCCTGTCTTTGTCACGTTCTAACAAATCTAGTTTGTCCTGATAATTGACTATTTCTTTTTGATGAATTGTTTTCTGTTGATCCAAAATCATAAGTAGTTCCTTCTCTTTTTCAGTAATTTGGGCTTTTGTTTTCTCTTCATTTCTTTGTAGTTCTTCTGTTAGCCCTAAGCACTGCGCGTGAAAGCCATTAGCTTCACTTCTAGCATCACGAAGCAAGGCTTTATAAGAAACAAGTTCTTCTTGAACTAGTCTGATTTGCTCTTCAGATTTGGAGGCTTTCGTAGTTGCAGATTCTAGTTTCTTTCGAATTTCTTCACAGGCAGATTCGGTTGTCTTGATTGCTCGCTCCAAATCCAAAATAAGTTCCTGATACTTGATGCAGTCCTTCTGTAATTGATTTATTTCTTGTTGCTTTTCTTTTAACAGTTCTTGCAACTCTCTGGTTTCACCATAGGGTCTGGTTTTACCTCTCCGAGCAGACCGTAGCTTCTCCTCAAACTCTTTAACCAATTTTATTTCCCGAGTTTCCTTTTCTCTGACCAATTGACATTTCTCTTCTCTGAAGCCATGTAATTCATTGACAAGTGAATTGTTTTGCACATGAAGTGTCTTCAATGCTTCTGTTAACTGATCGATTTTGTCAGCACTGTTAAGTAATTCCGCCTCCAGATACTCTTTCTCGTTTTTGACTTTCTCTGACATTTCTTGAACATTTTCAAGTTCTTCCTGGAGAAGGGATTTGTCATCCTCTAAAATTTTGACTTTTTCGTTTAAGTTTACAGTCTCTTGCTGGTAAGCTTTTACTTCTTGTTGAAGTTCTACGATTATAGCATTCTTTCCATGGCTCTCCATCTTGTGATGCAACTTCAATTGTCGAAGCTTCTCGGACAGCAATGGTCTTGCTTGATCCAAAACTTGAATCTCTCCAGCCTTGACCTCCAGAGATTGCATGCCTGAAGATAATGACTCATTTACTTGGAATTTATCAATTTCAGACTGTAATTCAGACTGATAAAATGTCTCTTTGGCTTGTAGCTCTTCTAGGATAGATGTAGATGTGTTAAGTTCCTTCAGTAAATGCTCTTTCTCATTCTGAGTTTTATCAATCTCTGATTTAAGCTCCTCATAGGTTTGCTTTAGCAAGTTGTTTTCCTCTAGGAGCTGATTGTACTGAATGGGCAATTCACTCGTGCGGCTCTGATTTGCAGCAGAAATGGTTTGCAATTCACTGTTGATTCTTTCAATCTCCCCTTCAAGCTCTTGAACTCTCTGCTGCTTGGATTTTGTAAGCTTTCTCATTTTGTCCTTCATTTTTTCATTTTGATCACTAGCCTCCTCAAGTTGTTTCTCAATATTTTGCCGCTCAGCCTCAACTTCACGGAGTTTGAAAACTACTTCTTGCTTTTCCTTTCTGGTCATTTCAACTATCTGTCTCATCTTATCCATTTCATTTCCAATGTTTTCATAGGACTGCAAAAGGGACTCATATTCATTCTTTAATTCATCGCGTTTTGCCTTCCACTCTGACAGTTCTGCTGCCTGGGAATTTTTTAGTGAATCCAGCTGGTGAGAAAAGTCTTGCTTCTCTTGAGTTATTGTTTCTAGTTTATGCTTTAGACTTTCGCATGCAACATTTAAGTTCTGTTTTTCTGTGAATATTCTATCTACTTCAGAAAGAAGCCTCTTCTTCTCTTCATGGTGTGCAGAAGCTGCTTGCTGTAAAGGCTCAAGCTGTTTCTTCGTTTCAGCCAAGCTTCTTTCAAGGGTAGAAATCTTGGAAGTAAGTTGTTCTTTTTCTGATGTTAAAGTATTAATATCCTGCTTCAGAGTTTTATTTTCCTTCAGGGCCTCTTTCCGGGATATTAGCGCAGCTTGTAGCTTTCTCTGAATCAGCTCTTTAGACTTGCTTTCTTCAGAATTATCTGCTGCCCTCTGTTCAACTTCGATGGTAGAAGTTTTTGTTCTTTCCTTTTCCATTTCATAAAATATTGCTTGCTTTTGTACTTGTAATTCCAGTTCCTCCAAAAGCTTTTGTTTCTCAGACAATGTACATTCCAAGGACTTTATAGTGTTATCACGTTCCTGTAAACTCTCATGAAACTTCACTAGCTCTGATTGCGCAGACCGTACTTGTTGCGTGTGCAGGTTCTCTTCTTCACCTGCTTTTTGAGACTGGTAAGCCCGCTTCAATAATGATTTGACATCTGCATTCTCCCCCTTAAAGGTGGTCAGCTGTGTTTGGATTTGCTCTCTCTCTCTGTGTAAATCCAACTGTTGTGTTTTGAGAGTAGCTATAGATTCAGCTGAATTTTCTACAGTGAGAGAATAATTTTCTTTATCCTCTAGTGCTCTTTCCAGAGCAATTTTGAGGTCATTTTCAGCTTGGATTGACTGCCACTGATTTCGGAGCCGGTTAATCTCTGCAGCCTGACTCTCCCTTTCCTCTTGGTGCTGACATTCTTGACTGGATAGAGAATGCTTTAACATTTGGACCTCTTCTGATATTTCAACAATCCTAACTTGTGCACTTCCTAACTCTGATTTTAGTTTTGTTTTATCTTGCTGAAGTTGTTCATTTTCACCTTGAAGGCTTTTTATATCAGCATCCTTAATTGCTAATTTCTTCTCAAGAACCTGAACTTCATCTTGCTGACCTAAGGCAGCAAGCATTTTGCTCTCCTGTTCCTCAAGCTGAACTTTAAGCTGTTCCAATATCTTTTCTTTGTCATTCAGCATGACATTGACAGAATGCAACTGCTTTTGCAAAGTTCCTATTAACTCTCTATTACACTCAAATTCTGTTAGCTTTGTCTGATATGTTTGGTGAAGTGCAGTTAGCTCTTCTTTCACATTTTCTAAATCTTTGGTTTGCACAAAATACATTTCTGAAATGTTGTTGTATTCTTCCCTCTGGAGGGAGAGCTGCTCTTTATGATGTTTATCCTTCTCCTGACCCTTTTTGATGGTTTCCTTCCGAGCCAAAAGGGCTGCCTGAAGTTTCTTTTGTAAATGTTCCTTTTCTTGTTTAAGCACATTTAGCTGGTCGACGACCTCAATGACACCAAAGCCACCACCTCCAGGAGCTTCACTTCCAACGTGCAATTCTGTGTTTGAGTGACCTGTTTCTTTAGATAACGCGATTTTAAGTTTCTCAAGGTCTGAATTAAGTCGATAGCACTCATCTTCGAATGCTTTCTCCTTTTCTTTTAAAACAGACTGAAGTTGTGCAATTAAGGAATCTTTCTGTTGAACAGTTTTAAGCAATTCCACAGACAGGGCTTCCTTTTCCATTTCCCATTTACTGACATTTTCTTGCAATTGTTCTATAACAATTTCTTTTGTGGAAAGGGTCTCACTAAGAATATTTATATCAGTGTCCTTTTCCACCAGCTGTTGTTTCAGGGCTTCAAGGTGTGATTCAAGCTGTTTGATCTGATTCTGACCAATTGTCACTTCAGAGGTAAGCTCTTGTTTCTGACTTTCAAGCATTCTGCAATTGTGCTGCAATTCTGTGATTTGCTGATCTTTCACTGTGTCAGCGATGGCTCCTTTTTGCAACTCTTGAACTTTCTTCATCAAATCCCTTCTAGTTAGTAATGCAGCTTGAAACTTCTTTTTCAGCAAGTCCCTCTCCTTTGTCAGCACTTGTGTTTGCGAAAGCAACTGTTCATTTTCAGTAGCAATGCCTTGGTACTGGATTTCTTTTGTACTCAGAAGAATTTCTTGCTGTTCCAGTTGTTTCTTATGCTCCTCCAGTTCACGTGTAAGCTTGTCTATCATTTCATCGGAAACACAATATTGCACCTTAAGCTTTTGTATTTGATTATTCAAGTGTTTTTCCTCTTCTGCTGCTTTAACCATTTCCTTTGATATGGATTCTGTAAGCTGCATAGTAGAGGCATCCTTTTCTCTCAGCTGCTGACTGAGAGAAAGCACCAACTCTTGCTGTTGGTTTACTTGCATAGTCAATATGTGTGCCGCTTGCTCCTTCTTTTGCAGGGAATCAAAATGCTGAGCCCCTTCCTTGATTGCATCTTCCAACTGTTGGGACTTCTTGTTAAGTTTCTCCTCCAAAGCACTGATCTGTTCTTGTACTGAATTACTTTGTTCATCTAAAACGTGTTGCTTTTCTTTTAGTTCAGCTTGTGATTGCTCCAGCATCTCCCGAAGATCAGTTACCTGTATTTGTAAAGCTTCTAATTCCAAGTGATGACTTAATTTGGTTTGCTTGAGTTCATTACGGAGTGAAAACTTTTCTTCTTCAAAAGAAATTAATTTATCAGCCATGCTTTCTGTAATTTCTAACCTACCTTTTTCACTTGCTGAAATGCTACTTTGCAAATTTTCAATCTCTTTTTCTTTCTCAGATAGAATTTGCTTTAACTCATTCACTGCAGATTCACTGCTGAAAACCAAGGCTGACAATTCATCCAGTCTGGATTGTTTTTCAACAACTTGCTGACTGAAGTTTGATGCCAGCACTTCTTGCTCTTGCAGACGATTTGCACTGGTATGTAATGCAGATGACTGTTCACAAAGTTCCTCTTGCAAATTATCTAGTGCCTTTTGTAAGCTGCCTATTTTAACATCTTTCAACTCTGTTTGATTCTCTAAATTGCTCAGTTTCTCTGTTAGCAGACTATTTTTCTCAGTTTCCCTTCCAAATTCCACCAACCATTTCCTTTCTGATTCCATCAGATTTTGCTCTAATTTCTGAACCTCCAATTTCAGTTTTGCTATTTTCTCTGATTTTAGACTGACCTGCTTTTGAAGACACTCGTTTTCACCCTTCATATGCTGTGCAACATCAAGCTTCTCATTAATATCGCACATTGTTGCAAGCTTCTCTTCAAGCATCCGTAATTCATCCGATTTCTGTTGTAACTGCTTTTGGTATGAGGCACTCACTTGTTCCTTTTCCATCTTCATCATGTTAATCTGGTGATCCAATTGTGAATTTCCTTTTTGGAGTCGATCACACTGCTGATGAAGATTTTCAATCAGCACTGCTTTTTCTTGATTGTCTTGAGCTGATTTTTCACTCAAAGTCTTTAGCTCTGACTCAAGTTTCTCAATACACTGTGTCTGATCCATATATTTTTTGTGAAGGATTAGTTCATTTTGTTTTGAATCCTGATTAATCATCTCAAGTTGTTCTACAGCTTCCTTATATTGGATTTTTTGTGCTTCTAGAGCTGCAATCTGGCTATCCAGATTCCTCTGATTAATAGCAAACATTTCATCTTTTTGCTGCAAAACATTCCCATAATCAGTTAATGACACCCGACTCTTCTGCAGATCCTCTTTTAGTGATTTAACTTCAACCATCAAAGAATTTGCATTACTCTCTATGACTTGAATATTGTCATCTTTTTCACAAAGTACTGTCTGAAGTCCTGCTATTTCTTCCTCCTTTGCACGAAGCATTATATGAAGTTCCCTGAACTGTTCAGACTGTGCAGCATATCTTTCCTGCAGGTGGCTAAAAGCAGTTTCTTTATCCTGCAGTAACTCCTCAAGTCGTTTTGAATCAGAAAGCATGTTTTGCACTTGATTCTGAAGTTGAGAAATCTGCTCTGTGCTCTCGGTGAATTGTGATTTCAGCAAGTCACTCTCACTCGCTTTGTCTTGCCATTTCCTGACAAGTTTTCTCTGCTCTAAAATTGAAGCCTCCTTTTGAACAACAGCCTCTTTCAACTGGCTTATTTCTGAATTCTGTTGGTTTATTTGACTATTTAATTGTGAAAATAAATGTTCAAGATTAATAAACTTTTCACTAAGTGCTGCATATTCAGTTTCCTTTGCCTGTATCTTTAACATCAATGCTTCATTGCAAGTTGTGGTACTCTCCTTGATCTGCAACATAGCCAGCTCCTTATCCTGAATAATAGTCTTTAGCTGTTCAGCTTCAGAGCTAGCAGCTGCCAGTTGCACTCTAAGCTGCGAAACAGAATCCTCGGTTTCAGAAAATACTGCTTTGACTTTGACACACTCTTCGACTTTACAGGCCAGCAGCAGGTCTCTTTCCTCGATAGTGCGCTTTAGCTCATGAGCTTTCAAAGTCATGTCCTGGATTTGGTTTTGAAGTTTCGAAATGGTTCCCATATTTTCTATGGATTGCAATTCCAGTGCGCCATGCTCTGCGGCCTTTTTCTGAAGCTCTCCAAGTTCAACAGTCTGCTGTTGAAGGGTTGTCTCTTTCTCTTGCAATGTCTGTTTAAGCTGAACGGCTTCACACATCATAACTTGCACCTGAGCTTGCAATTGTGAAATTATCTGCACATATTGGTACAATTGCCTTTCCCCTTGCAACATTTTGCCTTGCTGCTGTTGCAGTAACATTGCCTGCTGATTCGATGAGACTTGTTTCTCTTCAAGCTCCAATGTAAATTTCCCAGTGGCAACATTTAAGGTGCTGGTGCCTTCATTCATTCCCACTTTTTGCGAAAGCAAGCATTGAAGGGCTGTAATCTCATCTGTTTTACTGCTCAGTGCAAAGCTCATCTCCTCAAGTTCCTCTTTAAATTTGCGATTTTCAGAGCTGAGAATTTGTGCTTGATCACGTGCGTGCGCAGCCACAGACTCACAGTCATTCGTTTTTTTCTGCAGCTGATTCTGCTCAGCAGTCCACTTACTGACAGATATTTGTAACTCTTTATTTTCGCTCTGAAGCCATTCTTTGTCAATACTCAATGCTTCCATTTGCTTCTGCAACAACAAAATTGTATCAGCTTTCTGATTAAGCTGTCCCTGCAGGTCATGATTTTCAATGGACTTGCTGCTGAGGAGAGATTCTCTATCATCCAACTGCTGCCTGAGCTTTTCCTTTTCTTCTGTCAATGCTTGTACTTGACTCTCTAAGCTATTAGCAGTAAGCTGGTACTGACTTAGTGCTTTTTGCAGGCCATTGCATTCAGATAGTTTTTCTTTTAAAGCCACATCCTTGACCCCAAGTTCACTACCAAATTCCTGAATCTGATCTTGTAGCTGCAACAATCTCTCTTGTCCTTCACAAAGCTGGTTTTGGAGTGACGTACATTCAGCACTTTTTTTGCTCAACGCAACCTCCTTTTCAGCGTTTAAAAGCCTAAGTTCTTCAAGCTGTACTGCCAAAGGCTGCAACTGCCCTCTAATCTGCTCAGTAGTTATTTGATGCTCCAGAATTTGATTTTGCAGAAAGTTACACTCATTTATTTTTTCACGCAACTGCTCTTCCACTGTTACTTTCTTCTGCTCCAAAGCTTTTAGAAGTTCTAGCTTTGGGGTTAACGCTTCTTTTTCTTTTTGAAGCTGGGAGATTGTGCTTGTGTACTGTAAAATCTGTTCTTCTTTGGAAGTTATCCCAATTTCTAACTGTTGCACAACATCATTTTTCTTTGAAAGCTCATCATCTTTATTATTAAGGATCTTCTTGAGATTTTCATTTTCAGCGGACAGCTCTTTCATTTGACACTCCAAATTGGACTTGATCTTCATAGTATTAGCAGCACTTTCATTTGACTCAGATAGAAGTTTAGCTTGGTCTGAAAGGCTCTGAACTTGATTTTTCACCATTGCCTGCAGTTGCACATTTGTTTCATCAAGTGTTTTTGTTTGTTTTTGCAAGTCAGTAACTAATCTGGTCACTTCATCCACTTGCCTTTTTAAATCTTGCCTTTCAGTTTCTTTAGCCTGTACTTCTTGCATCAGTTGAGAATTAGCTTGTTCAACAGTTTGAAGCCTTTGCTCCAAAGAGGCAACAATATCCAGCTTCTCCTGCAGTTTGCTTTCAGCTTCTTCTCTATGTTCAGCAAAATGCTTGGATAACTTTGCCAACTCTTCCTCTTTTCCAACAGACTCAGCTATAAGGTTGTTGCACTGATTTTTCAAGGTTTTCAACTCATTCTCCAAACATTGTTCTTTCTCCTCCTTCTCTTGGAGTGAACTGTCAAGTCTTCCTTTTGCCGAGCTGATTTCAATCAACTGAGCCTTGAGTTTTTCAATTTCTTGTTGGCTGCTAGCATTTCTTTCCTGAAGCTGTTGAGTGGTTATGGAAACCATATTTTCAAGTGAGGATACTTGAGCTCTGCATTCTACAAGATGAGCTTTATTTGATATATTCTCCTTCTGTAATTCTGAGCGTAGACTTTGAATTACGTTGTTATTTTCTCCAATCTGCTTCATTAAAGCATTAATTTCTTCCCCCTTAGCTTCAGCTTCATGTTGAGCAGTACTGAGCTCAGATTCTACCTTAGAAAGTTGATCTACAAGTGTAGAAATGCTGGTATTCATGGCCTGCTCATCAACAGATTGAGCCTTCTTTAATAACATGACCTCCATTTCAACCTTTGCTAAGGCTGCTTGCAGCTCTCCAGTCTCCTGTTCCTTATATCTAATTTGCATTTTCAATGTTTCATTCTGCTCTGAATATTCTGCCATGCTCTCGGAAAGGACAGTCAGCCTATACTCCTTCTCTACAATCGTCTCTTTAAGTGTGTCAATCTCTCTTTCACAACTTTGCAAATCATCAATCAGACGGGCTCGTTCTTCCAAATGGCTCGAATTAAGCCGTTCTAGCTCATCATTTGTCTGCTCTAGTTCCTGGCGTAGAACTTCCATTGCAATTTCCTGTTTCTGCACCTGAATAACACAAGAGAAGATATTTATATAACAGTGCAAACACATGTACATTTGGTAGCCTGTATTCTTTTACAATAATCTGAATTGGGAAAACAGATTAATTTCTGTTTGACTTTGTACAAATTACGGATGATTAAATAACTTAGTCATACATTCTCCAAACATTTAAAAAGAACTCAAACTAAATTAGTCAAAGGTCTCTCTGGAATCAAAAATTTACACTAGAAATATCAAAAATGAGGTCAAAATTTATATTTCTAAAGCTCTACTCTCCGAGCGCAACATCCTGTCTATGTTTGAATATCTCTAATGGTTGTGCACTACTATCTCACCGAGTCGATTATTCTAAACATTCATCACTTTTGGTGTTAACTTCTTATTCTTTCATGGGGTGTGGGCATTGCTGGTAGGGCCACCATTTATTGCCCATCCCTAATTGCTCTTGATAAGGCAGTGGTGAGCCACCTCCTTGAGTCGCTGCAGACTATGTGATGTAGGTACACCTATGGGGCTGTTGGGAAGGGACTTCCAGGATTTTGACACAGCACCAGTGAAGGAACAGCAATATAGTTTCAAATCAGGATGGTGTATGGCTTGGAGGGGAACTTGCAGATGGTGGCGTTCCCATGCATCGGCTTTGTTGTCCTTCTAGGTAGTAAAAGATACAGGCTTGGAAGGTGCTGTTGAAGAGCCCTTGGCAAGTTGCTGCTGTCCACCTTGTAGATGGTACACACTGCTGCCACTATGCATCAGTAGTGGAGGTAGTGAATGTTTACGGTGGTGGGACAGGTGTCAATCAAGTGACTGCCTTGTCCTGGATGGTGACAAGTTTCTTGAATGCTGTTGGAGCTGCACTCATTCAGGCAAGTGAAGAATATTCCATCCCATTCCTACTTGAGCCTTACCAGATGGTGGACACACCTTTGGAAAGTGAGATGATGAGTTACTTGCTGCAGAATTTCCAGCCTCTGACTTGCTCTTGTATCCACAGTATTTCTAGTATTTATATGGCTGGTCCAGTTCAGTTTCTGGTCAATGTTGATAGTGGGAGTTTCAGTGACGATTATGCCATTAAATGTTTAGGCTTAATGGTTAGATTCTCTCTTGTTGGAGCTGGTCATTGCCTGCCTGCTTAATATATGAGGAACGTTTGTGGACTCTGGGTCCATCCTCGATGGAGTTTAGAAGGATGAGGGGGGGATCTGATTGAAACTTACAGAATACTGAAAGGCCTGGATAGAATGGACGTGGGGAAGATGTTTCCATTAGTAGGAGAGACTAGACCCGAGGGCACAGCCTCAGATTAAAGTGAAGACCTTTTAAAACAGAGATGAGGAGAAACTTCTTTAGCCAGAGAGTGGTGAATCTATGGAATTCATTGCCACAGAAGGCTGTGGAGGCCAGGTCATTGAGTGTATTTAAGACCAAGATAGATAGGTTCATGATTGGTAAGGGGAATGGGGTTGAGAAACTTATCAGCCATGATTGAATGGTGGAACAGACTCAATGGGCCGAATGGCCTAATTTCTGCTCCTATGTCTTATGGTCTTATGGCACTTTGTTTGGCCCAAAGGTTTCTGGTCACTTATTATCCCAAGCCCGTATATTGTCCAGGTCTTGCTGCACATAGATATGGTCTGCTTCAGTACCTGAGGAGTCACAAATGATGCTGAATGTTGCATCAGCGAACATCCCAACTTCTGACCTTATGATGGAGGGAAGGTCATTGATGAAGCAGCTGAAGATGACTGAGCCTAAGGCACTACATTATGGAACTCCTGCAGCAATGTCTCTGCACCGAGATGAGTGACCTCCAACAACCTCAACCAGTGGAGAGTTTTCCCCCTGATTCCCAATGACTCCAGTTTTGCTAGGGCTCCTTGATGCCACACCCAGTCAAATGCTGGCTTGATGTCAAAGGCAGTCACTCTCACCTCACCTCTGGAGTTCAGATCTTTTCTCCATGTTTGGACTAAGGCTGTAATGAGGTCAGGAGTGGCCTGGCCTGGCCGAACCTGAACTGCATCAATGAGCAAGTTATTGCTGAGTAAGTGCCACCTGACAGCACTGACGATGACACCTTCCAACACGTTGCTGATGATAGAGAGTAGACTGATGTGGTGTTAACTAGCCGGGTTGGATTTGCCCTGCTTTTTGTGGACAGGGCACACGTGGGCAATTTTCCACATTGCCGGGGAGATGCTTAGGGCACGGCTAGTTATGGAGCCAGTACTATTGCTGGAATATTGTCAGGGCCCATAGCCTTTCAGTGCCTTCAATGTTTTCTTGATATCACATGGAGTGAATCAAGTTGAGTAAAGGCTGGCAACTGTGATGCTGGGGACCTCCAGAGGAGGCTGAGATGGATCACCTACTAGGCACTTGAAATTGAAGATGGTTGCAAATGCTTCAGCCTTGTCTTTTGCACTGATGTGCTGTGCCCTCTCATCATTGAGGATGGAAATATTTGTGGAGCCTCCTCCAGTTAGTTGGTTAGTTGTCCGCCACCATTCACAACTGGAAGTGACAGGACTGCAGAGCTTAGACTTGATCCATTGGCTGTGGGATCGCTTAAATCTGTCTATCACATACTGCTTACGCTGGTTGGCATGGAAGTGGTCCTGTGTTGTAGCTTTACCAGGTTGACACCTCATTTTTAGGTGTGCTGGGTGCTGCTACTGGCATGCCCTCCTGCATTCAGGGTTGTTCCCAGGCTTGATGGTAATGGTAGAGTCGGGAGGTTAGGCTGGTCCATGAGGTTACAGATTATGGTTGAATAAAATTCTGCTGATGTCATAGAAACATAGAAAGTAGGTGCAGGAGCATGCCATTCAGCCCCTCGAGACTGCTCTGCCATTCAATATGATCATGCCTGAACCTCTATCTCAATGCCATACTCCCACTCTCTCCCCATACCCCTTGACGCTTTAAGTATCTAGAAATATATTTCCTTCTTAAATATGTTCAGTGACTTGGGCTCCACAGCCTTCTGTGATAGAGAATTCCACAGATCCGCCACCCTCTGAGTGAAGAAGTTTCTCCTCATCTCAGTCCTAAATGGCTTACCCTGTATCCTGAGATTGTGACCCCTTGTTCTAGACACTCCAGCCAGGCGAAACATCATCCCTGCATCCAATTTATCTAGCCCTGTCAGAATTTTATACATTTTAATGAGATCCCCTCTCATTCTCCTAAACTCCAGGAAATACAGGTCTAGTCAACTCAACCTCTCCTCACGTAACAAACCTGCCATCCCAGGAATCAGTCTGGTGAACATTCACTGCACTCCTTCTATGGTATATATATCCTTAGGTAAGGGGACCCAAAACTGCAACCAATACTCCAGGTGTGGTATCACCAAGGCCCTGTACAGCTGCAGTAAGACATTCTTGCTCTTGTACTCAAATCCCCTTGCAATGAAGGCCAACACGCCATTTGCCTTCCTAACTGCTTGCTGCATCTGCATGCTTGCTTTCAGCACCTCGTGGATGCCCAGTTTTGAGTTGCTGGATCTGATCAAAATCCATAGCATTTAGCATGGTGGTACACCACACAACATGATGAAGGGTATCTTCAATGTGAAGACTGGACTTGGTCTCTACAAGGGCTGTGCAGTGATCACTCCTATCGATACTGTCATGGACAGATGCATCTGCGACAGGTAGATTGGTGAGGATGATGTCAAGGCGGCTTTTCCCTCTTGGTTCCCTCACCGCCTGCCGCAGACTCAGTATAGCAGTTGTGTGTTTTAGGGCTCTGCCACCTCCAGTGGGTCTGTCCTACTGTGGGACAGGACACACGCAAGAATGCTGATGGAGATATTTGAGATATTGTCTGTAAGCAATAATTCCGTGTGTATGATGATGTCAGGCTGTTACTTGTCTAGTCTGTGGGACAGCTCTCCCAATTTTGACAACAGGCCCTTAGGTGTTAGTGAAGAGGACTTTGCGGAGTTGACAGGGCTGGGTTTGCTGTTGTCGGGTAAAGGCATTTTTCTCACTGCACATATTTCTGCTGAGCTACAACAGTGTACCACATTCACAAGTCTTGGTTTAGGCCTACTTCTACTTGAATATTCATTCATCTTAAAGAAGAAGTTTCACCTTTCTTAAAAAGAATGTTATGAAGAATTACAATTTCTTCAAATATATTTTAACTTCTCCAATACTCTTGATTTTATTAAAACAAACTTAAGTGGCTTGATATCATGCCACTAGTAATGTGTTGTGAAGATCTGGATCATGTTACAGGAATGGATAGTCACCAATTGCTATCTAAACACTATGAAAAAAAAACACTACATAGTTAAATAAAAACTATATAGCCATTCACCATGATACTTAAACAAATATCATAGAATCTTACAACACAGAAGGAGGCCATTTGGCCCATTGTGCCTCTGGCTCTTGGAAGAGCTATGAAATTAGTGCCACATCCCACCCCACCCCACTGCTCTTTCCCTATCCGCCCACTTTTTAAATATTAACAATTTGGCTGGTTATATATTTTTGAAAATGACATACTTTTTCTTTGTTTGAAGAAAGCTTCTGTGTGAGGTCCAGGACTATATTTTTCTGATCAGCACATTCGACTTCAAAAGCACTGCACTTCTTGGTAACGTTTCCTAGCTAATAGAGAGAACACAAAGTATTCCTAAATGCCACAACTTTTAGCATAGTATGTAAGTACAAAAAATAAGCACTATTTGTAAAACTAAAAAAAATAATTTTTTGCTCGCCTTTGGCAAAAAAAGACGATTTGGGATTTCTCCTACTGCAGACAAGGTAGGAGGAAACCCCACTGTTTGTGAGGAAGAGCTTGCTACAGGAGGGACTGAAGGAAAATCAGGCTTGAAGATAAAACAATGGTACAAGGGATTAGGGAGCAAACCTATGATGGGCATTGAATTATCACTGAATTGAACTGGGTATTAGATTCAGGGGTGGGGCAAAATCTCATTACAATTACAATACTTGATGGAAAATGCATACTGAATTTGTTCAAGTAAGCAAATCAATTAAATTCCTTTTTGCACAATGAGTCTTAAATAACAAAATATACAATTCTATCATGAGGATATGAAAGTAAAGAGGGATAACGTTTTGTAGGCAATCGAAGGAATTACGATACAAATGTAATTTTGGAGTGCAACTTAGTTATATAGCACATCTCACATTTGAGAATGTTCTAGAACGTTTAAGTTTGAGAGGGGATACTGATCACAGAAAAGAAGTGGATTGAAGGTACAATCTAGGATCAATCCAGAATCAAACAGAAGATCTTTTTCTCTTTCTTCAATATAAACAGCTTGCCAATTGAAAGATAAACACAGATTTATGCTTCTAAAGGATTCAGTTCATCAAACCAGGTTTCACTCTGTAATCATACAGCAATATATGGCCATTTTAGAATACTTACATTTTCCTCATTATGCAATAGTTTTTCTGTAAAGTCTTGGTTGATTATTTTCTGGGCTTCCAGGGATTCTTTTAATTTATCCATCTGTGCCAGTTTTGCCAAGGCTTCTACCAGCGTTTGTTCTTTTTCCACAAGTGAATTTTCCAGGACGTCTTTCTTGTCCATGACTCTAGAAATTAATGTCAATATAAAACAATAATTCACAACAGGTTGCATTTCTTAAAGGTTTGTTATATTACACACAATACAGAGGACAGCAAAGACAGTGAGAAGCTGGGATTGTTCTCCTTACAGCAGAGAAGATTAAAGGGGGATTGTTCAAAATTATATGGGGTTTTGGTTGAGGAAGTAAAGAGAAGCAGCTTTGACTGGCAAGTGGGTTGGTAACTAGAGGACACAGATTTAAGATAATTAGCAATAAAAAGGAAACAAATAAAAAGCATACTCACTGGTTCGACATATGTAACCCTTATCTTAGCACACCCATTTAAAAAGGCTGGCGTCTTTGTTCCAAACTTGGCTAACAAGAGGTCTGACATGAGGAATGAAAAACCTTTCGTTGGGCAAAATAAAATGACCTTCCCCATCATTTTTATTCAAGCAGGAGACCTATTTCCAACAACTTGACACCATTTTTAGCAAATAATTGACATTAGATTTCTCCAGAACCAACCAACATGGGTTAGATTCTCAATGGGGTGAGCAGAATGCCGATGGCTAATACCCACAATTGAGGAAAAAAAAATTCAACCTCTGGAAATTCAAATCTTAACAACTCCTGCATTCCACATCAACCAAAAATATAGAGGTTAATGTTCTTACCCTTTCAACTGCTCATTCAAACTGGAAATATGATGCTGGTGTTGCTCAGAATCACGGCTTTGCTGACTTCGCACAAAGGACAGTTGATTTTGCAAGCGTTCACATTCATTCTACAGGAAAGAAGAGTTTTTAGTGGACTTGCAGACAAGATTCTGTGTTTCTCATGCTTTCTTTGATGCACAGTAACAGGTTCAGAATTTAACTTTTCACACTACATTTTACTTTGGAGAAACAAAAACTGAGACTACAAAACAGAATCTTTCAAATATTATCTAACTCCATTAATTTGTATAGCATCAGCTCATTAGTAATGTGGCTGAGTAATTTCAAAAGTTTAATATGATTTACAGCATCATTTTTCAACATTGCAAAATGTACAACTGCACATTTTAAAAGATAAAACACTGGTACAATAACAAACATATAGACAGTCACATCTTCAATTTCTATAAAGTCCACTCCTTTGCATCTATGGTTTCACACTTCTGGTTTAAGAAATGTCATGGCGGACACTGAGGGGCACTCTTGTTCTTCTGTGTTCCTCTACATTCCTTGAGCGTTTACCAAACCAAAAGGTTTTCTGGAGAGAGGAACAAATTTTTGCTACCTGACTCACCACAAAACTTTCCTTTCTCATGCTGTACTAAATAATGCATATTGGGGGTGAACCTGTAATTCTAGCATTCATTGGAGGCGTACCTCAGGAAATCACAGACACACTGCTGATTGTCCATTCATTGATGAATTTTCCAAAATGCACTGCCAGCAAGCACTGCTTCCTGCTAGGAGTTCCCAACTGCAAAATCACCCTTACAGTCTCCATGTTCTGACTATCACAAACAAGATGCTTCCTTGACTGTCTAAGGAGCTTACATACAGGATAAAGAAACACAGATTATCTTAAACCTTGAAAGAGGTGAAGGCATGCAAAGAGAATGGAATTTAATGGAGGCTCATTATATTTGTTTCAGATACAGGGAATATTAGGACTGGTATGGACAAGGCCTGCCAAGGTACAAGGATTCATCCTCTGACCGGGGGAGGGGGGTCAAAGTAACTTCATTCTCTGTAAGGATGAAGAAATCCAGCACTGATGCATAGCTGCATGCTTTTGCGGAAAGGTGAACACTTAAGCAGTTTTCTAAGCAGCACTGTCTATACCAAGATGGTCATTTCACCAAAAGGCCACAAATTTATTACTACAAAAAGCAGGCTAGTTCACAGCTAGCCATCTTGCTTTCAACTGGAAACAGGAATACAAGCTTCACTTAGAATAGCAGGGCCTGACCATTACTTAGAAGGTCAGCTGCTTTACAATTTCCTTCTTCTCAATTCTTTTGACACTCTTTAAGATCATGAAAATAATGCTATAGTATCTGAATTATTCACTTTGTCATAATTTTTAGGCATAGGGTCTGATGGTCATTCAGGCATGGATAATTTGCCTCCACGGATGGTGGGAAAATGGTAGTCTCTGCATCTACAGTGATTGGAGTTTAGTGGAATAAGAGGTAATCTTATTGAGACATAAAAGATTTTGAGGGGGCTTGACAGGGAGATCATGGGGAAATCTAGAATTGGAGGCATGGCTTCAAAGTAATGGGTCTCCCCTTTAAGACAGAGATGAGGAGGAATTTCTTCTCTGACAGGATCATTAATCTTTGGAATTCTCTACCTCAAGAGTGATTAGGGTCTGGATCATTAAAAATATTCAAGATTAAATCAGATGGATTTTTGATCTACAAGGGCAAAGGTTTTGGGAGGAGGGCAGGTAGGAAAGTGGAGTTAAGGCCACAATCGGATCTGCTATGATCTTATTAAATGGCAGAAGAGGCTTGAGGAGTCGAATGGCCTACTCCTGCTGCTATTTCTTATGTTCTTATGGTGTTATTGAGTGGCTGAGTCACTAACTGCAGAGGCTAATCACCTCCTAGATCCCACAGGATATAACAAAAACCTTTAAGCAAATGACCTATCTATAAAACATTAGACAATTGCAGCCTCTCACTGCCTTATTATTCTGCTTTCCTTGCACAGTCTGGCTAGTTCCTACACACATGCCGACAGTCTGCATAGCATTTACCTGATCTCACTATAGCCAGTTAATGTTTTCTAAAGCTGCCTTTACATTTGATTTAGTGGGCTGTTAGTGCTGCCTTCTCAACACAAATGTGTCACACCTTTAGCTGTAATCCCATTTAGGCTCGCCAGAGTTGAGATCAGTCAACAGAAGAGAAAGTTTTCACCAAGTTTTACCAGTGGCAAGCCTTTGTGAATCCTGTTGTGAATCCATTCTGGTGTAGAAAGCTGACAGCATGAACACCTCATGAAATGCAATACAGAAACAGCTTAAAGACAGCTAACAAGAGGGAGAAATTTGCAGGGCTTTGGGGAAAGAGCAGGGTGTGGGACTAATTGGGTAACTCTAAGAGCTGGCACAGGTAGGTTAGGCAGAATGGTCTCCTGTGCTGCATCATTCTATGAATTAGGCTACTACCTACAAATAATTTAATGTGGTTTCAAACAATGTTAGAAACTGAATGGATACAACATTTGACTGACAAAACAGTGTATTTTTTTAAAATCTACTCTTAATGTGCACCTTGATTTGTTCAGCAATTCTACAATTAACTTGGGTCTTTTCTTATTTTTATACAAATGGAAAATCATTATTTGATATCCTAGAGATGTGAAACTTTGTCATTTGGAACATCTGATACTTTACAAATTTATCCTCTTCACACTTGCTCCACCTGCTGTGCTCAAAATTTACTGCAGATTCTTACATAGAAACCAATTCCTTGACAACGAAATAAAATATATGGGATGCAGTTCTGTACTAAAAATGGTGCAAAATAGGGACAATTAATACAGCCATTCAACATAATTGGGAGAAAATACTTAGTTATCCAAAGTTACAAAAAATAAATTTTATCCAAAAAGACTTTGTAAACATATGAATTACTGTCTATGCTGGTTCTTTAAAAGCAAAATTTGAACGTAAATTGAAAATTCTCTTGACTGAGACTTAAAGCTTGTAATATAGATTAATTTTTGCTGTAAGATGTTTACAAGAACGTGCATTTTACAAATGGGGTCTTTTTTAAGTTTGACACTCTTTAGGGCAAAGTAATGCTAAAATATAACTTTAACAGTTTTTTTTCTTTATAAAGATTATTTAAAAGGGATCTTTGGATGAAAAATGTAACATCTGATAAAATTGTTTACTTCTGCAAGACTGTTTTTAAAACTTAACTATGTTGGTTTTTGCATCTGCCAACGTAAATCTAAGAATATGTGAACAAGAGTAGACCATTCAACCTAGTAAGCCTATTCCATCAGTCAGTCAGGTAAAGGCTGATCTATAATACTTTAGACCTTAGGTGACTGTAGTTGATAAATAGAGAAGAACGTGAAATGTTTTTCAAAATAGGATGCTAGTTGTCACATTTTCTGTTTGTGAGACAACTATGTACAACTACACAGTATACTTATCTATTCTGAACATTTTAAAAAGGCTTTTTTATACATGTTGAAGTTTTAGACACTTATTTGATTTTTATTCCCTTTTCATTATTCAGGGTATTTCCCACCAGCAAGTCCTGTCATATTTGGCCTTCTTAATGCAGTCACATACAAGCACAACACAGTGACACAAATTAAAAGCCAAACTTAGACAGAATGCCTACACATATATAGAAACCAGACCTGACAGTACATGACCAAGTATACACTGGAACTGTTATTCATCACCTCAAAAAGTGAATCGTGGGCAAACACACCTGGGGAACCCTCAGTAGCTGCCCCTCTTCACACACACCAAAGGTCACCTGTATTAGAAGGCTTTGTTACTAGATCCTTGAATTTAAGTATTTTCATAGTTTCATGATCAAAGGTTTAACAGGATTCAAAAGGTCAACCTTGGGGATTAATCCAAGAGTTTTGATCTGGGCTTTATATCCCGACGAGAAACTTATAACACAATATGAAATGGCATCGGCATGCAGAAAATTTACAACTCCATCTCTGTAGGTAAACAGAAGACAGGGGTTATTCAAATGTTCTGCTGATCATGTATTCCAAACTTCCAAATAGGTTAAGTCTCCAAATAAAATTGAAAGAAAAATTAATTTGCTTAACTTGTTTAGGTCAACAATTTTGTAATCGAGTGATGCAGTAATAAATTTCTTTAAAAATAAACAGGCCAGACACATGATCTTATTATAAAGGTTGATATAAAATATTACCAATGTGACCACCAAACACATACAAGCCTTAATCATCAAACACTTTAAAACATAATTTGTTAATGAGCTCAAAAGTTTTTTTAAAAAACTATATTTATCAAACAACATTTCTATGTTCCATTACAATAACTGTCTTACATCAAGCTAATCTCGAAACTGGGAAGTGCACACCCTTCTCACCCTTACCTGGTGGAATTCTACTCTGGTACGGAGCTGTGCTTTGTCCTCCAATTCCTGACAGCGCTCCTCCAACACTAGGATTTGTTCTTGTAGTCTGTTCCGTTCCAGTTCTAGCTCCTCAACAACTGCCCTCAATCCTGTATAATTATAACTGCATTATTGCAAAGTGTGGGAATAAAAATTAAACTAAAGAAAATCATTGTGTGTTTCAAGTATTAAATCACTTGTTAAAAAGACTAATAATACTAATATATTATCCTTCTCAACCTATATTTAATCGAGAAACTTTGCTGTAGAACTAATGGTGAAGCCATCAGCATTCTCCGTTGTTAAAGCATTAATTGGACTGCAACTTCCAACAATTTTACATGTGCAGTTAAACATGGAAATCAAGAAGTTGCTGTCCAAATTGCCTGCTCCTCCAGAAGCTGTGCCATACCAGTATCTCACCCAGACTCTGCATTAACACACAAGGAATGGCATGAAATTGCAGTACTTAACATGATGGATACCCACTAAATAGGCCAGAAGAGGCGCGGGCTTGGCCATTCTAGTGTAAGTAAATTTTTAATGGCATGATCAGTTTTAATTACTGCTAAACAACTCCCCTGACACCGAAAATTAACTCTTACAAGTGTGCAGTCTCATTCATTCAGATTTTAACTATGGGGATTTAAAAATGTAAATTTTGTTTTACATTTTCTTTTTGTCTTATCTCTCTCGCTTAATCCCATCTTTCTTTCCCTATTTTTATTTCGCTTTCTGTTCCTGATTTGAAGTAAATATTCTGAGACTTTCTGATTCAAACTCTGCACTGCTCATTAATAATTCTTCAATCTGTTTGGTTAAGTAAATTATATGGTTGTCTGTCCTACTCACATAGGTTCAAATCCCATGCAGAGTAAGTTCCCATGAAAAATTCCATGGGAAAATCTGTGGGCAAACCCAAGTGTAATGAACAGCTGGTGCTGTTGGTTTGCTGCTGAAAGCAAAATCTGACCATTTATTTTTGTATACTCTGGATTATGTTCATGTGTTAAATGATTTTAAATTAGATATTCAACAATGCTTAACTTTGCTTCACACATTCTATGAACACAGAAATATGAAAGCGAGAAATAAGTGCAAATTTTGATGTTACACTATCCATATCGCGCCCATGTGAATATGTGGTAAATGACGTCTCATGCATCACATTACATGCAGAAACTCTCAAAATCCTGGATTTCAGAAACCGCCTCATCACCTCTTAAGGAGGGTGAGGTGAGATAGATGATGGGAGTGACTAAATAGACATAGAAACAAAGGAGTCCGAAGAGAAAAAAAGCGGTGTATGAGCAGAGAGAGAGAAAGAGAAAAAAAATCAGAGAATCATAAACAGTGCAGGAAATAAACAGAATTAAGAAATAAAACAAAATGAATCGAGAGCAGTGGCAGGAGTAATGAGGAAAACAGGATATGGAGCTGGGGAGCAACAACCCATGTCAGAGATTAAGAGAAAGTGGAGGATGGAAATAAGTTGGCAGATGGAAGGACAAGATTCAGGTTTTTTTGTGGAAAGGAGTGATGATGGCATTATTGATTGGTGGAAGAAGGGGAAGGACAAATAGTCAGAAGAGAGGGAGCCACTGATGGCATTAGGCCAAGTAGGAACAGTTTCCTGATGAGAGGATGAGTTTGGAGAGAGCCTGAGAGATGATAAAGAAGATGCAAAGTGATAAAGGGCCAAGGCAAGGATGAGGATGGAGGCTGTGTAAGTAGCAAAAGAAGGGGGTTGAGTTAACCAAACAGCTGAACCAAATAAATATATAAGCTTCTCACATTTGGCTTTTGCATGAAAATAGGAAGGGTGTTTCTCATGAGAAGAGGAAGCTCAGTTATGCTTACCGTCAAGGTTATAATAGGATGATTTAGAAAAGGGAATGAACTTGCAACATTACTTTGGGTGACTAAGGCAGCTCTGCAAGTGAACAACCAGTCCAATCATAAACCAACTGAGCAAACATGAATTGTAATGGGGTTGAAGGTGGGAATCTGCGTTGGTGGGCATGGGAGCTAGTGAGGGAATGAAGGGAAAAAGATCAAAAGGTAGAAATCCGTTCCTTGCCACCTCCATCTCTCCTACACCATTTTAACTGCAAATATCAAGAACAGAGATAGAAAAGAGAAAATATGTTAAAGGAAGTGTGTGTGTGCACATGTGCATGTATCTGTGCTTGTGCGTGTGTGCTAGAGAGCGAAAAGACAAAAACAGGGAGAGTGCGACATAAAAAACAGAAAGTTAGAGGAAGAGACAATTTTTTTGTATGCAAACAATGTCAGAGGGAAACACCTGACAATAATAATGGCTGAATTCCATTACAATTTAAAAATTTGTCAGACACTCTGCCCAATTTTATGTCAATAATTGCAATTGTAAGAATCGTCAGGATCCACTCCTTCCCATTTTATGCATTTGCTAAAGGGAGTAACTTTCACCTGACATTTACAGGTTTGCAATAACACCTGGGTCAGAAAGTGCGCAGGCTTGCATAACACCTGGGTCAGAATGTGTAATAGTACAATAAACAAACTGTTTGCAGATCGACAACAAAAAGCTACAGTGATGATGCACCCAAGAGCAGCGTGTTTCTAACATTACTTGTGCTGCAACTTAACTCGTTGCCTACAATCGTTAACCTTTAGCTGTTACGTTTTATAAAACAGTCATCTATAATATTTGTTGAGCAATATATTTTGCACTACTAATTTTGTACCAGATCACAGAAGGAAGTCAGGAATAGTCAGTTTTTGGATTAATTCTCAACTCCCCTGTCATGTAACTTTGCAGTTAAGAAACCAGTGGGGTCCCTGATCTGAAGACTTAAACACTGGGTCAGATGATACCTTGGAAAGAAACTAGCCAGTACATCCAGCACGCACATGCTTTTTATATTATGGATGTCAAATTATTTCAATGGTGCAAATTTCAGAGGGGGAGAAAACAAAAATCCAAACAATGCTGACCAAAGTTAGAATGTGGCAGTAAACAAAATGGGTTATTTAAACAAAAACTGTGAAGATTTTAAAAAAGCACCACAAAATTAATGTGTTGTGCACGCTTTCAATAACCGTCTAGTGGGTATCACACCTGTATGATGGGAACTGTACTCTGGCCACAAACCTCCCAAGTTCTCCCCTTCAGTGTTGTCAGTGCTATCCATACTAATGTTAGGTTCTTCAAAATGCTGTTTCTCATCATATTCATAGTCACCCTAAAAAACAAACAACATTGCATTTACTTGTTTGCAGATGCAATTTACAAAATAGTTGTCTATAGCACTTTACTCTATACCCCTTCTTCAACTGGACACCAGACATTGGAATGTCAACATTTTAAACTTTCCAACTATAGTTCCTCAGTTATAAAAAAACTCAACATCAAATAAAACAGATCTCCATCTTCAGAGGTATATTATAGATTTTTTGATCTATTTAGGTACTGCACTTAAATGGTCCACACACTTTCTGAAACGAATTGCTTTTGCTGGTTTCATTGCAAACAGGAGAACTATGATTGAACCTTGATGGTTTCATAGAATCATAGCATGATACAGCAGAGAAGGAAGCCATGTTGCCCATTGTGCCTGTAGCAGGTCACTGGTAGAACCATCTGAATATTTATACAGAAAGAAGTAAGGTTAGCAGAATTACTATCACTGAATGTTATCTGCGTTGCAGATTCTGCGTTTCCGAAAGCATGCTTCAATTAAAAAACTGAACAGCCCTTTCCCATTGTATCAGACAAGTCAGCTGATTCTAACTTAGAATGAAGCACTGAAAATTAACAGAGTAAAAGTTAAAGGCATTTCACTTTGCTGAAAAAAAAGACATGTCTAAACTTTTTGACTTGCACTCATCAGGATACTCGCAAAAATAACAATATAAGGGGGAAAAGAACAATTTATACTGTATGCGAAGAGAGTGCTGATTGGTTGGCAAGTGGCATTACCATGGAGAATTACACTGATAGCATCTGAGAGTTAACTGCCTAACATTGTTTGAAATTTAAACCAGGCAGCTTGACCCTGATTGGTAAGACATTAATAGCATACCAAAAATACGAAATAATCATGGGGCAAAAGTGGGGAAGGAAATAAATACAATAAGTATCGCTAGAGGAAAAGTACTAGGGAAATTAATGGTGCTAAAGGCTGATAAGTCACCTGGACCTGATGGGTTGCATACTAGGATATTAAAGGCAATAGAGCAATACAAGTTCAGCAGGTAATAGGGAAGGCAAATGGAATGTTGGCCTTTATTTCAAAGCGAATGGAGTATAAAAAGAGGGAAGTCTTGCTAAAACTACACAAGGCATTAGTTAGACCACACCTAGAATACTATGAACAGTTTTTGTCCCCTTATCTAAGGAAGGATGCATTGGAGGCAGTCCTGAGAAGGTTCACTAGGTTGATCCCAGGTATGGAAGGATTTTCTCATGAGGAGAGGTTGAGATAGTTGGGCCTGTACTCATTGGAGTTCAGAAGAATGAGAGGCGACCTTATTGAAACATACAAGATTCTTAGGGAGCTTGACAGGGTAGAGGTTGAGAGGTTGTTTCCCCTTGTGGGAGAGCCTAGGAGCAGAGAGCATAATCACAGAGTAAAGGGTCGTCCATTTAAGACAGGGATGAGGAGGAATTTCTTTTCTCAGAGGTTCGTTAATTCGTGGAATTCTTTATCAGAGGGCTGTAGAGACTGGGTTGTTAAGTATATTCAAGGCAGAGATAGACAGATTTTTAATCAGTAAGGGAATCAAGGGTTACGGGAAAAAGGCAGAAAAGTGGAGTTGAGAATTAGCAGTTCAGCCGTAATCTCATTGAATGGTGGAGCAGACTTGATGGGCCTAATGGCCTAGTTCTGCTCCTACGTCTTATGGTCAAGGCATTGCTCTGAGGAATGAGTCAGCGAATGGCTGTCACTTGTTCTGTTTAACTGAAACAGGCGCAATGTATGTATATGTTCTTTCTGTCTGGAAAGAACAGGGCTCTGTGTATTAATATATGTAGCTTCCAGTACTCACGAATGCGTCACATTGCAAGCCTGACAGACAATCTTAACTTGGTTGCCAGTGTAATATTTTTTAAATTATTCATTCACGGGATGTGGCCTTCGGTGGCAGGGCCAGCATTTATTGCTTATCCCTAGTTGCCCTGGAGGTGGTGGTGGTGAGCTGCCTTTCTAATCGCTGCAGTCCATGTGGTGTAGGTACACCCACCATGGTATTAGGAAGGGAGTTCCAGGATTTTGACCCAGGAACAGGAAATAATTTCCAAGTCAGGATGGTGAGTGACTGGGAGGGGAACTTCCAGGTGGTGTTCCCATCTATCTGCTGCTCTTGTCCTTCTCAGTGGTAGTGGTTGTGGGTTTGGAAGGTGCTGTCAGAGGACCCTTGTTGAATTTCTGCAGTGCATCTTATAGATGGTACACACACTACTACTACTGTGCATCAGTGGTGGAGAAAGTGTGAATGTTTGTGGATGTGATGCCAATCAAATGGGCTGCTTTGTCCTGGACGGTGTCAAGTTTCTTGAGTGTTGTGGGAGCTGCACTCATCCAAGCAAGTGAGGAGTATTCAATCACACTCCCGACTTGTGCCTTGTAGATGGTAGACAGGCTTTGGGGACACAGGGGGCGAGTTACTCATCGCACAATTCCTAACTTCTGACCTGCCCTTGTAGCCACAGTATTTAAATGGCTAGTCCAGTTCAGCTTCTGGTCAATGGTAACCCCCCAGGATGTTGATAGTGGGGGATTCAGTGATGACAATGCCATTGAGCATCAAGGGGCGATGGTTGGATTCTTTCTTGTTGGAGATTGTCATTGCCTAACACTTGTGTGGCTCAAATGTTATTTGCCACTTGTCAGCCCAAGATTGGGTATTGTCCAGGTCTTGCTGCATTTGGGGATGGGCTGCTTCAGTATCTGAGGAGTTGCGAATGAAGCTGAACATTGTGCAATCATAAACGAACATCCCAAACTTCTGACCTTATAATGGAAGGAAGGTCATTGATGAAGCAGCTGAAGATGGTTGGGCCAATGACACTACCCTGAGGAACTCCTGCAGGGATGGCCTGGAGCGGAGATGAGTGACCTCCAACAACCACGACCATCTTCCTTTGTGCTAGGTATGACTCAAACCAGTGGAGAGCTTTCCCCCTGATTCCCATCGGCTCCAGTTTTGCTAGGACTCCTTGATGCCACACTCAGTCAAATGCTGCCTTGATGTCAAGGGTAGTCACTCTCACCTCAGCTTGGGAGTTCAGCTCTTTTGTATCTTCGAACCAAGGCTGTAACGAGGTCAGGAGCTGAGTGGCCCTGGCAGAACCCAAACTGGGAGCTAGTGAGCATGTTATTTCTAAGCAAGTGCTGCTTGATAGCACTGTTGATGATCCCTTCCATTACTTTACTGATGATGGAGAGGAGGCTGATAGGATGGTAATTGGCCAGGTTGGATTTGTCCTGCTTTTTGTGTACAGGACATAACTGGGCAATTTTCCACATAGCCGGGTAGATGCCAGTGTTATAGCTGTACTAGAACAGCTTGGCTAGGGGTGCGACAAGTTCTGGAGCACAAGTCTTCAGTACTATTGCCGGAATGTTGTCAGGGCCCATAGCCTTTGCAGTATCCAGTGCCTTCAGCCATTTCTTGATATCACATGGAGTGAATCGAGTCGGCTGAAGACTGGCATCTGTGATGCTGGGGACCTCCGGAGGAGGCCAAGATGGATCATCCACTTGGTATTTCTGGCTGAAGATTGTAGCAGTTGCTTCAGCCTCGTCTTTGGCACTGATGTACTGAGCTCCACCATCATGGAGGATGGGGATATTTGTGAAGCTTTCTCCTCCAGTAAGTTGTTTAATTGCCTACCACCATTGACGACCGGATATGGCAGGGCTGCAGAGCTTAGATCTGATCCATTGGCTGTGGGATTCTTAGCACATTAACCGTCAGTCACAATCAGTGGTGCATTCTCCATGGCAATGCTACTTGCTAACTAATCAGCACTCTTTTCACATACAGTATAAATTGTTGTTTTCCCCCTTATATTCGTATTCTTGTGATTGTCCTGATGAGTGCAAGACAAAAAGCTTAGATATGTCTCTTTTTTCAGCAATACTCAAGTTCTGTAATACCAAACGATTATTTGCATTTCACTTCAGCAAATGTCAGTTAACATCTACTTTCTCAAAGTGAATACTACTTTATTCAATCTTTGCAAAGCTTAAAAACAAAATATAGCAATGAAATGCAAAATGGCAAGCAGATTTTGTAAGTAAAACTTCACATAAAAGATTGAAATTTAAATTCCAAGAATAGCTATCAGCCTCATTACATACCTCGAGCTTTTGGCATTCTGTGGCGTGTTCCTTCCTTTCTTGGCGTTGTCCTAGTCTTCGAAGTTGCACCAGTTCCTCCTCCAGCTCCTGCTGTCCTGAGACCAAAGCTGGATCAGAGCAGCCAGGAAAGAACCAGTCATCCTCAATCAGTTTTGTGCCACAGGAAGACAAGTCATTCAGACAGACAGCATGAACACAGACACACGCACACACACCGCACACTGATTAGATCCAAGTGACTGTTCATTACCTTGTGACTTCCCCAAAGTAAAATGATTGTTTCAGATTCAGTCGCATTAGCGTTCTACATCGTTTACTGATATATTAATTCCTAAAGCATTCAAGCAGTAACAAAGTGGACTTCAGACTGGTATTCTAGGAACACGTAACACTAAAACTAACTTATGCACTGATTTAGATTTCAAAATCATAGCAGCGCTGTTATATTTGGCATTTAATTTACATTGAGTGAAGCAAAAACACAAGACACTGTATTATATCTCTTCAGTTAACAATGCAATTAAAGTAAGAAAATATTTTTTGATTTCCCCCACCACCAGCAACCCACTGCCGCTCACACCCTTATTGAAAAGTTTATTAACCAAATGATATTGTAACATAAATAGCAAATTTAGAATTGAATATTTAGCCACTATGGATTAAAACAACTTTATTGTTTATTATTACATTTTATCTCCAAAGTCCTGGTTGAATAAGAAATTCCACTTTAACTACAAAATATATGGAGCTTAATTAAATTTTTAATATAGCAGAAACTGTTAAAAACTGATTAGAATCTTTACTTAATCCAAGGAATGTAAACTAACCAATCTCTGTACTTTTTAGTTGTATGGTTTGTATATGCTTCTGAATAAGTATACTTTAATTTGCATATCTGCATTCAATTTTGCTGCACACATAACAGCTGTAGCTTAAGCTTAGAATCTCAGTAATTGCACATTGAATAACGCAAAATACATTGAACCATTCGTAATCACCTCAAACCAACGGAGTTCAAATGGGAGGCAGAAGTGAAGCACTGCTGGGTGAATCACCCATTGGCACTCAGAGACTGAAAGAAGCCTGGCAACAAGTTACACATCACATCTATTTGTTCAGTGAGTGTTGTGTGGGATTGGAAATCATTTACTTTCAAGTAAAACATATACCAATTCCCTTGAAACAATATGGGAAAACTGTTTTTGGCTGAACATCTCATCATTTGCTCAGATTTCACAGTCTAAGAAGGAAACTTAACTGCCAGTTCACATCCATCCTCTTGCCTAAAATAGGAAATATAATGAAATTACTGATAAAAACTTGCTGCTTTTCATTTATTAAGCATATTTCATTTTCTACTTAAGGTGTTAAAAATGAAGTTTCAAATCACTATAAGCTGACTGATTCCAAGGACTATCTTGAGCATACTTCCTCGAACCCTGCTTCCTGCAAGGATTCTAACCCATTTTCCCAGTTTTTCCATCACCATTGCATCTGCTCTGATGATGCCACCATCCATACTAGCACTTTCAATATGTCTTCCTTTCTCTTCAACACGGAATTCAACTCCTCAATGGTGAACAGCACCCTCAACCATGTCCATTCCATTTCCCACACTTTTGTTCTCACACCTGCTCCTCCCTCCCTGAACAACAATAGGGTGCTCACTTTCTCTCCCACCAGCCACCACATTCAACAGATCACACTTTATTATTTCCATCACCTCTAGCTTGATACCATCACCAAGCACATACTTCGCACCCGCTTCTTCCAGTATTCTGAAGGGGCTCTTTGCTCCGCAACCCTCCTCAATCGTCCCCGACAGCTGTCTCTTTCCAACAGCATGTTCCATGCAACACCTGTCCTTTCACATCCTCCCTTCATGATGTCCAGGGCCCCAAATATTCTTTTCAAATTAAACAGCGATTTACTTGTAACTTATTTCAATTTAGTAGGCTCTCGCTGCTCTCAAAACAATCTCTGGGGAGATCAAAAACAGATTGGCAAAAAGAACATTCCCATCCATTTTGTGATTTTTAGAATCTGGGTGACAGTTTTGAGGACACCTCCATTCAGTCCCCAAACGTGGCCCCGAGTTTCCGGTCACCTGTAATTTTAATTTTCTGCCCCACTCCTACTCTGACCTCCTTGCCCTCAGCCTCCTACATTGTTCCTATGAAGGTAAACATAAGCTTGAGGAACAGCACCTTATTTCTCAATTCTTTCAATTAGGCACTTTACAGCCTTCTGAACTTAACAATTTCACTGTCCCCATTTTTTCAGAAGGCAGCTGATTCTACTATAAATCCAACCTTTTGTTTATTTACTTGTCCCACCACTATCTGCTTTCGACTGCCCCATCATCCCTTTTCTTATTTAATCTCTCCTGCCTTCTTTCCTTTCAAAGATTTTACCTTTTGTTCTTCCCCGCCCTCTCCTGCCTATGAACATGTTAAAACCTGTTACACCTGTAACAGTTCTTATGAGAAGTTATCAACCTGAAATGTTAGCGCTGTTTCTCTTTCCCCACAGATGTTGCCTAGCCTACAGCCTTTTCCAGAATTTTCTGTTTTTATTTCAAATTTCCAGCATTTGCAGTACTTTCCTTCTATAAATGAAGTTAAGTTCAATATTTCCATCAGTTAATAATATCATATCACAACCTATAGAAATTTGGTGAAAATGAACTACTTCCAAATCAGAAAGTGATTAATTCTACCTTGGGGAAACCACTCAGGATAATTGTCACTGGCATAAAGACACAGACAAATCAGCTTGAAGAGTAATCATTATCAGTCAGTAACAAAGGGATTTTTGACTTCATGAGGGATAAGAACATTTCAGAGAGTAGTAATCAGTTGAATAGCATAGTTATTGGGAGACTGGGATATAAAATATACACAAATGCACCTGCTACCTAACTCACTTACAAATATTAATGCAAAAGGACTCTGGCAAAAGGAACATTCCCATCCATTTTGTGATTTTTAGAATGAGCACGTTAAAGACGTCCTATTCAGATGAAACAACCTTGACTCAGCATGCAAAGCAACAAAGGAAACAATTAAAGACAACAACATAATTCAAGATGATCTCACACAAATTAGGCCAAACATTCGTCATGAGAAGACAATGGCCTACATATGAAGGTAGAAAGATCAATCAAACCGCCTTTGATGGAAAATTGTTTATCAGCATTTCTGAGCATCAAGTGTTCAGTTTAAAAACAATTAAGTCACAGCACAACAGCTTCTCAAGTGCACTACTGATGATTTCCAGGTAGTAATTCCAAAGGCTAGAAATAACCTGCAGTGCACTGCATGGGACATGGTGACATGAACCTGCATGCACAAAACTGATGGGAAACTAAGCTCTTTATGGCTGGCCAAATCACAATTGCATGAGCAGTGGAGGGGGAAGTGGATGGAATCGCTGAGTGCTCATCAGGGAAACAGTAAAGAAAAAGAAATATCAACAAAGTCATGCTCAACTGAAAGGGAACTACTCATCGATTTTCCTCAATTTAAAACAGAATTTTTTTCATATCTCTTTCAGAAGTGTATCTACAAAAGTTTCTAAATCATATCACCATGGATACATTTGAAACACAGGCAAAAAAAATCCAAACTTAAAAAGTGAGCAAAGAAACATGAGACAAGTTAAATTATGGGAAAAATTTCTATCCAATAATACAGTGTAAAACAGTTCTGGGGAAATTGTAAGCTAATCCTTTGACTGTACATCTCTGTTTGGTTTCCAGTACTTGTTTATAGTCAAAGCACATGTGTTAACATATCCTCTGCACCAATTTCACTTGCTAATAATCAGTAATGCAGATTTATGGAAGACTATGCATTTTCAATGGTCAAAAATGGCATCCGCAACAGGAAAGGTGCCCAATTTTCAATGGATCAATGTAAAAATCACTATTCCAAAAGTGTAAATGACTGGAAACCTCTCAACTAGAAAGCACAGCCAATACGATAACTAAATATTCTTGCAAGTTCATCCTTTGTGTGCATTTTATTAGAATTTTCTATTTAACACAATGGAATCTTACTTACCAGAGTTCAACATCATTAAGTTAGGAACTGGCTTGCTGGATATTAACGGTGTTTGAAGAAATGGCAAAAGTATCTCAGTTTGAAATTACATTATTAACAGCTAACGTTTTGTATCTTATTCCCTCAGCTTTTTTAGGTTTGGTAGTCTGCCCCCGAAATTGATTCTGCAACTTGCAAATGGAACTTAAGTTGTAAAAAGAAAAAGAATTTTTTTCTCTTTAAACCGTAATGCATCCTTCTAAATTATGTAAATAAAGTTTCATCTGTGCTGATGGTTTTCAAAATTTACAACTGGAAGCCACTGCACTCACCATTGATGCTGACGGTCATTTTATACAAGCTAAGTAACTGAAGATTACCATCAGACTGTGTTTTTATGATAAAATATATCCCTGAGTGACAAAATCTAAAACAGATTGGATTAAATGCATTCTCAGTAAAACTATATTTTCCAGTAAGTTTATCCATGACAGCGTTAGTTTTGTGTCAAAATGTTGCGCACTTCCTGTCATATGATATGGAGCATCTGCAGTCACAATGGCAGCAATTTTCCCAGAAACTGAACTGGCAGACAGGACATAACATCTATAAAGCAGCAAATTATGGAAAAAGGCATGCGTTCAGGCCAATGCATTCTTCAAGTTCAAATGTCTATTTATGTTTTAAAGGACTTCAGTAATTTTGACAGTTCTTTTTGTAGCATACTCCCAAGTGTCAGATTCTCACCACCAAAATTTCTAATTCAACTGCACTTACAGCATAACTAGCATCAACGTTTAGAAGCTTTAGTTAAAAGAAGAATCAAGGCTTGACCTGGCACGAGAACTAAGCAAAGTCAGCCTCTCCCAGCAAGGGAGTTTTAATCCCTCTGTGCTGTGGAGTCAGGTTGGACTCAAGCTACAGTTGTGGTGTAAATGGAGTCTCACTTATGCAATTTGCATATGGCTAATAGCAGAACATAAATCATGCCACTCTACACCAAAATTTGGCACAGATTTTTTTCATCCGAGTTTTATTCATTTATTAATACTATATTTGTATGAATATCCCTCAGACAAGGACTTTTAATAGTAATTGTACGTATAATTTTTTCTATTTATTCAGCTCTCCCTTTCTAAATATAGGGCATATTATGGGGACAGAGAAGGTCGTTACTAGATGGTGCAAGCATCAAATGTGGCAATAATGAGTGAGCTCAATCACACGTCAACTGGATGATGAAAGGTAATTTGTTGGAATGATCATGGCGCTTGTTCAGATCTTTAAATGTCACCCTTATTGCATTCCAAGCAGAAGTCTGATTTAATAAGAAAAATTCTTCACTTTTAACACATTAGTTTTTTTCATTTTAGATGCTGCATCTTATTAGCAGGTACAGCAATACAACTCTAGGATAGAGTTGCCATCTCTCCAAGACTGCCTGGCATCTCCAAGAATTAAAGGTTAATCTCCAGGACATTGATCCAAGTAATGCAGGAGAAAAATCAAAGTTGCATTAAATAATGGGCCGCAACTTCTGAACTCCAGTGTATCTGGGGGGTACCCCAAAGATGCACTAGGGGACCTTCCCCTGGAGGTTCCCAGGTAAGCAGTGCGTGGCAATTGCCCAGGAAGCTCAAACTTCCGATGGGCAATTGCCCTGTACGGAACCATCCAAAAATGCAATTTAAATCGCAAACTTCAGATTGTTCCAACTGTCTGACAGAAATAGTCACCCAGAAAAAGTTAGAACTAAAACCACTTCTAGCTTCAATAGCACTTACCCCCTCAATCCCGCAGGGGACCACACCACCTCCCCATCTTCCCTGGCCCCCATGGGTCTCTCTCTCTCACCCCACCAAACCCCACCATCCCCCAATACCTCCCCCAACTACCCTCTCATGCCCCCAAGGCCCAACTCCCAGCTTCCTGTCCACCATCCTTCCACCCCTGGGATGGGAAAAAAAACAGGTCAAGAATCGTCCAATCAAGTAAAGAGGAGCCTCTTCCTTCTCCAATTGTTGGGGAAAGGCAAACCCTGCGAGAGTTGGCATGTTGGATGACCAATGGAGGAGCTTGGGGCTGGAGTTTTTGGAAGCTGGTTGTTATGCGATGAAACCTTCAGAAATATGCCCGACCAGAGTTGACAGCCCTACGCTGAGATTGAAGAGATCCGAAAGCTTTGCATGGGAACAGTTAATGTACCAAACACTTCATCTTGTAGTTGGCAAAATACAGTTTGGCAATGCAAGTGCAATGTCATATAAATTCTGGCCGAAACAGCTACAAACATTCTGTGCCTCAACCAGAATTAACAAAAGAAACTAGGCCCTTAAATGTAACTGAACTACAACATTCACTCGAATAATTTATCTGTTAAATTACTTGCAATTAAAAAAATATAAAATTTGTTCAAATGGAGAACCATACAGCTCCATAATTTACCTTCTCTTTCTTCTTCAATTTGTGTCATCCGTAATTCCATGACAGCCCTCTCCTCTTTGGCCTGGCCTCGTGCCGATTCAGAAACCATTTCTTGCCACTCAAGCAGACGACTCTGCAGCTCTTCAGCACTCCCAGATTCACTTGTCTACAGGGACATTACACAAGTGTTCAGTCAGCCATAAGTCTAATTGAACAATTACACATTCTTCTTGTTAATGTCATTAGAATTGGGAGCATGTGGTTATTAGATAGAAGAGTAATAATTGGGCACAGTTGCCTCTCGGCCATATTTGGTTAACGATGCATAAAACTGATCTCAGGTTCAAAATAATGCAGCAAAACTGATGCTGGTGTGATATGAACTGAATGGCCTCCTTCTGCAAGTGCTGTCACTTTTGACTATGAAGTTACTTTTCTTTCCGAAGTTAATTCATTCTTAAAGTATCCTGTGTTCAATTATTTGCTGCTGGAAATGATGCAATGAGTGGGTATTCAGTAGTTTTCTGATAGCATTACAGGCATCTAATTACTTTTAAAATCAATGGACACGATTTTTTGATAGCCGGGTTTCCTGCCCCGCCACCAGAAGAGTTGGCACGGAACTCATCCCCACTGATCACAGCAGCCCCAAAATGAATATTGCAAGGGGTGTTAACTGGTTGTAGCTGGTACTTCCGTCTCTCACTTGGGCACAAGTCCCACCTCGGGGAACTACCGGCCAATCTGACAGGCCAGCAGCTCTGGATTCCCAGCAACATCAGTGGCAGTAATGGCCAGGACTGGGGCTACAAACAGTCCCCAGATTCTACGTCCCAGAGTCCAGGACCAGGTAAATGCGGGAGGTATCATGGTGGGAAGGGGAAGAGAGGCCCAGGGAGATGGGAAGGGGTGGCTGGGGACTGATAGAGAGGCCAGAGAGGAAGTACCCGAGGAGACAGAGGCCCTTGAGAGAGGCACCCCACCCTTCCCATCTAAGGACTGAGCAGGATCACCAGCCAGATTTCACCCCTGCCCGCCTCAAATTGAGGCCGGGCAGGCAGTGCCCTTAAGTGGCCAATTGGCTATTTAAGGGCCTCATTCGGGGCGAGGCCGAGCCACAATAATATAAAGTTGGATACTGATCGGTATTAAGAAAATCCAAACCGTTTGGCGAAGTCAAAACCTTGATGTCGTCAACACTTCTTTAACATTGTGATTAGAAATGTTAGGTCTTGTTAAGGGGATACAATAATGTTCTAATTACTTAAATTCTAAACCTACAGATTTCCCCCAAAAAATTGCCTTGTGTTCCATATCTAATTTCATTTGACGGCTTACTCACGGTAAGGGTATTTCACTGAATACTACATCTGTGCTGATAAAATGGTTTACCCTGGCTATTTTGCATGGAATCATCACTGTCTTTAGTGTCTTTAATGTGTTAACGTTCACGAATGTGAAGCAAGTAAAACTTTCATATTCCTTAAACCTTATTTCACTCTTTACTATTTAGACAATCCAGGTAACACTCTAACCAATCCACTCCACACACTGTGGACATGCACCCATGGTCTAACACAGCACAATTGAATGAGTCCACAACTAGATTACCCATTACCAAACTAAAGCTTCTGGTGACCAGTGCAATTCCTACTGACTGATCAGTGTCATCATCCTCATTTTCTAAGCCTTCCTTGTCATGTGTCATTTCAAAAACCCTGTTATTCTGTTTCTAATAATTCATCACAATGATATTTTGAGCAACATTTGACATATCTGTTGACCATTGCTCCGTTATTCTTGGGGTTTGCTCTTCTGCCAATTCCTGTCATCTGCTAGAGCTAGCCAAAGGGTTTCTATCCTCATTTTTTTTATTTGTATTGAGACTTGTGCCTCATATCTAAATGGTCCCAAAATGCAGCCAGCATTGAATCCTCCATCTTCTGTATTACCGCTGAAGGTTCCACTGGTGCTATGAAAGCGGCTGGAAATGAATCTTTCTGCAAAAATGTTTTTAAAGCTTCAGACATCTGTTCCAAAAGCGTACCTTTCTGAGAATCTAACTCCAGTATTCAATCTTGTATATGGTCTGTTAAATTTCATGATATATTCTTCCATGGAATACCCATCCATCCTTCGAAATGTATCAAATCTGGCCATGCCTCATATGCATTTAACAGATAATCTTTCTTATAAATTTTGTCCATAACTTTTAAGAGTTTATCCAAACCTTCCTTAGTGTCCAACTGCTGAGCCCCAAGCTCTGGAAATACTTTTAACCCTTTCCTACTTCTGGTGAGAAGCCAAGTGCCAAGGCCATACCTTGCTTTTTCTTTGGTAAGGACATATGTGTCTATATATCCACTTCACTCTTCCATTGGTCATAAGGTTCAGCTTCACAGAACAAAGCTGGAAAATCATACCCTGATACTTTACACTTGGTTTCAGCCATTCTTCTCCAAAGTAACACCAAGACCTTCTGTCTGAAAGTAAGTCTTAGCTTCCAATCTTCACCTTTAGGCCAACCATCCTCTGCTATCAATGTTAACAGAATCCAACCCGGTTGATGAAGTCAAAACCAAGACACAGTGCTTTTCTTTACTGAGAAAGTTTATTGGCTTTGTTCAGTCTCATAGCTCTCCTCTCACACCATGTCCTAGCTGTCCCCCATTTATCAATATGTGCTCAAAGCACTTAATTAAACAATGCCCTTCATCTATGTACTCAACAATATAATTAACAAACCATTAACAACCAGGGGTGGGCAGGAGGGCAACACTAAGACCACTGGGGAATTTTATGACCCCACCCCTGCCAGCAGGACCGTAAAATTCTGCCCAATAAATCAAGGAGTCATTGCAGCACATTGGGTTGTGAAGGGTTCTCAAAAATTCCCACATTTTTCATATCATCAAGGATATGACTTTTGGACTTTTAAACTGCTGAGTTAAGTGTAAAACCCTGCAGACAGGAGGCTGGGCCCATGAAGGCCTGGGACTGCACATGCCCAGGCTAATTGAGTGCAGTCTGGATTGTTTTGCCTGAAACCAGACAATGAGAGGAGACAGAATACACATTCTTCCCTTTAATACAATCAACCCAGAGAAAGACTTCACATGAAACTGAAGCCCATCAAAATCTTGCATAAATAATCGCTGCTAACTACTAAGGCAGGAAGGCACAATCAATTCAATTATGCAAACCCATCAATACTCCACACGTACAATGGCTTTCAGTTCAAACTTACGTTACTAGGACAGGAAGACATCGATAAACATCATGTGAGCCCATTAAAAACAATGAGACTACAATCACCTAAGGAAGCCCACCAAAGTCAAACAAAAAACTAACCTTGATTTGGATTCCGATAAGAAATTCGAAAGACAGTATAACTGGCCCAGTGAGTTGCGAAGGAGAGAGAGAGAAGCCAGCTAACAGAAGGGTTGTAGTTTTGAAAGCTGATACAGGGCAGTGAGCAGTTGGGAGCAGTTGAAACAGAGTTTAAGCAAGAAGATCTGGAGGTTTGCAGGCCTGCAGGCAACATCACAGTGAGGGGCACGAGGTGGCAGGCTCAACCGAAGACAACAAGGCCCCAACCGCAGCCCTCCACGAAGATCAACCACCCACAACTGCGTCCTCCACTCAACTGAAGAACCTTCGCAGATTCCACAGACCAGGACCACATGGGGATGGCAGGCTCCAGAGGACACAAAGAGCGTACCCCAAAACTCCAACCGGTTTACCTGGCTGAATTTCGATCTGTCAAGGAACCCTGGGTTGGTGAGCATGATCCCTGACCTCTCCTAGTTCAATTTAGTTAGGCTTTGGGGGTGGGACAAGGGTAAGGGGAGTAGTAGCATGATTTTCCCTCGTTATGCCGTGTGTTTCCCATTCTTAACTAAGTGTACTTTGTAAGTCTATATAATCTTAGTGTAATCCTAATGTTATAAGTTCATTTGTGGCTTCAATAAACTCAGTTTTTTCTTGCACCAAAACCAGTTGTCTGCTGCACTTTGTCACAACCCCCAAATAAGTCCAAGGTTTAGAACCCAGGGAGTGGGAGCGATTCGAACCGCTCAGAAGTCAGAGGTAAAGCTGACACACACCACCACCCCCTACAGTTGTTCTGCTTTATCTATCACTTCAAAAAACATTTGCTTCAGATAATTATTACTGATGACTATATCGATGAGTCTCAAAACTTTATTGCTAATCACGTTGTGACTCTGAAGAATATCTTTATGGCAACAAAATAATGGGAACTTTAAGTCCTGACCATCCAAAGTTGACATGTGACATATACAGGACTTTTCATTTGAATTCGCAGGTGGTTGCAATTAAGACCAGGGCCAGAATTTTTCCCTCATCGGGCAGGCTCGGCGGGGGTGGTCAGGAAGCTGGCCACCGCCCACGATCGGGCTCCGCTCTGCGATTTCACCTGGGTAGGCCAATTAAGGCCTGCCCTGCATGGATCGCGAGCAGCGGCGTTCCTTGGAGATTGAAGTGCTTTTTAAATAAATTAATAAATACAATAAAAATTTAATAAAACATGTCCCCTCATGTGACTGTGTCGCATAAGATGAGACACGTTTTAAATTTCAAAACAACGTTTTTATTTAATGTGCCTTAGCTTTAGGAAACCTCATCCCGCTTGTGGATGAGGTTTCCTAAAATAGTGTAAAGGCTGCTTGGCCTTTTCGCCTGCACGCCAACTGTTAGGTTGGACGGGCAGCGTAAATTTCAAGCTAAATACCTTGTTAATGGTCTTAATAGGCCTTTCAATTATCGGCAGGCACACAGCCGACTCCGGCACGTGCCCACCAAATGAAACATCGCGCGAGTGCGCAATGACTTCGGGACACATGCCCGAAGTCATCGCGTGTCATATTACACTCAGGCATGTCAGGCGCGGGCCCGCAGGCTGAACATAAAATTCTGGCCCAGGATTTATCCCCAGATTTTCACTAACTTTTTTTTGCTGGTTGCAGCGAAGTGAGTTATTTGTCAGCTGCATCAATTTCTCATTCTTGCCATAGGTTTTCACAGTTGATGTTACTATAACGTTATCATTCAAACATTAGTCGCAGAACTCTCTGAAACACTAACACTGATTCAAAAATGTGGACATGTTTTGCTGCTTCCAATACTATGCAGCCCAATACACAGCAAACTCTTTCAGGTCAACCGTGTTGGGTAATGCACGCCCAAACAATTTTTCACAGAAGCAGGCTGTCCAACTAAACTGCAGACACCAAGCCACGTAGGCAAAAGGGACAATATTAAACCAAAGGATAAATTTAGCCAAATACCCCATTTTTAAAAATCTAAAATAAGCAATAATAAAACAAAAATCAATTTTTAAAAATCCGTTGGCACAGTTTGAGGCTATTAAGGCTGTACAAAATATGTATCATGTATCATATGTATGTAATACTGTATGTGGATAAATTATATACAACACAAAGAAGTCTGCCAACCTGGGAAGTTGCCCGCTTGGTCACCTGTTCTAGATCTGCTTGCATTTTCTGTTGCTGCTCTTCATACAGTTCTAATTTTGCCAGAAGATCCTCTGTAAGAAAAATGCACCAACCTCTCAATAACAACAACAAAAGGACATAAAATAATTAAAAGCAATCGCTGAACATACCGTTTTGTGCTCTCAGCTTTTCAAGATCATTCACTTTTTGTTCTAGTTCCCCTTTCTCTTCCTCCAGTTCAGCAACTCGGCTTTTGAGGGCAATTTGTTCCTGGTGAGAAGTTCCAGTCTAAATGAAAATAAAAATTATTTAAATTAACGCAAAAGGATTTCTTTTTATAAATAAGATAAATGCGATCCCAATTAAAAAGGAGCCAGGATATTTTGCAGATCATTTTGACACAAGTGCATTCTACTTCATACTTTCACTTTGTAATTCACTTTCTCCTGCATGTTCATGCCAATTCCCCATCATTTCCTGGTTATGAAATACTAATAGTGAATCTGTCAGTACCTGTAATTCTGCAAAACCAGTGAAACAGAGGGAAGATAGGTGAACATGACAGAGGATAAAAGGATATGCTGATGGGGTTAGACGGAGAGGGACAATGTTCATGTGGATAGGCAGCATAATTTAGTTGAGTTGAATATCTTGTTGGTGGAGTGTACATTCTATGTCATTTAATGTAAAGACAGATCTTCTGTCCATCACTCAAAAATACTCCTTCACATGGCTGAGCTGAGACAGAAGACTCATGATGCAAAGAACCTATAGTAGATAAGCTCTTAAGATAGGCAAGGAAGGAAACTTTAATGTTCATGAAACAAAAAATACCATCACAACTATCCTACTTTCATTATGAGATTATATTGCATTTTAATTCCATTTAAATAAAAGAAAGACAGGCCTTTTTACAAGTAATCACCAGGTATCAGAGGTTTATATTTTATTTACATACCATTGCATTCCTTAGATCTTCCTCTGCCTGCCTGATTCTGGATTTGGACCAAGCTTTCATTTTCAGGAATTTGGCCTCTGATTTAGCAGCCTCTTCCATTTTAAGTTTCAGTTGCTCTATCAAGAGAATGAAAGTAAACATATTGATCATACATCTTAACAAACATCAAAAATGATTCCACTTATCATTTAACTCGGCAGCAAATAATTTCTGTACTTAGTAAAGTAAAATATGTGGAGAATTTAGTGATAGTTATGCTGTGTTATGCAGATAAATAATGGAAAGATGCTAGCATTTAATGCATTTTTTAATGTTATGTTCCATAGGAAAAAATGCAAAACATTGGTTCACATAGTGAGTTGTGTGTTATTTTCCCTTCCTGTATTTTATATGTTCAACACTGTCATTCTGAAATGAGTTTTTTTTTAAAAATTATTCGTTCATGCATCACTGGCTGGCCTAGTATTTATTTCCCATCAACCACATTGCTGTGGATCTGGAGTCACATGTAGGCCAGACAAGTTAAGGTCTGGTAATGGCAGCAGATTTCCTAGTAATGGATTTTTACAACAGTCAGACTTTTAATTCCAGGTTTTTTATTGAATTAAAATTTCACTATCTGCTGTGGTGGGATTCGAACCTGGGTCTCTAGAGCATTACCTTGGATCTCTGGAATACTGGTCCAGTGACAATACCACTATGCCACCACCTCCCTGATATAATGCTCAAGTTTAAATGGATAGGTTACTGTGGTACAATCTTGTCAGGACAGAACTACATTACAGCGGTATGCAATGTTCATAACTAAACCTCGTGTAACTCAAAACCCATGAAGGAATGAGTTGGGGGTTCCAGCTTTGATACCTCATTTTTGTGGCTATTTTCTTTAATTAAGCGGCGGTGTGATTATCCTAATAGTTCTTACCCATTTTTAGTTTAATTCTCATTTGTAGTGTTAACTTCACTGAAGTGTTAATGTACGAATTACTGACATCAGAAATGTTACTTGCATGAACACATGAAATAAAATTCTGGCTATGCTTCATTCGACAGGGGGAATAAACCCTGCACTGATGTTTCATAAAGTTGCCAATCAATTGCAGAATCCACAAGATATTTTAAAGAACAATTAGGCTATAAAATAATTGATTATTACTGAAAATTACATACGTGACAATACAAAATAGACAAGCAATAAGTGAAAGTCAAAAATTAAACACCGATAGGAGCAACTGGTGATTTTGTGACAATACTAACTTTACACTCATCCTATTAAATGCATACATGGGAAAATGCAACATCTCTGATTTTATTCTTGTATCTAAACAGAAATTGTACTGAAGAACAATAAGATTTTACAGAACAGAAGGCAGCAATTTGACCCATCATAGCTGGCTCATTGCTAGAATAATCCAAAACCATGGCCAACATACTGTCTTCCTGAGTCAATATCTTCCTCTGCTTCAAATATTTCGCCATTTTACTATAAAAAATGGAACCATCTCTGCCTCAACTTTTTCTTATGGCAAAGCATCTCAAGCTTCAATAACTTTCTACATAAAAAATGTTTCTGAACATCAATCCTTATTTCCTTAGTGAAACTTTTTAATTTAAGATCCTTTGTTATTTAATCTCGAGGAAATGGCTATTTCCACCTTTGTTCTTTTAAAGTCTTTTATTATTTTAAATACGCCTATTAAATATCCTTATAAGCCTTCTCTGCTACAGTGAGCATAGTCCCAGTATAGCCCCCTTTGTCACTTCAGCTCCTCATCCCTTGTATTATTTTCCCCATACTATCATGCAAACCTCAAGTGACATAAAATAAGGCAGCTGTAGAATTATCAAAGCGTCTCAGTTGTGCTGTAGTCTGTAGAGGCATTAAAACTTTTTGGTTAAAGGCAATTAAAAAAAAACATCGTGTACCACTCTCCCTGTTTGGACACCATGAATGACAAGGGCTCCCCAAATTCTTTCATGATGCCACAGTCAGGGAGTTTTACAAAAAAAATCAGCTCCCTGGCAAAAGTCAATTGATACTTCACCAAATTCAGCAAGGAAATTAATCACCTAACCTCCCAGTTAACTAGCGTACATTCACTGTTAGCCATTTCACAGACCACTACAGATGGAAGCAATAATTGTAACAGGGACTAAATTCTGCTGGGACTATTCGTTTCATGGGTCCTTTAAACATTACTATCTACTGATCAAAGATTCTGACCAGGGCACAAGAACATAAGAAACAGGAGCAAGAAGTAGGCCATACAGCCCCATGAGTCTGTTGTGCTATGGCTGAGCTTCAAGCTTAATTGCACTTTCCTACCCAAAGATCATTGATTCCTTAAGAGCCCAAAAATTTATCAATCTCAGCCCTCAATAGCTCAGCATCCATAGCTTTCTATAATGGAAAATTCCAAATATTCACAGCCCTCTCAGCAAAATAAAAATTCTCATTTCAGTCCTAAATAGCCTTCTGATAAAAAGCCTAGAATTTCCATAGCTCTTCCAAGAGAGTACTTTTGAAGAGTATATGATGCAGTGATAAAATGCAGGAAATATGGTAGTTAATTTGCACAAAGTGGGGGTAGGTTAGCTCAGTTGGCTAGACTGAGGTATGGATGAAGTCAATGGCATGGGTTCAATCCCTGAACCAGCTGTGGTAGTTCATGGAAGCCTGTCTCCTTGCCTTGCCCTATGCTTGATGCGAGGTGGTGTCCCTCAAGCTATATAACCACTTGTTTCTTTCTAACAGAGAGAGGTGCCTTTGGTCCTTCGTGGACTATGGCTAATTACTTTATTTTATCTAATTTGCACTAAGCAAGGTCCCATAAACAGCATCGTGCTAGTGAGTAGATAATCTCTCCGTTCGGTAATTAGATAATATAACTGCAATATAGTATAAAACGCATCTACCACTGATCATTTTAAACTACAATCTATTTGGGTAACACGATTAAAAACTGTACAAAGTGAACCAATGCTTGTACATCGAAAAATAATCAACAAATCTTGTGCAATTACCTTCCAATTCTTTAATCTTCTGTTTAGTAACATTATCTACAGTAGCAGTTGTCTCTAGTGCTACAGAAACATCACTGTGGGCTTGTAAATCTTGCAATTGTTTCTGAAGTTTTAATTGACGTTGTTCCTTCTCAGTCAGCTCAGCTTCATGTTTCTCTTCAATAGCATGCAATTGAATGTTGTGCTTCTCTTTCATATTTTTCAAGTCTGCCTCATGTCTTTCCATCAGATCTCTTACTTGGGCTCTCATCACATGCTTTTCAGCATCAAGCTTAGCTTCAAGATTGTCTTTTTCTAACTGAAGAATCTTCAATTTTTCAATCATCTCCTGAAAATTTCAAAATAGCAAAATTATTTTCCTTCAATGAAAACTGCAAACCAGTGATCTTTATAAGCCTTAAATATAAATACAAAAAGACTGTCCTCCTAAGCAGCATTATAAAACGCATGAAATTAATGATACGCTAATACACAAGAGAGGGCAATTAAAGTTGTCAAGAACTAAAAGAATAAATGTGCATCTAAAGTAGTTGATAGGAAAGAGAAGAGCAATATGAAGGATAGGAATTCTGTTACATCTTAAGCATAAGAGGCTATACATTTTTGATATCTAGAAGCGGATGCCACGTGAAATTGCTCCTGATGTGTTACAAAAACATGGTGGCACAGGATACCGGTCTACAATGCAACTTAGTGTTGTTATGATATGGCAGATGGTAATTGCCAGGCTGACCAAATCCCAAAGGGAAATTTGGTCAAGCTATCACAATGATTTTGCAATTTGTATTTATTACGAGAAGGTATGTACATTGAAGTAAGAAGTAAAGAGTCCACTACCACCTTTAGAGACTTTTAAAGGTTAAATTAAAACATTAAAAGAAAACTTAAAAACACAAGACTACAGTTACATGGTTACATTTAGTTTTATAGCAGTTGTCACAAGATTTCTACTTAACTAAATTCCCAACTACACAGCCCTTTCAGACTACAGTCCAAATAGATTCTTATATATAAAAGATCCAGCAATATTACCACATGCACCCACTGTTGCTGTAAGGGACGTATTTCACATTTTCTTTCTCCCTCTCACTCAACAATGGAATCCCAAAGGCTTTTAACAAATCCTTGGTTACTGGAACAGCAAACTTCTTCAGGGTGGCTAGAAACTTTTCCCACAAGTCTATTTCACAAGTGCACCCTTCAAGATATCTGACAGCCAATCCTCATACAACTTTCCATCTTTCTTTAAATACATATTCTCCCTTTTCATCTGTAAATCCCATTGTTCAACCTATTTTTGGAAGACAGGTTTATATTCCCAGAATATAAAAATCTTTCATGTTGTCATTATGGTCAACACTTTCAGGAAAATAAACTTAATAGTTTTGCCTTATTTATCTTGCCAGACATCTTATCATGTCCCTTTGAAAATCAAACAGCCACTCAACTTATCTAAAAATACAAATTCCATTCACAACTTATCTGCTGAAACCTCATCCTGGTTTACCCATTTCCATTTCAAATGCCTGTTTTACATCTAACCCCTTTTGATGATTTAACCCTTGCAGTCTGACTGTCTGCAAATTTAATAAACTAGCCACACTCAAACATACACACACAATACAGCCCCAAACAAGTCTGCTTTAAAGTATCCCACAGTAATGTTAGGGGGAAAAAAAAAACCTTTCCTTTACAATATAATCTGGAATTACAATGTCACCAGGATCCAATTTACATTGGAAATTATTATAACTCATTACATCGGCATTTTCCACGTTAAGGGCTAATAAACGAAAGTGAAAACAGGAAGTGAAGCAGGAAGTGAAACAGGAATGTTGACAGGGAGCTTTGTGCAAACAAGACTTTATAATATAATATTACACAGGTATGATCCACAGATGCTGTCATTTGAAATAATATTACCACAGGCTGAAAGAAAATCCCTCAGCTGGTCAGTCACAGAGATCTTTACTATCAATTCACAAAGCAGCACGCAACTCTTTCCTCACCCGTATCTGCTGATCTCTCCCATCAAGCTCTTTCTGCAGCACATCCACAACTTGTGTCCTTCCCATTAGTACCTCCTCCTTCTCATGAAGTTTTTGTTTGAGGGCTTTCAACAACTGCAGGAATCAATAGAATGAACAATAAGGATTCCCAACAACAAAAACTTGCAATACAAAATAAAAATGTTCATGCCAGTGCCAATATTTGTAATTAAAATACTCCAACCAGTAGGTCCCCACCTGACTTTATTTTTATGATGTTAGAAATTGCTGTTAATTATACTAGGGGATGAAAGCTTTGCATATACATATGTTAGTACATTTATTTTAAATTGTCTCATATCTCCATCAGATTGCATACATGTGAATGTCAATGTCAAATTAATGGATTAAGCATATGTTGACTAGCAGCACTAACAGTAATTTCTAGGATAAAAGGTAATTGATAGTTTACTAATCAAAAATGTGTCAAGTGCCCCAGACAAGTTTCAAAATCCATATGTTTAAATAGCAACTGAAGAATAGCAATATTGGAAATAAAGGATATTCCAGAAAATCTCTAAATCTCCCAGAAACCAACCTCCTGTAAGAGAGGGGTAGCAACCAATTATGTTTGATGGCTCCAGGAGAGGAAATGTGGTCACAAATTGGAAGAAGCAAAATAAGCTGCATAAGAATGCCCAACAGGTTCGATAAGGCTGGCGTAGGCTGATGGAGTGGGGTGTGGTGGGAGGTGGAAGAGGAAGAATGTCTGTCTAGATTTAGCAACTGTTTTTGTTATTCTTAAATCAAGAATAACTAACAAAAATAGCACCACATTTGTTGTAGCTGACATACAAACTTAAAGCCCCTATGGATGGGTTCAATGATTTATTGCAATCCGGGTGAATAAGTGAGTTGAGTTAGTAGTTTGTGCCAAGTATATCCAATATTTTTATGGGCAGACATAAACTGATCAGCAAAAAAGTTTTTTCTTCTTAGAAAAAGAGAGCAAGGTTACATGAATGTTGACTTCTGCCTAACCAGAAGGTTTTGTTGTCTGAAAGGGGTCACTTTAACAAGGGCAGATGCCCAATGAAATTGGCCCTAACATTAGCTGAAACTACATCATTACTTAAACAAATTCCAATAGACTAAATAATTCATAAACCAGAGCAAAATCTAAGCGCAGAATAAATTTCTGCATTCAAGTGTTTAACATGATTCCACAATGTGGAAGAATAAAATGAGCTAGGATGCATGAGCAGCACGATAGCCAAACTATTATTCCACAATTACTACTTTTATCAGCAAAGAAACATGGAGATTTACCTCCCTACTTTTAAAAACAGTGTTGTTCGCCTAAATTAGGTTCACGTCTGTAACAACAGAATTAAGGCTGTTCTGTGTTAATTCAATGGAAATTGATTAGTGACCTTAGAGTCAGAAATAAGGAGAAGCAAAGGCAAGAGAGTATACAGTAAATTAAGTGATTTATTATTATTCCAGTCTGCATAATACAGAATAAAATTAACAGCCAATTGTGTAATAACACCGGAAAAAAAGTTTTTTCAAGTTTTTTCCGCAAATACAGTTTTTAAAATATTTGTCTAAACTAGCTTTTCAGCAGCAAAAATGTGTCACTTCAATTATAGTTAGAACAGAACTCCAAGCAAAAAACAAAAACACTTCTTTGGTAAAGTACAGTCAGTGAGACTGCCAAGGAAGAAGGGAGGGAAAGGGTCTCAGTGAGACAGGCCAGGATGCAGGGGGTCTCGGTGAGGCAGGCTGGGAGGGTTTTCAGTGAGAAGGGGTCACTGAGGAAAGCACAGAGGGGGATCTCAGTGAGGCAGGTTGGAAATGAGGTAGCGACGGGGCCTGAATAAGGCTTGCCAGGAGGGAGGGTCTCTTAGTGAAGGAAGCAGACATAAGATAAAAATAGAGGTACAAAAACAGCGACTTTACACACAACCAGTGAACTGCTTTAGTTTTCAGCTCGCCAAAGTGTAAAATTCATCATTCCCAATTTGTGGCACATTGAATTTGCTAACCCTTGTTTTTTCATGACAGACTTTTTTTTATTAAAATAATGCACTTCTGCTGTCAGCCATACCACAAGAGGGAGAATTTGATGTATTTTTTCACCTTACATCTGATCTGATTTTTAAAAATTCTAAAGAGGTCATATTTATATTATAAATTAAAAAGGGATTTTTGCTTCTTGAAAGTAACAAGTCCTGGCTCAATTTCAATAGAAGCATAAGCCACAAAAATATAGAATAATCAAAAACATCTATAAAATCTAGTATTTGGGAGCCAGTTTTGGTTATTACTTCTTTTGGCACAATTTCATTCTGGACAAAATTTATTATTAGGTTTTTCAAAGGGTAACTACGTTCTAATTTAACCCACTACCCAGTAGTTTTATGATTTAAATATTTCAAGATTCACATCATATATTGCTGCTATTGCTTTCTTCAAGTGATGCATTAGGGAGAAGCAGATAGCTGTTTGGCCTGCCAATAAGCACTACAAAATCCCTTGCACAAGTTACCACTTTGAGCAGACTTTTGAATGACCTACAAACCAGCAAGCATTATGTTTTTTAGCCATGCCCATTCAGACATACCTCATCAGCCACTTCAAGAACTGCAGATGTGACCTTCAGATCTTTCAACTAAGACCATAAGACCATAAGACATAGGAACAGAAATTAGGCCATTCGGCCCATCGAGTCTGCTCTGCCATTCAATCATAGCTGATAAGTTTCTCAACCCCATTCTCCCGCCTTCTCCCTGGTAGTTCTGCACAAGGAGAAATCTCACACTCACTTGTCTGTTGTCACCACCATTATTCTGAAACATGGGGCTGACAGCAGATCATACATGATTAGCTGTTTAAATATGTGAGTCAACAGGCAGGTTGGACTTTTACAGTCAGCGATGAACACTCAATATACCTGCTTCTAGGAAGATTGCCTCAGAGGACAGATAGCAGTCCATAATAAAGGCTGCAGTGGCTCAAGCAGCTGTGCTTTTGGTGACAGCGGAAACAATGTCAGCTTCTATCTGACATCATCCCTGCTGGTGGCAGGACTCAAAACAACAAACATCAGGTACAAGATTAATAGTAATTATGATCTTTCCCTTTAAATGACTGTACTATACTCTTTAAGCTTCAGTTATGCTTTTGCACTCTAAGCACCATTAGATAAAAAGGAATAAATCAAAGCAGAAAAGGGGATTATTAAAAGGTGAAAAATAAGATTGCATCATCCAATATGTGGGGAGAAATTTGCTTCCAGCACAGCAGCCTGCTCCCAGGGAATCAAGACAAGTCTAAGTAGGCTAGGTGAACAAATTTTCCCTCATGCAGGTCCTTGGCACTAAGAGTAAAATCATGCTTATTGTTTTTAGATTACCATCTGCCTTGAGTCATCACAATTGTGAACAAATAAAAAACTCATACTTACATTACATACAAGTTGTACTGTACATTGCAAGAGCCTCACCAGTACAATATTATACATACCATTGAATAATGCACAATGCAGGATTTCTTTGCTAAAATATTAATGACAGCTCAAGGAGCTTGAATTATGGATGACTTATTATAACTGGCTGACACCAGGAACTTATTCTAATGATTTTTCTCCCGTATAATAAGTTTATTAAAGGTCTTGGAAACACCATTAAACTTAGAATTGGACAGGTTTTTCTAGCACGGTCCTCAGTAATTGGTTGTGTAATGCCGTGGTTAGTAGTTAACTTTTGAAAATAAATCATTGTTGGCTAAATATCTAAATAGAAATTCTGCTGAATATCCATCTTTTTGAAATAAAATCTACTGCAACATGTTTCTGCTCCTGTTGACGTTTGGTGATTAACAAACACATCACAGAAACTACAACTCCAGCTCCATATGCATACAGTGAACTGAAAAAATTATATTGCACATGTACAACTCTCATTTTTCAAATCTTACTTCAGAGATTTAAATCTTTCTGTCTTTAAGCTCTGAGCTCTGGGTTAGCTACAATGTAATAAGTCTTAAATGCCCAAGTGATAAAAACATTGACAAATAAACCTGCAAGATAAAAGTTATTTTATAACAAACATTACATGGTTCTGACCAACTTGAAGCTGAAATTTGCTTCAGTGGACTTTTAGCAGCATTCATGGAATCTTTTGCACAAGTTCTGCTTAGTACCTTTAAATGTGAACCTCAAATTTGTCCGATTCCTTTAGTTGCATGCTTAATACAATAACTTAATTTTTTTTTAAATTATAAGAAAAAGTTAACCTGTTCAAAATCGGCACTGGCATCTGATTTTGATGCCACAATAAAGAGCTCCTGCTCATGCTTCTGTGCTTGTTCAGCAAGTTTGTTTTCCTTTGCTTGAATCATTTCCTGAAACACATGAATCTGAAACAAAAATTCCATCATGACTTGGTGAAACTGATCAATGAAATTACTGCTGTCACAGTAAAGGTAAGGTAAATGGCACTTGCCACTATTGACATGTAACTGTCAGAGAATTCTCAAGCCTGGTTGTGAAGGAGACACTGAGACCAAGATGCTTTGATCGAGACTGTTTACTGCTCGTCACAGATCTTCTCCACTCTAACGCCAGAAACCCAGTGCTGGCTGACTCTTCTTTAGATACACATCTGTGTATAATTAACTAATCATTACCCAACATCTGCTCACCTTATTACCTTAAATTACTGGGTATTTAACATCCATCAACAGAATCTATTAGATACTACCAATAACTTCAGGCAAATTTCAGATCTGCAGTTAATTACAACACTCTAAAAGTTGTGAGTTGTACAGCTCTGTGGCTAGCTATGCAAAACAGCATCTTACTGTTTGCCTCACCGCTGACATGAAGAGAACATCGTGAAGTTCTTGGTATTTGGATGGTTCCGGAACAAACTAAATCTGCTGCAGATATTTGAGGCTAGTCATTATAAGTACTCTTTCTAATGACATGGTAAGCGTTAGTGACTCCAAATCAAGCATTTTAAAGGTAGTGTCACACTCATTCAGATTGTCAGTTGTTTTAGAAGATTTTAAAAATGTCAAATTTTAAATCGCTCATTTTTTTTCTGACTTTTCATCCCTGCCTCTTTTTTCCCTCACTTAAGTCAATGCTTCTTTCACTCTTTTTATTTCTCCTTCTGGACCTGACTTGAAGTTGATTCACGCCCTTTAATTCCCCCATTCTTCCCAGTTCTCCCACTGATTATTTCAGAATCTTTATATCTCGTTGGTTATGGAGATATCTTGTTGGTTTTTCTGTTTACTAATGTCCAAGGTGCCTAACTGCTGGACACCTTTCCTTTAAAGAAAGCATTAAAAACCAAATGTTAACAGCTAAAGAAACCTTTTGACCACTTGCCACTCAGCCATTTTATTGAAAATAAACTTTACCAATAATGTGCCTTTACTCACACTTAAAAATAACCAGACCATGGACCAATCAAACCTTGAAATATTCACTCTACTACAGTATATAAAATTCTTATGCACAATGTTAAACTTAAGCATAAAGAACATTGGGAACTACTTATTTTAAACTGCAAACAACAAAGGAAACCCATCTACGGCCTACGTGCTTTCATTAAGGTGGATCACTTCACACAGTATACTATCCCAATTTCATTGTACCAGTACTCACATTTTTCATGTACATTGCCTCCTTCTCTTGATACTGTGTTTTCTCTTTGTTGAGCTGATCCTTCAGATTTTCTGCTTGTTCCTGGAGAAGGCTGAATCTTTCTTCACTCTCTTCAACCTTTCTAGTCAGACTGTGAACCATTGACTGCAAATCACTGATTGAAATTTCCTTTTCTGCAACCTGCTCCTGCACTGTCTATTCAAAAGAATTAAGACAGGTAGTAAGAGTTTTTTTTAAACAGTAGTGTTCACATGGATCAAATCTGATTGCACCTACAATTTCTACTGCAAATGTCGTGCATAGGAGATTCAATCTGCAAACAGAAATATCCTCACACTGAGATGGAAGTAAAGGTAAGTGTGAAAGTAAGCACTTGTTTAAATAGACTTAAGTTATAAATGATTACATACATTGAAATGGGCAGACTATGAAAGTTAAAGATTTTTTGAGTTTATAAGATAGAGAACTATACACTTCACAAGCTCACCAAAAATTACAAGATGATCATGCATTAAACATATTGCATCAAAGCTACTACAAATACTACCTTTGCTTCCCTTTTACGCCAGATACTCTGCATGCCCATTGCAAAGATACACTTCCCCAGATAAACTACAGTCCTAACAAGGAAAGAGGCACTCAAAGACCATATGTCTCTACCACACTGTGTTAATTCAATGTTACTTTAATTACACAGCTCTTCCTTGAGGCTTTTCCTTGCTTGGTTAATGCTCTGAAACTATAAGGCTGAATAAAGAAATATTTTTATTAAGAACTTCAATCTAACTGAGGAAGCTTCAGGCCGATCCACATCCAATAACCTGCCCTGAAAACCTCTGCTCACATTTTGATAGCTGTGACAAATTCCACCATAGCAACTGAGACAATCCACAACATTCTAAAACGATCAACATTCTAAAACAAAACAACCCACAACATTCTTTAAAAAAAAGTTAATTCACCCTACCTCCCAATGTTAACAGATCCTTTTAAAAAAAATTCCAGCATTCAGATCTGCATCTTTGCCAAAAGCTAATCAGATCTTCCTTGGACCAAACCCTATCTGTGCATTAAATTTTGTTGAAATCCATCCATTAGTTTTTAAGATATATTGCTAGCAGACAAACAGACTTACAAACGGGGTGAAAATACTATCGCCCATCTTCAATAGCAGAGAGAACGAACCAAAGCATCACCTTATGCATAAAATATTTGTGGGACAGCAAGTCAGACAAGGAACCTTTTGCCAAAAGGTACATATTGGATCCGAGATGGACTACCACCATAATCCCCAGATCACATCAATGGACTAATAACAAAGACAGTATATCTCAGGTTACTTTCTACGAATGATATTTATTAAGCAAAATGAAACAGAAACCAAAGCAAACACAGCAGGTTCAACTGAAAGAATATTCTTCAACTCACTGTTCCAAAATAGTAGAAGTCCCAAAGACTTAACAGTTCACACAACTTGGGATATATATCTGATGAAATAAGCTTTATGAAAGACCAAACTCCCGTGGAAACCTTTGTGCTATTTCTAAAATTTTAAAAACTGGACAAAGACCTTTAAAATTGGCTGAATCTATATCTGTCCATGACCCCCCCAACAGAAGAAGCAACCTGGTAGTATTGGGGAAATTCGCACATCGTCATCTCTGGAGAACTACTAACAACCCGCTGTGTGCTGCATAGGCTAAATTCAAAGACAGCTTTACAAAGGCCATCTGCATTTCATAACCCAGCCCAACAGGACTCTGCTCATCTGCTGAGACAAAGGGCCCCACAACCGTCCTTTCAATTCTTAATTGTCGAAATAGTTAACAATCTCGTGATCCAGATGAGGAATACACATACTTTGTCAAAAACAGTGTGGAGAGGGAGGGAGGTGTCATGTGATATGGACCTCTGGCTTGTAGATCCAGTAATCTTGTCTTGCTGCACTGAAAAGCTATCTGCAGTTTAGCATCTAGCTCACAGCCTCATAGGAAAGGAGCTCTTCCCATGTTGAACACCTGGCGCATCCATACTGCTTCTGCTGGAAACTCTGTACCATTGCCTACAAGACCTATTCATCTCTGCATGCCTATCTCATTGTGTGAACTCAATGCCACCAGAAAAGTGAATTATACAGCATCAGATTTCAACCCGCCAACCTACGTGAAGGAATGCCTCAGTGGACTTTGATTCTGGACTCTGGAACCCACATAAAACAATTTTTTTTTTAAGTGGTCTCTGCACTGTAAATCTTTCTTTTCTCTATTCCCTCTCTTTACTGTCTGAGTGTGGAGGCAACGTTGCAATCCTCCTTCTGCATTCTGAGTGTGTGCAAATAAACTAACCCTTTGAGTTTTTTTTTATTCATTCATGGGATATGGGCATCACTGGCTAAGCCAGCATTTATTGCCCATCCCTAATTGCCCTTGAGAAGGTGGTGGTGAGCTGTCTTCTTGAACCACTGCAGTCCATGTGGTGCAGGTACACCCACAGTGATGTTAGGGAGGGAGTTCCAGGATTTTGATCCGGCGACAGTGAAGGAATGGTATCGCCATTCAAGCAGTTCAAGGAGGCAGCTCACCACTGCCTTCTCAACAGCAATTAGGGATCAACCTCCTTATCACTCTAATCAATATTGGCCCTCAGTAATACCATGGTAAATTTAACACCTAATGATTCACCAGTCTCTGATAATGCAAGCAGAACTGTCAGCATTCATAATCATTACTTTACTGAAACTAGCAGCAACTCCGGGAATCTGCAAACATGCAGAATAACAGGATAATTCATAAGTTGTTGCCATAGATTCTACTCTTCTCTAGAATATGTGCTGTTGAGGTCCTCTCAACTAGGATCACAGGAAACCTATGAACTGGTGAGAATGTCCACTCTTCTGCTATTAGTCTTGCTGCAAAAGCCATTTGAGAAGTCACAACTTGTTGAAGGACATATAATTGGGTTTTTACAGTGTACTAACTTCATCATTACTATGAAACACGCTCCTCACTACCCTCGAAAAGCTAATTTTATATTTGAGGAGAGTGAAATTTCTCCAGAGATAAAAAAAAATTCCACATACTTTTAAAATAATTTAAAGTTTATCTTTTATCTTCCATCTTAATCCAATCATTATAATTTATTTTACTCTGAAATTTTAAATGAAAAGTAAAGGGATTCAGTGCTTTTACCTTCATGGATTGCCGTCCGTGAGAATATTTCAACGTGATTGGCTGCTTGCTTAGCTTGCAGCCTTCATTGCTATTGCACATCTGGAGATCCATTTAACTTGGTACCAGACTTAAATTGCTATCAGGAAGAGGGAAATTCATGCCACAGAGATCACTACATCTTTGTAGGCAATTTTATTTGATGTCAGCAGTGAGCACCATTGCCTTATGACCTGATGACTTATGTGTCACTGTCCAAAGCACTGATTTTAACACCGTGGAGAAAATACTTTCTGAGGCCTTGGAGGGACTAACATCCTACCTTGAAAAAAACCACCCTCACGCAAAGCCATCAAAGGTGCAAGTTTGTGCATTCCACCTCAGAAACCGTGAAGCCAAATGCCAGCTTAAAGTAACCTGGTGTGGAGCAACACTGACGCATTGCAAGCACCCTCTCTACTTAGGAGTCACCCTTGACAGATGCCTCACCTTCAAGAACCACATCAAAAAGACAAAGGCAAAAGTGAGCGCACGAACCAACATCCTGAATAAGCTCACTAACACAAAATGGGGAGCAAACTCGAAAACATTGCAAACCAGTGTGCTTGCTCTTTGCTATTCCACTGCCGAATACGCCTCTCCTGCATGGGAAAGATCTACTCATGCTAAGAAGGATGGATGCCGTTCTGAATGCAAGCTGCCAACTTATCACAGGTTGTTTAAAACCAACAAACACCAATAGCCTATATATCCCGGCAGGTATTGCTCTCCCTGATATAAGAAGAACGGTAGCCAGCAAGAAGGCGACTCCATCAAACATCAGATGAGAGGCACCCTCTACAATGGCCATACACCTACACTCAGCCGCCTAAAGTCAAAGAAGAGCTTCATGAACAGTGTTGTTCCATTACAATCAACCCCATCTGAAGCCCACATCGCCTTGTGGAAAGACTGGCTCGCCAGTCTCGAACAACCCCCAGCAACGGAAATTCTACCGGATGAAAGCCTTCCCCCAGGAGCTAATTGCACCTGGGCAACCTGGAAGTGCCTTAACAGATTTAGGACTGGTGTAGGTCGTTCAAAGGTGTCACTAAGCAAATGGGGATATAAAACCTGCCCAACAACTTGTGAATGTGGAACCGAGCAACAGACTATGGAACATCTCCTGCAATGTCTATCGCTAGAGGAATCCTGCACTGTTGCAGATCTTGCCAAATTCAACAACAAGGTGCAAAAATGTGTCCAGTTCTGGCTGTGCCATGTATAGACTGTCCGTGGACACAATAAGAAGACCATTGCTTTGCCGCAAGACACAAACCGGTCACGACCAGCAATCAGTAATAAAAGCAGAGCCCTTCCTTTCAGCTGCAATAGTACATTAACAGTCTTTAAACCTTTAATAATTTCTATGCCTTCATCAAAGAATGCAACACATTTCATTTCATCAGCAAATCAGTATACCATACTTCAATAACTCTTCTCTACAAAACTCAATCTTAAAGATCTATAGATATTTAATATATTTCTTAAAACCTCTTAACCTGCCCTAATATCTCCTCATGTGACTCAGTCTAGTTTAGTCTGATTAAAAACTCCTGTGAAGCACCCTGGAACATTCTACTCTAAGTGAAAATTGTTCTTGTGAACTAAACTCATAGAATAATTTAAACATGAGGATAGGCAATTGGTAATGAAGACAGTTAACTTAAAACACGACATTATCTGTCTTCAAATGGAGGAGAATTGAACCATCTCTCAAATCTGTACATTAAAAGAGCAAAATTCTAAATATGGCACAGCCCATTTTGTCCATGTTAATAGCATAATAGCAGCATACACTGGATATATCAAAGTAGAATTATGAATGGTGAAACAAAATTTCCTCTAACAAAACCTAATGTGCATGAGTGTAAATGTAAATGCTACAATGAATTTTTCTTTAGGCTTACCTTAATTTCTTCACTAGGTAGAATTACTTGTTGAGGTGCATGATCTGAAGCAGCAGTTAACTGGAGTTCAATAATATAGGCCTCTTTTTCAGCCAGTTTCTTATCCTTCTCAGCAAGCATCATGTCCATATCGGAGCCACGCTGCAGCTGGACTTGCAGCTCTGTAAGCTACAAATTATTTAAAATTAAGTAATGTCATAAGTTGTAATTCACACATCCCAACTAAGCAGATATGTTTTTAAAAGTCTTACCGTCTTCTTCAATTCTGAATCTTTTTTGGCAACTTGTGTTTCCAACTCTTCAACCTTTTTCCTCAACATCAAAATTTTACCTCGATTTGCAGCTGCATGTTCCTGATCGCCATCACAGGACTGCTAAATTTAATTCATACATGCAAGTTCAGAAAGCTTGGTCTCACTAAATATCCACATTTTATTCTTAGTTTACCGTAGGCTTTTGTTAAATACTTAAATACACAGTGCTCATTTCATCTTTTCCCACACATCAAAAATGACAATATAGAAGGGGGTCATTCAGCCGACTGCATCTGTGCCAGTTCTTTAAATGAGTTATCCAATTACTCTCACTCCCCTCCTCTATCCCCAAAGTCCTGCATTTTATTTATTTTTTCCTAAGTATATGCCCAATTCCTTCTGAAAGTTAGTATTGAATATGCTTCCACCAACCATTCAGGCAGTGCATTCCACATCATAACAACTCACCACATTAAATAAATTTCTCGTATCTCCTCCAGTTCTTTTGTCAATCATTTTAATCTATGACTTCCGGTTACTGACCTTTCCGTTGCTGGAAACAGTTTCTCCATCACATATTACTGTTTTCACACACAAATTAAAATGCAGAGGCGGCTCTTTCAAAACCGTGACAATAGTGTAGGTGTACAATTCCGAGAAATCAGGTAATCTTACAGCACAGCAAGTGGCAATTCAGCTCACCGTGCTTGTGCCAGCTCTTTGAGTCCTACTCCCCTGCTCTTTCCCCATAGCCATGCAAACTTTTCCATTTCAAGTATATATCCAATCTCCTTCCAAAAGTTACTATTACCCTTTCAGGTAGTGCATCCAGAATCTAACAATAAACAGTAGATATTCTCTGCATCTCACCTCTGGTTTCTTTGCTGTGCCATGCCTTTGAATATACGTCAATTATTTCAGCCACGCAGACAAAACGTCAACACACCACTAAAACAAATATGTGAACTTTAACTCAGTCAAGACTTTGAGAAAATAAAATATCTGTCCCCCACTTTAAAGCAATGACATTCAACATAGAATTCTGCTTTGCGTGTTTCCTACAATGTATTTCATTAATAGGTTGTCGTCTTAGTATAAGTCATCAGGTATCGATAATGTCAATTACGTGTCATACCTTGTGCTTCCCAGTTGTCTGCTCCTTAGTACCAGAAGCACCGAGTTGCTTCTTCATATCTTCCAGCTGAGCAGAAAGTGATGTGACCTTTGCTTTTGTCTGCAGCTTCATTTTGGAAATTTTTGCTTCAAAGGCTTCTTTGTCTTCCTGCAGTAAAATAAATCAAGTATTTGCTTGTGTGTTCACAATGTTTCTACTTTGTTTCAAAGTTGATTGTTATGGACAATAACTTTAATGAATGTTTTATCAGGACTCTGATAGAAATTTAACAGGCAAGAGTATTAAAGGTTCCGGAACCAAGGCAGGTAGAGTGCATGATCTAACTAAATAGTGGAAAAGGCTCAAAGAGTTAAATGGCCTACTCTTGTTCATATGTTATTCTAACTTGTTGCTATTACATTAGCCATGTTAACAAATGTGAGAATGGATTTTTTTAAAATATATTTTTGGGGAATATTGTGTTATTCTGAGAAGAAGGCTATGTGTCTACGTGTGTGTATAAATGATTTGATTAAACCGGGGAAAAGTCAATAGAGACAGGTTGTCTGGGAGGTTTAAGACATGAAAGGATAGAGGTGTTAGGTGTGCATTTGTGATGAGATATTATGGTGTGTTTGAGATACAAGTAAATAGGCTGGATCTAACATTTGTATTTTTAGATAAGTTGACGGTTCATATGAATAACAAAGGGTAGTCAGAGGTGACAAGAAACATTTTTGTATCTTACAGGAGTCCCATGGGTAAACAGAAAAGGGTATATTATATTTTATTGACCCAAAAGCAGAGACAAAATAGAAACATGAAAGATTTTATATTTGAAAGGATTTGAGTTTCAAAGAGATGTGAGAGCAATGGAACCTGAGATGAAAGGGGGTGAAAAGGTATTTTAGAGTTACTGTGGAGAGTTTAGGGTTGGCTGTTTGCTGTGTGAGGAAGATCTCCTGGCAACAGCTCCAGGCTAGGAGAAGATGCAGTTTGAATCAGCCATCCAGTCAAGCAGAAAAGTCTTGGGCTGCAAAAAGCAGTCTTGTTCTGAATTCTTGGATTTCCACAGCAGAGTGGAAGAGAGTTTAAGAGGTCATGTGGTATGCCTTTATTAAAGCTGCAGCAGTTTGCTTTGGGTAACGTTATTGGATTTTTATAGTTAAACATCTATAAGGGAGTGTTGCCTGGAAAGTGTTTACTTGTGGTTCTGACCAATTAAGGAGTCTTTTTGGGCAATGTTTTGTAAGACTAATTTTAACTGCTTAACTATAATCTTGTGTGTTTAAGTTTTGTTTTCTTCTTGTTAATAAAACTTTTATTTTTAATTTTTAAAATCCCAAAAGTGTCACTGGGCTTCTTGCTGCTGAAATCAGTAAGTTTTCTTCTCATTTGCATGATACGAAGAAAGGGTATGGCCCGTAAACCAAGTTTCACTCGGATTTGGTTTGTTCAGCAATTAACATCTGCTGTGGTCATAACACAAGGAAAATGCAGCCTTGAGAATAAGGAGGCACTGACACTACAAGTACAGCATAGCTTGCAGCCCATATCTAGAGTCAGGGCCTGAAATGACACAGCGATAAAGCAGCCTCTTTAGGTGCGGACGTTGAGTAAGTGCTTACCTGTGGATGTAAAGAAGAAAGACTAAAATTTATTTGGTGCCTTTAATGACCTCAAGGCATTCCAAAGCATTTTACAGCCAATAAAGTACTTATTGAAGTGCAGTCACAGTTGTAATGTAGGAAATGCAGCAGTCAAAATTATGATTGGCTTTGCCAATGACATAATGACCAGATAAACTAAATTAGCAATGTTGGTTGAGGGGTAAATATTGACCCAATACACAGGAGCTAACTCCCCTGCACTTCTTTGAAAATGTGCCATGGGATCATATACATCCACCTGAGAGAGCAGACAGAGCCTTGGTTTAACATCTCATCTGAAAGACGGCACTTCCAAAGATGCAGCACTTTCTCCATACTGCACTGGAATGTCGGCCTAGATTTTGTGCTTAACCAATGACCTTCTGGCTCAGAGGCAAGTTTGGCAGTTCCAATCAACCATGTGCATGTTTATCAGACTAACAACTGAATGAGAAGCATGGTTGATTATTTTTATCCCTGAACAGGCTCCTAGCCAAATGAATAAATGTGTATGGCAGCTGCCTTGTATCTTCTATTTTCATCTCTAAACTTAAAGGTTTTGATTAAAATTCAACTAATACAAGTTTATACATAAAGTATAGTGCTTGCAACAACTCACTTAAAAAGGGAGAGGCAAAAAATACATGCACTTGGATTCTTTAAATTATATTACCTTAAGCAGCTGATCTTTCACATGAAGCTGGTTATCTTTCTCCCGAATTAGTTCCTTCAGCTGCAATACCAGTTGTTCATTCTGGGCCAGCTGCTCAGTTAAATCTGCCACAGAATGATCGCCAACGCTCTTCTGGGTACTTGCTGCCTACAGAATAATTTGTATGCATTAGATGCCATTAATAACTACACAGTAAGAAGCAGCATATAAATTCTGCACTGGAGATCATAATCTTTTCAATATAACTGAGTTTATAAAAATGTGTTCAATTTAGCAAGATTCTGTACCAGCAATTTAATTCAAGGAGGGTTGAAAGGTACCAGAGAATGGAAAGAAAATAATAGACGCATGTCAAATTAAATGCATCAGAAAGCACCCTTGTGTGCATATTTTTAAAAGTGCAATCAAAAACACGTGACAAAAAGCAGTCCACAAATCATTTTTGTAGCAAACAAAATAGCAACATATATCTTAAATCAACTTTATTTCAAGCTACATATAGCTGCAGGAAATGGCATGATTGTTTAAGATACATTTACCCCTGCTGGTGCTGGGGGCGGATCGTCTGCAGAGTACCACTTCCACATGGCTCCTTCTTATATGTGGCTGCAAATCAACCAAAGCAATAATTAGGTCCTTCCAAAGCACAGCGTCTTTAAATATAATGTGAATGGTCAACTAGTGACTATAATCATAGGGAACAGTGGCTTAAGTTTGTGTTTGAAGTGGCTCTGAATTTGAGTGGAAGTTTTGAATAAAGGATAGGAAGTGTTATAATATGTACAAGTTGTTGGTGTAAGATGTAATAAATATTTCTGCTAAAGTGAATCTATACACCTGTAGAGGTCATAAAATTTACATGTTTCAAATTCTGTTTAATTAAGATGCAGTTTAACTTTGAAGTTTAAAAAACAGTATAGATTCACCACAACAACCCTACTTTTAATGAATCCCCAGATTTAACACTCCAGATGGAAAGACATCATTTATTTTACAACAGAAAAAAGCTCTACTTTGGGGAACACTTGAAATAAGATCTACCCAGATCGATCCAGATACAGCAATGGAATTAAAGCTGAGGCTAAGTGAAGGTAACCGATTGTAGCATGAATCCTACATAGCTTGTGCAATCACTTTCTGATAGGGTGGCTTATCCATATGCAGGCAAATGGCAACAAGATGTGAGGAAGCAAACACTACAACAAAACTGACACAGTGAAGAAATGTGCATGAAGATGGCGAGGAGATCACCATTTTCTCTGAAGACAAAACTTCAAATCATCAATGATTTGCACCATAATGGAAAATTGAAAGTCACCGCCTGCTGCTGAATCAGAGAGCAGGGTGAGGAAACGTGGTGCAAAGCACAGAACCAGTTATCCCTTCACTGGATGAGTTTAGAAAAGCAGTGATCATTGTGTGAAACTTCTGACAGACATTACCCAGAACCGAGGATCATTTTGAACTGATTAACAAAATGGAAACAGCAAGAAATGAGGAAGGCAGAAGTAATGTAGAGAAATTTGCATTCAGTTTTTTTCTAAAACAGAATAAAACAATGTTCATTCAAATTTGTTATTTCTTTTGTTTTTCTGATGCAAGCACAAGACTTGCCAAGCCATTGTGAACACCTTTTATAAAGTAAACTCTCCTATTGGTCCTGAGATTTATTACAATAAAGCTCAACTATCTGTTTTGAGGCTGGAGATTAGAAGTGCAGCTTAGAAGCATTTTTGGATCATTTTGCATCTGTGGTAAATGTTTCATGGATCTTTTACTTATGTGACAGCAAACCACCAGCAACACTATTCATACAAGTCAGAGGATGGCCCACTTATATAATGAGAAGGTATGTGTTTGTCCCTTTAAAGTTGTAAAGTTTTATTGGCGTCAAGTCATAAATTAATTTACAGGCTAGATAAATAAACATGTGAGGGAAAAAGGAATAGAAGGATATGTTGAAGGGGTCAGAACAGGGGCGGGAGGGGACTTGTGTGGAATTTAAACACTGGTGTGGAGTTCCTGTTCCAAATGGCTTGTTTCTGTTGTAAATAATTTGTAATGATTGCTGTTAATAGTGGATTCATGCAGACACCCAATTAAAAGCTAGCTGCAAAGCAACAAACTGGGACAGTTCATACAAAGTCTTGCATCTATCACATGTCTGACACTCTCCATATTTTGTACAAATGTCAACAAATACTCAAAAATGCTGCATTCTTCTCACCTGCAGCCAGAAATTATAAGCATCTGTATACTCAACTTCACAAGCATCTTTAGTTACCTGCATCTGCCAGTTTGGACTACCTCCCCTCAAAGGAGTACTTGAGCTACAGCCTGGAAGAAATGGTCCCAGTGAAAAGCACTGCTCTATCGTAGCGGTTGAACATTGCAACTATACTCCACAGCCATGATTTCTAATGAAGAATCCCACAGCTGATCTGCTGGTTTAAAATAAAACTGTTGCTAAGCCTGGTTGTAGCTCAATCAGTATGAATAAAGTTCATCAGACTGCAGTAGGAAGGATTGGAACACACACTAGTGTGTTGACATCCGCATGACATCCAACTGTAAGTACAGCTTTACTGCACGCACTAACAACTGCTACTTTATTCTATAAATAAATTATTATTATAGCGTTATTGTTATTTATAGATTCCCTATGCTTATAAACACATTATGTATGTTCCAATGAATTGAAAAAAAAAGCACCAATAGAAAGAACTTGCACTCTTTACTGCCTTTCAAGACCTCAGGCCATCCCAAAGTACTTGAAGGCCCTTAAAATATTCTTGAAGTCTAGTCAGAGTTGGAATGTAGGGAATGATTACAGTCCAGTCAAAGTTGGAATGTAGGGAAAGGTGACAGTCAATTTGTGTACAGTAATGTTCCATAGTGCAATGCAATAAATAACTGGATAACCTATTTAGGTGGAGTTGGTTAAATGCAGGCCAGGAAAAACCTGTTCCTCTTCTTTGAAAAATACCACAGGATGGAGCCTCAGTTTAACATCTCATCCAAATGATGGCAACCTCGATAGTTTCCTCACTACTGCACTGAATGGTCAATCTAGAGTGTGTCATAAACCCATGAGTTCTAGGCAAGATTCTACCCTGAGCCAAAACTGACACCGAAATGACTACAAAATGCATCACTGGCTCTGCACTAAAAACTTAAAAATTACTTCAAATTGAGAGCTGAGGAAATGGATTTATTTTAGATATTGGAAGCTACTTGTAAAATATATTCCACTTAGTGTGAATTTTATGCCACCATGAAACATTTCCCATAGCTTCTCACTCATGGCAGTTTCAAGCATGTACAAGGGTTTGCTTCTATCTTATTCCTGATGTAGATGTTGAACAACAAATGTAATTTTACATTAAGGTTGTTATGCCAGATAATTACTTCAGGAGTAGCGGAGGGTATCACTATGATGCTTCCTTCATATTTGTGAATCAAACATTGAGTCGTTACATACTCCAGGCCTGCTCTGCATGAGCACAATCACACATGAGAGAGCTTTTAATTTTCAAGTATCTGCATCTGCCATGGTTTTCGCAGATGGGGTTTCAAGTTGCCCATGAGCTTCACGGAAGATTGATGCCAGGAGGTCTTCCACGTCAGGACTTTTGCGAGGTGTTTGTGGCATCTTGTGAACTTCATTCAGCTTTTCAAGCTTCATTAAGGTTGAATTCACTTGCTCAAAGGATAAGCGCTGAGGTTCAAAAGGGGTTGTGCAACTTCAAATGGTGTTGAGGGACATTGTTGAGGTCCTGGTGGATGGGGAGTCTTAATATCTTTGATTTGCTGGCTTCCCAGAGGGTTGTGGCATTGAGGGTAACAACACGGGCAGCCAGGTTGTTGGGGCCGACTTGAGGGTTCCAGTTATACATCTGTACTGTTCAGGTGAATATCAACAATTCAAATACTGCTCCATACTGGTACTCGTAACAGAGTGCAGTGATGTCCAAAGCACTGATGCTGATGTTCCCCAGCCAGTTTCTGGACCAAGTTTAACAAGAGTGAACATAATTTACAAAAGGCGTCACAGTAACATTATTAGCTATAAAATGAAGTGGGTAGGAAAGAAATATTCTTATATTTCTTTTAGGATAGTGGTTTGCTGAAAATTTTCCAGGAAAACTGCTTTCATCCCAAAAATGACATTAAGAATATGTAAAATGAGATAGTATCTCACAACACTAAATCCAAACATATTAGTCACACAGAAAGATCTTACTCAAGCCAGTTTTTCACTTGGCTGCAAAATTCCTCTCTTAAAAAGCAATTTAAACAAAAAAAAATCTCAGATTTAAAATTAGCTGACCATGTCAACTGCCATTTGTGAAAAAGAGTTCCAAACTTCAATCAGCCTTTATGTAGTCTCTCCGCATAATTAACGCCTGCATTCCAGGTCTGGTGGCAGGAGGCCAGGTCTCCCTGAAATCAGCAGGTCAGGAAAACCCAACAAAGTTGGCGGCGGGGGGTGGGGGAGCGTCATCTACATTTAATAGTGTGATCTTGCCAGAAACATTAAAACAATATTTGCACTTGGTATGATCACTGGAGCATCCAAAATATAAACAAAAGGCGGCAGCTTACTAGGAATGCATTAATAAAGTGTCCCTAAAACAATATTTGCACTTGGTATGATCACTGGAGCATCCAAAATATAAACAAAAGGTGGCAGCTTACTAGGAATGCATTAATAAAGTGTTCCCAGCACTAAATGAAAGAAATTAGCACAGGATATTGTTCCCCGACAGGTTGTCCCATTGCCACTGACTGGTGGATGCCTGCGCCTGCGCAAATCAGCCCTTACCTGTGCGGGGCCCGACAGCTGTAGGCGGACCAACGAAGCCCGATTCTCACAACCTGCGGCTCGAAGGGGGAGGAGGATAGGTTATAGCGCCATGATGGTATTATATGAGTTGTTATAAACTCCTGGGGAGGCAGAAGTGGATCATATGGGGCAGCTGAACCTCCCGTGGCGCCTTCTTTTTCGCCGCCACAACACCGAACAACATCCGAACCGCAGCCAAGCTTCGTCGCAGCCCGTGTCGTCGTGACGTACGCACGTACAACGTTGTCCCTCAAGCGTGGGCACGCACAAGAACGTAGCGTGTGTCAGGCCCATTGTGGTAAGTAGGCAGAGTAGGCATCTTTTGATGATCTGCTTCTATCACTGCTTGTTTGTCCCTACAACCACACCCCCACTCCACCTCTCTCTCTCTCTATCTCTCCACCCCCCACACACACACACCTTAAACCAGTTTATATTTCAAATCTTTCTTGGATTCGAACTCAAGTTCTGTCGAAGGGTCATGAGGACTCGAAACGTCAACTCTTTTCTTCTCCGCCGATGCTGCCAGACCTGCTGAGTTTTTCCAGGCAGAGGGAGATGGGCGAAGCCTGGTTAACAACCAGCTAGTGGTACTAGTGATCTGAGAGTGACACACATACCAAACCCATTGAACATTAAAAGCTGCTTTTTTTTTAACCAGTAAGATGCTTATTGCATTGTCAAGTCCCTCACCTTGGTTCAGGATTTGCACTTTACAGCCTTCTGGATTCAAGATTGAGTTCAACAATTTTAGATTGTAACCTCTGCACCCCTTTTGTTTTGTGTTTCTTTGTTGGTTAGTTTTATTTTTCACATGTTTTTCTCTTATTACCGCTTCTTTGCTTGTGGATGGCAGCTATTCCGGATTCTGCCATTCCCTTCTAGACATTTTTTTGTTTCATTACTTGTCCCATTATCACTCCCTTTGGCCTTGAACCATGAATCCCTTTGTCATTTAATCTTTCCTGCCCTCCACCCTATCACAGACCTTCCGTTTTGTTCTTCCCGCCTTCCCCCTTTCACTTGCTCAAAACCGATGAGATTTCTAACTTTTCTCAGTTTTGATGGAAGGTTACAGACCTAAAATGATAATTCTGATCCTCTCTCCGCAGAATCTGCCAGATGTGCTGAGTATTTCAGTTTCTATTTCAGAATTTAAAGCTTATATTGGAGAAGAAAGAAAGCATTTTTATAGTAACCACCAGAGGACCTTCCAAAGTGCTTCACACCCAAGTACTTTTGAAGTGTTTGAAGTGATGTAATTTACACACAGGAAGCCCCCACAAACAGCAATGACCGTATCATCTGTTTTTGGTGTTGGTTGAAGGATAAATTTTGGCCCTAACACTGGAGAGAACTTTCATGCTTTTCTTCCAATAGTGCTGTGGGATCTGCCAGCCTAGATTATGTGCTCAAGCATAATAGAACAGCAACTGATATTTAGATAGCACTTTTAACAAAATAAAACATCTCAAGGTGTTTCACAGGAGCATTATAAAGCAAAATATGATACCAATTGTTACAAATACACAATTTTATAAGATCGTTATGGTTTAAACTGTTTCTTTTAATTCAAGATAAAATGGAGCATGTGACCTCCTACTGGTTCTGATCGGCGTTATGCCAATGGCCCTGGTTGCCATGGGGTCCAGAAGCCCAGATCAAGTTCTGTTGAAACCCAAGTGCCAGCTTTCACATCCAAACACAAAGGAAGAGCAGCTGTTCTTGCTGTTTGCAGGCTTAATAACACAGAGAACCTGCGAGGAGAGAGAGAGGGAAACATCAGCTGTTGCGAACAGCAGAAGCAAAGGCTGTTCTCTGTTCGTCACCAGGCAGAACGTAAGTAGGAGCCCATTCTCCCTTCAAAGAGACGAGACCCATAGAAGTTTAAGGGCACTAAGATTTGTCCTGATGTGGCCAAGAGAAGGAGTCACCAGAGTGGGCCTTGCTGCTGGAAGTTGGTTCTGAAATTCTTAGAAGACACTAGACATTACAGCACAGTGAGAGGGGAGAAGTGAGCCTGTAGGAAGCTGATAGTAACATTGGACTGGTTTCTGAGGTTTTCAGTCATGTTAGGAAGTTAAGGGAGAACATCTTTCCTGTAGGTTAGTAAATTAGTTGCCTGCTAAATAAGGCTTAGTCAATGTTACTTTTAGCATGTTTGTTACAGTAAATACATTTAAACATGAAACCTTGTTATGTGTTCCTTTGTGTCGGTCACCGGCAATTCAAGTCTCTTTTTAAAAATTATCCATCACTATGGTGATCATAACACAAACCATATAAAGAGATATTAGGGCGGATAACCAAAAGCTTGGTTAAAGAGGTAGGTTTTAAGGATGGTTGTAAAGAAAGAAAGCAAGGTGGAGAGGTGTAGGAAGGACATTCCAAAGCTTGAGGCCTAGGCAACTGAACACATAGCCATCAATGATGGACTGATTAAAATTGATTAATAATGCTGAAAAGTCAATACTGTCCCATACTTTAAAGGAAATCTTGCTAATATATTTTTGCTAATTTCACCTCCAGAGATTTTTGACACTTTAACAAATTTGATTAGATCTTTATGCCAAAATAAGTTCACTCAAAATAAGTAAGGCTTGATAGGTCTATAACATTTCTCTGCCAATATAGAATCATTGCCAACACTGAGTGTTAGCTGTGGCTCTGTTGATACCTTTTACCTCTGAGTTAGAAGGTGTGTGGATTCATTGTCCCATTCCAGGACTTGGGCACAAAAATCAAGGCTGACATTTTAAACAGTACCAAGGGACTGCTGTGCTATCAGAGATGCAGTCTTTCAGATGGGATTTTAAACCAAGGACCCATCTGCCTTCTCAGGTTGGCGTACAAGATCCCACAGCACTATTTCGAAGAACAGCAAAGGAATTATCCCTGCTATCCTGACCAACATTTATCCCACACTTAACATGACAAAAAACAGATTATTTGATAGTTATTACATTGCTGTTTGTAGGAGCTTGTTGCATACAAATTTGCTGTCATGTTTCCGACATTACATCAGTGACTACACTTCCAAAGTACTTAATTGGCTGTAGAGTGCTTTTAGATCTTCTGAGGTCATGAAAAGCATGATATAAATACAAATATTTCTTTTTTACAGTGTGACTTTAGGCAAACAAAATAACACCTACCTCTGCATTACAACTTTCAACTCTTTCTATTGCTCAACACCATCCTGTGTGGAAATGCACTTCAGATCAGAGTATAATAGAATTGTGCACAATTTGCAATGAACTCACAGCAACTATCACCCAAGGGTTCACTTGAAGATATTAAGGAATCAACCAATAGTGGACTTACTGTAATGTACACCATGAAAATGTAGGTTTAATGATATTCTGTTAAATTAATGTCATGGATTGAATGTACTTCCTCTCTCACTGCCCACATTAATCAGTATGTTTTGTATGTAAAGAAGTGCGTCTTTTACTCTTGGGAGTGTGTATTCCAATTAAATAATTCAACAGCAAGCTTTTGTGAGTTTAAAATAAAGAAGGTTATTTATTCTCACACCACAAAATAACACAATGTCACACAATTGGTCCCACACATGCACACACACACATGCAAATATTGGATACAGATAAAGGTAATGCACTTTTACAGATTACAGTTAATTCAGCCTCTGAATTACAATTTCTTCCATGTGGCGGGCCTATGGTTTCTTGAATGGATTCGATTATTTAAAGTTGAAGCCGGGGTCTTGTAAAGCAAAGGTTCACAACAGGTTGCAAGGTTTCTTGAAGTCAAATATCCAGGAAATTGGTTCTCAGGTGAACTTTGAAACTGGAACAAGTTAAATACTTTGGCTGCTTGTTGGCTTTCAGGTAGTTTCAGAGTCTGGTTCTCAGCCTGGCTGGCAACTGGTAGTTCAGATGGATCTCTGCGTCCTGTGGTAATAAAGGTGCAGTCTCTGAAACTACTTTTGATCACGTAATGGCTGGGTTAACAGTTCTGAAGCCCACACAATCTAGTTTTGATGGGGGAGGCCATCGTAATACAATGGGAAGTTAATGGTAGCCATTGAGTGTCGATCTTCCCTTTTCTCCAGTATGAAACATGGAGATACGCAGTCTAGGAACTCCATAGCCTGTAGGCATTGGCCCATCCTTAAGAAATGAGATGTGTGGATTCTACAAACGGCTATGAGGTACCCTGACCTATGTCCATATTTAATTAGGCAATCGCTGGAGACTTGATACTGTCTGTAGTCCAAACGCCACAAGTCACATAATTTGTGGCTGCCATCTTGACAGCTTGTTTGTGTCCAATTTTTAAAAGTATTGAGTGAAAGTTCATAACATGACATGCCTGTACTGGATACGACATTAAGCAGTTCCTATTTCAATAAAAACTAAATAAACAAGTCAGTCCCATGTGTCTTTGTGCTTCTGTCATTAACATTAAATTGTGTGATGACAAATGGATGCATATGCCCTGATGTGGTTCCATGTTGATTTCCAAACTCTTAAGTATAATATTAATCATTTCAATATGCTCAATAATTTACTGTTTATATCTAAGGCATATTTCAAATAGAGTTAAATTATAAATAGCATGTACCAAAATTATAAGCTTCATTACTCTCCATTTGCCTGTTGGGAACTGAGAAAATTGCAGCTATGCACAAGCTGTAGGTATGGGAGGAAGTGACAGCCTCAAACACACCATCATTAGAGGTGAACAAGTTCAAGTGTGATAAGTGAAATTTGGCATGGTTATTTATTTTGTATTGTAGTTTGAGTCATTGAGTAAGGGTTAATTTAAAGGAGAAATCTATTGAGTCTTGGTACTTTTGAATTGTTATACACTGATTGCCATAATTGACTACTGCATCCAATTAGGTATCGACTGCGAACTTTGACACCTTGGACAATATTCCATTCTTCAACTCAGACATTTCTCCTCCATTCAATGCTTAAAAATTGTCACAAAGTAACAATTTAACACGACTGTCATTGGTAAATAATCTAATGTTCTATATTCCCCTAATATAGTTAAATGAGATATTTATTATCCTTTATATTTTATGTTATATTCCTAACTTTAAAATATTTTAAATGTCTTTGTTAGGAAATCTTTGTTTTGCTTTTCAGATTCTCACAGACTAGCATTACAAGTAGATGGAATGGATTCTTCATGCTCAGGAATTTATTTTCACAAATGAATATTTAGATAAATGATAAAAATAACCCAAGGACTATAACAATGTGTGCACCTCCAATCTTCCAAAAAGTGTACTGATTATCATAATAATGAGATGAGATCAGATAGGAATATCTACGTTGGTTTATTTTGTACACAGTAAATAATCATCAGTTTTACAGCAAATCCCATTTGAGTGCACCTTAACTTCAACCTCTCCTAACAATAAATAAAATAATAAAAATACATCACACTCCTCTGGATAACCATTTAAGTAACATCTTTTAATCAGCCTTATCAATCAATAAGTTGAAGCGTTACTCATAGCCTGGTCAACTCCCTTCTTAAGATAGATTGGCTTAATCACCTTTCTCAGCAGACCTTACCAATTGATGCTGAATATGGCTTATCCTCTGTGGAAAGAAAGTATTGCAGTTTGATTCCTGACTCCTTCCCTGTCCAAGGTTTGACCAGTAGAGCTGTCTGTAAATCCAGCTTTTGCCCAAGATTGAGTGTGCAATTCTTGAGACTAGCTCTGGCAAATTCAGAGGAATGGCATTCCAATCTTTACTGGATAATAAGTTTCCATTGGAAAAACTCAGCAGGTCTGGCAGCATCGGCGGAGAAGAAAAGAGTTGACGTTTCGAGTCCTCATGACCCTTCGACAAAACTTCGACAGAACTTCTGTCGAAGGGTCATGAGGACTCAAAACGTCAACTCTTCTTCTCCGCCGATGCTGCCAGACCTGCTGAGTTTTTCCAGGTAATTCTGTTTTTGTCTTTGTTTTGGATTTCCAGCATCCGCAGTTTTTTTGTTTTTATATATATATACTATAAGTTTCCATTGTCTGACCTGGACTCCAAGGATTAAATTGCAAGATTGTACAAACTAGGGTCATACTCCATAGAAATTAGAAACCTAAAACATGATTTGATCAAAATGTTCAAACTATTTAGGAATACTGATGCTAGATAAAGAGAAACTATATTCATGGGTTGGCAAGTCTAGGAATAGGGAATAAAGTCTAAAGGTTGGAGCCAGGCCTTTCAGGAGTGAAATTAGGAGACACTTGGACAAAACACTTTTAGTAAAGAGTGATAGAAGTTTAGGATTGTTCTGCAAATGGTAGTTGATACAAGGTCAATTGTTAATATTAAATCTGAGGTTAACAGATTTATGATAACCAAATGTACTAAGGGATGTGAGGCATATGGAGCCATCATTTCATTAAATGGTGGAAAAAGACTCAAGGGGCTAAATGGGCTATTCTGTTCCTAGATGCTTCATTTGACTTGTAATCCATATTTCTTAGTCTTTCTTACTTCAACTTGTCTTATACTCCCTTGTTATTGGTTAAGAGAAAATTCAATAGTACTTCCCCTTTAAATGTGGAAACAAAATGCAGACTAATCATTCGAAATGGCCAGATTCATAGGGCAGAATTTTCCCTCTGTCGGAGAGGAAGTTTAGGAGCAGGGACATGGAGGCAAGCCTCCGATCAGTGCCCCCAACTGGGGGCATGCTGCCATTTTACGTGGGCGGGCCAACTAAGGCCCGCCCAGGGTGACGTCTGCAAGGAAGTGCTATGCGCTCCTTGTGCTGCGGGGGGAAATCCCTAATCTGAAAGTGCACTCTTTAGCACATGCACACGAAAAAGCGCACTCATCTCCCTGAGGCTAAGTGCTGCCTCAGGCAGATCGGCGCCAAATTTAACAATGTTAACAATAGAAAAAAAAAATCCCCTGACATGTCCCCTCATGTGACACTGTCACATGAGTTGGGACATGTCCATCACTTTCATTAACACTTTTATTAAAAATTTGAAAAACTACATGAAACCTCATCCCACCCGTGGATGAGGTTTCATGCTTTTTCCAATGCCCACCAGGGCTCCTGGCCTGCCCACCAACCTTAAAGTTGGACAGGCAGGTCCATTAAGTACTTTAATTACTTTGTCAATGGCCTCAATTAGCCGCTGACAGGTCGGCGGGCACACAGCTGATTTCTGCTGAGCCCCCGCCCACCTGACAATTGAAATGGGGCACGGTGACGTAAGGAGTTCTGCCCAACATCATCCTGCGTCATTTTACATGTCAGTGAGTGGGCCCCGCCCCCTGCTTACCGACTGGGAAATCCTGGCCATAAGGTCAACTTTCCTGGTTTCTCTCTGATAGATGGCAGCCATGATGGTCTCCCAATGAATCTCACTATCGTAGCACCCAAATTATAATGTAAAAGAAGCCTTAAAGATAGTGAAACAAAAGCAAAAATTGCTGGAAAAACTCAGCAGGTCTGACTGCATCTGTGGAGAGAAAGACGGAGTTAACATTTCGAGTCCATATGGCTCTTCTTCAGAACTAAAGAGAAGTAAAAATGTGGTGAAATATATACTGTTTAAGAGGAGTGGGACAGGTGAATAGAGGATACTGGATAGAGGGCCAGTGATAGGTGGAGGCAAAGGAGAGATTGCAAAAGATGTCATGAACGTAAGGTCGAAGAGGTGTTGATGGTGGTGATACTGGCTAAAGGAGGTGCTAATGGTGACATTAAGAGTAGAAAGCAGGATGGGCAAGTGACAGATGGCCCAAGTGGGGGCGGGGTGGGGGGGAGGGGACAGTGTAGGGGTAACATATCGAAATAGGTTAAAAGGTGGGGATAAAACAATGAATGGAAATAAATTTTTGAAAATAATAATAATAATAGGTGGGAAAAATATATATATAAGAATTTAAAAATAAATATTTGATAAAAGAGGATCAAAAACGGGTGAGGATGGAGGAGAGAGTTCATGATCTGAAGTTGTTGAACTCAATGTTAAGTCCAGAAGGCTGTAAAGTGCCTAGTTGGAAGATGAGGTGGTGTTCTTCTATTTTGCATTGAGCTTCACTAAAACATTGCAGCAGGCCAAGGATGGACATGTGGACATGAGATTGGGAGCAGTGAATGCTCAGTTGAAAGGAGTGTTTGGGCCCTTGGACGATGAGGAGGGAGGAAGTAAAGGGGCAGGTATTGTACCTTCTGCGATTGCATGCGAAGGTGCCATGGGAGGGGTTTGAGGTGTAGGGGGTGATGGAGGAGTGGACCAGGGTGTCCCGGAGGGAACGATCCCTGCGGAATGCCACCGGGTTGTGGGGGGGAGTGAAGAGAAGGCGTGTTTGGTGGTGGCATCATGCTGGAGTTGGCAGAAATGGCGGAGGATGATCCTTTAAATGCGGAGGCTGGGGGTGATAAGTGAGGACAAGAGGGACCCTATTATGGTCCTGGGAGGGAGAGGAAGGTGTGAGGGCAGAGGCACAGGAGATGGGTCGGACACAGTTGAGGGCCTTGTCAACCATCGTGGGTGGGAAACCTGGGCTAAGGAAGAAGGAAGACATGTCAGAAGCATTGTTTTGGAAAGTGGAATCATCGGAACAGATGCGACAGAGGCGAAGGAACGGAGAGAGTGGGAAGGGGTCTTTACAAGAAGCAAGGTGTGAGGAGCTGTAGTCGAGGTAGCTGTGGAAGTCAGTGGGCTTGTAATGAATATTGGCGGACAGTCTATCACTAGAAATTGAGACTCACTTGGATGTGTTGGCATCACACACTAAACCAGAGGTGAAGTCAGAATGACCTCCCTTGGTATTAAGGCAGCATTTGATTGAGTGTGGCACCATGGACCCCAAGTGTTACAGACAGGAGGGGGTTTAATTTAAGCAGCCCTGATTTCTCCTCTCACCACCTTTCCATAAACAGAAAAGCGTCTTGATTTTGATTTTCCCCTTTATAAGCTGTGGCCTTTAAAAAACACCTCAGTTTCGGTGTGGTCCAATTTCTATTATTTACCCCCACAGAAAACTCCTGATAGGATGAACTCAGAGGCTTAGTTTATTTTACACAGACTCAGATGCGGTTGGTGAGCGCTAACGTGGCCTCCTTTTCACTCATACAAATAAAAAGGGGGATAGAGAAAGAAAGAGAATCAGGTCAACAACCACAGAGTAAAGAATTAGTTTTTCACTTGAGTCCAGAGTCCAGAATCAAAGTCCAATTGTGTATTCCTTCACAGAGGTCAGCAGATTGCAAACTGATGCTGGATAATTCACTTTTCCAGTAGAGATGACTTCCATGATGAGATAGGCATGCAGAGATGAATCAGTCTTGTAGGCGATGGTACAGAAGTTCAAGAGTTCCAGTAGAAACAGTGTTGATGGGGCAGGTATTCAAACCTGGAAAGGGCCCCTTTTCTGAGCTGCTGCTTGATAGATGGAAGATGACAGACTGATTTGCCAGCAAGACTGTATACATGGTTTTCCCAGCTAGGGGAGTCATGCCACATGGCTTCCACCTCTCTCTACTTTGGCTTTGACAAAGGATGTATATTCCTTCGTTTGAGTTCCTGAGATTGTTAATCTTTCAACTATTAAGAATTTGAAAGGAAAGTTGCAGGGCTCTTTGTCCTAGCAGACCAGTGGATTCTGGTGATCAGGCCTAGCTTATGAAATGCAGATGGCCTTTGTATGATTCCCTTTGAATTTGGACTCTGCAGCCCACAGGGATCATTATTGTCTCTTCAGAGATGTCTCTTCACAAGGTGCTGCAGTATTGCCAAAGAGCTCTTGTTGGTGGGTCACAACCAGACATAGCCTCAGTCATTTTAAAAGGCTATTGACCAGTTTCAAAATTTTAGTAAGTAGCTTTGAGAATATATATATTTTATAAAAGTATAGAGTGTGAGGCCTTAGCCCTGTTAAATCCCTCGTGGCCTCATAGAAAAAAAATGTTTTCATATGGTCTTATGAAAGAAGAATACAATAGATCACTGGCTCTACTTGTCCCACCCCTCCTTAAACCAATTCATATTTCACCTCTCTTCTATTTTTACTTAGTTCTGTTGAAAGGTCATTCGGAATCAAAACATTAACTGTGTTCCTCTCCGCAGATGCTGCCAGACTTGCTGAGTTTTTCCAGGTATTTTTGTTTTTGTTTTGGATTTCCAGTATCCACAGTTTTTTGCTTTTATCTTACTGTTTAATTGATTTCTCTTCAAGGAATGCCTACCTTGAAGAAGTATTGCTCTTCTCTCTGACAAGATTTTCGTATCTCTCTTTTGCCTTGTTCACTTTCATTGCTTTCCATTACTCTATTGGTGTTTGACAAGGTGTTTACTCACCACCTTCAACACCTCTTTGTCCTTTTGTCAGTGACATCTTTTGGTTATTTCCACCTATCACTGGCTCTACTTGTCCCACTCCCCGCCCCCCTTAAACCAGCTTATATTTCACCTCTTCTTCTATTTTTACTTAGTTCTGTTGAAGGGTCATTCGGACTCGAAACGTTAACTGTGTTCCTCTCCACAGATGTTGTCAGACTTGCTGAGTTTTTGCATGAAAGTAAACAGGCAGGTGCAGCAAGCAATTAGGAAGGCAAATGGTGAGCTGGCCTTCATTGCAAGAGGATTTGAGTTCAGAAGTAGGGATTTCTTCCTGCGGTTATACAAGGTCTTAGTAAGACCACACCTGGAGTATTGTGTACAGTTTTGGTCTTCTTACCTAAGAAAGGATATACTTGCCATAGAGGGCGTGCAGCAAACGTTCACTAGGCTGATACTGGGGATGGCTGTACTGTCGTATGAGAAGAGATTGGTTTGACTGGGCCTGAATTCACTAGAGTTTACAAGAATAAGAGGAGATCTGATTGAAAGGTATCATATTCTAACAGGGCTAGACAGAGTAGATGCAGGATGTTTCCCTTGGTTGGGGAGTCTAGAACCAGGGGCCACAGTTTCAGGATACAGAGCAGGTCATTTAGGACTGAGATGAGGAAAAGTTTCTTTACTCAGAGGGTGGTCAACCTGCGGAATTCTCTACCACAGAAGGCTGTGGTGGCCAGGTCACTGAGTATATTCAATAAATAAATCTATCATTTTTTGGATATTAGGGGCATCAAGGAGAGAAAGCAGGAATATGGTGTTGAGATAGATAATTAGCCATGATCATATTGAATGGCGGAGCAGGCTCGAAGGGCTGAACGGCCTAATCCTGCTCCTAGTTTCGATGTTTCTATGAACATGACAATGCCCATAATCACAGTGGTGAAGACTTCAGATCCTCTACGTAACATAGAGACTACTGCACATTTCTTCAAGATGTTCTCCATGGAGGGCTTTCTCTCATTACATATGACCATGTGTTCCCAATGCAATATACGGACACTGGGAAGAGATGGACCTACTTGTCCCTAACTCTATTATTTCTTGAAATTCTTTTCTATTGATGCACAATCATGGTCATACAATTTAATGAACTACTTGTTTCTTGATTCCTTCATGGGATGAGGGAGTCACTGGCTAGGCCAGCATTTATTTCCCAAGCCTAATTACCCTTGAGAAGGTGGTAGTGAGCTGCCTTCTTGAACCACTGCAATCCATGTGGTATAGGTACACCCACAGTGCTGTTAGGGAGGGAGTTCCAGAATTTTGATCCATCGATAGTGAAGGATATTTTTCCAAATCAGGATGGTGAGTGGCTTGGAGGGGAACTTCCAGGTGGTGGTGTTTCCATTTGTCTGCTGCCCTTGTCCTTCTAGATGGTAGGTGTTGTGGGTTTGGAACGTTCCGTCTAAGGAGCCTTGATGAGTTCCTGCAGTGCATCTTGTGGCTGGTACACACTGCTGCCACTATGTGTCGGTGGTGGAGTGAGTGAATGTTTGTGGATGTGGTGCCAATCAAGTGATCAAATGGGCAGCTTTGTCCTGCATGGTGTCAAACTTCTTGAGTGTTGTTGGACCTGCACTCAACAGGTAAGTGGAGAGTATTCTATCACACCCCTGACTTGTGCCTTTTAGATGGTGGACATGCTTTGGGGAGTCAGGAAGGGAGTTTTTCACCACAGGATTCCTAGCCTCTGATCTGCTCTTGTAGCCACAGTATTTATATGGCTAGTCCAGTTCACTTTCAGGTCAATGGTAACCTGCAAGATGTTGAGAGTGGGGGATTCAATGGTGGCAATGCCACTGAATGTCAAAGGGTGATGGTTAGATTCTCTCTTATTGGAGATAGTCATTGCTTGCCAATTGTGCCATCAGTGTTACTTGTCACTTGTCAGACCAAGCCTGAATATTGTCCGGAAACTGCTGCATTTGGACATGGACTGCTTCATTATCTGAGGAGTCACGAATGGTGCTGAACATTCAACCTTAGGATGGTAGGAAGGTCATTGATGAAGCAGCTGAAGATGATTGGGCCTAGGACACTACCCTGAGGAACTCCTGCAGTGATGTGCTGGAACTGAGATAATTGACCTCCAACAACCACAACCATATTCCTTTGTGCTACGTATGACTCCAACCAGTGGGGAGTTTTCCCCTTGATTCCCATTTACTCCAGTTTTGCTGGAGCTCCTTGATGCCACACTCTTTTAAATGTTGCCTTGATGTCAAGGGCAGTCACTCGCACCTCACCTCTGGAGTTCAGCTCTTTTGTCCACATTTGAACCCAAGTTACAATGAGTGGCCCTGGCGGAACCAAAACTGGGCATCAGTAAGCAGGCTATTGCTAAGCAAATGCAGCATGATGACCCCTTCTATCACTTTACTGATGATCGAGAGTAGACTGATGGGTTAGTAATTGGCTGGGTTGGATTTGTCCTGCTTTTTGTGTACAGGACATACCTGGGCAATTTTCCACATTGCCGGGAACCAAAGAACCAAAGAAATGTTACAGCACAGAAAGTGGCCATTCAGCCCATCGTGTCCATGTCGGCCAAAAAAGAAAAAATAAAACAAACTAACCGCCCATTTAAATCCCATCTACCTGCTGGGAGAAACAGGGCATCCCTGTCTACTCTATCCAGGCCCCTCATAATCTGTACACCTTAATCATGTCATTGTGTGCAGTTTTATCTCCTTATCTAAGGAAGGATATACTTGCCTTAGAGGAATTGCAGCGAAGGTTCACCAGACTGATTCCTGGGATTACAGGTTTGTCATATGCGGAGAGATTGGGCCAACAAGGCCTGTATTCAATGGAGTTTAGAAAAATGAGAGGGGATCTCATTGAAGTGTATAAAATTCTGAGGGAGTTGGATAGACTGGATGCAGGGATGATGTTTCCTCCTGCTGGAGGGTCTAGAACAAGGTATCGCCATCTCAGGATAGGGGGTAGATAATTTAGGACTGAGATGAGGAGACATTTCTTCACTCAGAGGGTGGTGAACCTATGGAATTCTCTATTGCAGAAGGCTGTGGAGGCCAAGTCACTAAATATATTTAAGAAGGAAATAGATAGATTTCTGGACTCCAAAGGCATCAAACAGTATGGGGAGAGTGCGGGATATGGCATTGAGTTAGAGGATCAGCCATCATCATTTGAATGGCGGAGCAGGCTTGAATAACCTACTTCTGCTCCTATTTTCTGTTTCTATGTTTACCACCTTATCCACCTGTCTTTCCAGCTTCAAGGACACACACACCAAAGTCTCCCACTTTCCCTACCCCTCCCAATCTCTTCCATTTATTGTGTGTTCCCTAGCTTTGTTTGCCCTCCCCATATGCATTACATCACACTTCTCTGGATCGAATTCCATCTGCCACTTTTCCTCCCACTCAGCCTTTGATATAATTCTGGAAACAACAGCTATCCTTTTCACTATCAACTAGACGGCCAATATTTGCGTCACCTGCAAATTTCCCAATCATGCCACACACGTTTAAGTCCAAATCATTAATATATACAACAAACAGCAAGGGACCCAACACTGAACCCTTGGAACACCACTGGAAACCGTTTTCCATTTGCAAAACCATCCATCAACCATTACCCTTTGTTTCTTGTCGCTGAGCCAATTTTGAATCTAACTCTCCACTTTCCCCTGTTACCCATGAGATCTCGCTTTCCTGACCAGTCTTCCATGGGGGACCTTGTCAAATGCCTTACTAAAATCCATGTAGACAACATCCACTGCACTATCCTCATCAATCCTCCTTGTTACTTCCTCAAAAAATTTGATTAAATTAGTAAGACACGCCCTTCCCCTAAAAAAACAGTGCTGACTATCATTAATGAATCTGTTCTTTTCTATGTGACAGTTTTCTTTAAACAATAATGCTATATCCCCACCTTTTTCAACCTCATCTCTATGCTGCCTGAAAACCTTATATCCAGGGATGTTGAGCTGCCATTTTTGCCCCTCTTTAAGCCAGGTTTCCCTTATAGCAATGATATCATGCTGCCCTGTGCCTTTCTATGCCCTCAGCTTGCTGGCTTTGTTTGCAATACTCCTTGCATTTAAATAAATACCTTTTAATATTGCCAATTTCCTGTGCTGTAAACCTTTCAATCTTTGCTTCTTCTGTCTTTCAGAGTCACCCATTAATTTTATGTCTCCTTCTCCCTGGTCTGAATTTGTCCTATCTGAATCTGCTCTCATGTTCCTATTCCTCTGTCAATCTAGTTTAAACCCTCCCAAACAGCACTAGCAAATCTCCCTGCAAGGACATTCGTCCCAGTCCTATTCAGTTGTAGACCGTCCAGCTTGTACAGACTCCGCAGAACGGTCCTAATGCCCCAGAAATCTGAAGCCCTCTCTCCTGCACCATCTCTCCAGCCAAGCATTCATCTGGTGTACTACCTTTGTGATCCTGCTTGCTAATCTCCTTCCTAACTCCCTGCACTCAGCCTGCAGGACCTCATCCCTTATTTTACCTATAATCATTGGTAACAATGTGAACCACGACCTCTGGCTGTGCACCCTCACCCTCCAGAATGCTCTGAATTTGCTTGGTGATATCATGACCCTTGCACCAAAGAGGCAGCATTCCATCCTGGAATCAGGCCAGTGACCACAGATGCCAGTAGATGCCAGTGTTGTAGGTGTACTGGAACAGCTTGGCTAGGGCACGCAGCAAGGTCTGGAACACAGGTCTTCAGTACTATTGCCAGATTATTGTCCGGGCCCATAGCCTTTCAGTATTTGGTGCCTTCACCCGTTTCTTGATATCATGTGGAATGAATTGAATTGGCTGAAGACTGGCATCTGTGATGCTGGGGACCACCAGAGGAGGCTGAGATGGATCATACACTTAGCACCTCTGGCTGAAGATTGTGGAAAATGCTTCAACCTTCTTGCACTGACGTTCTGGGCTCCCCCATCATTGAGGATGGGGATATTTGTGGAGCCTCTTCCTCCAATGAGTTGCTTAATTGTCCACTACCATTCATGACTGGATGTGGCAAGACTGCAGAGCTTAGATCTGATCCATTGGTTGTGGAATCGCTTAGCTCTGTTTATCGCTTGGTACTTATGTTGTTTGGCATGCAAGTGTGTTGTAGCTTCACCAGGCTGACACCTCATTTTAGGTATGCCTGGTGCTGCCCCTGATAAGCCCTCCTGCACTCTTCATTGAGCCAGGATTGATCCCGTGGCTTGATGGTAATGGTGGAATGGGGGATATGCCAGGCCATGAGATTACAGATTGTGTTCGAGTACAATTCAGCTGCTGCTGATGGCCCACAAAATCTATCCTGTTTAACACGATGCTAGTGCCATACAACACGATGGAACGTATATTCAATGTAAAGATGGGACTTCATCTCCACAAGAACTTTACGTTGGCCACTCCTAATGGTACTGTCATGGACAGATACATCTGTGGCAGGCAGGCTGATGAGGTTGAGGTCAAGTATGTTTTTCCCTCTTGTTGGTTCGCTCACCACCAGCCGCAGACCCAGTCTAGCAGTTATGTCCTTTAGGGCCCAGCCAGCCTGGTCTGCACTAGTGCCACAGAGCCAATCTTGGTGATGGGCATTGAAGTTCCCCAACCAGGGTACGTTCTGTGCCCTTGCCACCCTCAGTGCTTCCACATGGAGAAGTGTTCAACATGGAGGAGCATTGATTCATCAGCTGAGGGGGAACAGTACATGATAATCAGCAGGTTTCTTTGCCCATGTTTGATCTGATGTCATGAGACTTCATGTGATCTGGAGTCGGTGCTGGGGACTCGCAGGGCAACCCATTCCTGACTGTATACCACTGTGCCGCAACTTCTGCTGCGTCTGTCCTGCGGGTGGGACAGGACATACCCAGGGATTATCAGGGTGGTGGTAAGGTTTGGTTCTTGAGTATGAACATGTCAGGTTGTCGCTTGACTAGTCTGTGAGACTGTTCTCCCACATGTTAGCAAGGAGGCCTTTGCAGGGTCGACAGGGCTATGTTTGTCATTGTTGTTTCCATTGCCTAGATCGATGCGGGGTGGACAGCCTGGTTTCATTCCTCATCCAATTTTTTGTAGCGGTTTGATGCAATGTGAGCTATTTGAGAGGGCAGTTAAGAGTCACCACATTGCTGTGGGTCTTGAGTCACATGTAGGCCAGACGAGGTAAGGACTGCAGATTACTTCCCATAAGGGACAGGTGGAATTTTAACAACAATCAATAATGGCTTCATGGTCATCATTAGACTTTGTTACAACTGGTCTCCAGGTGAGGTCCCCTAATTTGTTATGATCCTGGATGAGATACCCCAAATTGCTAACTTGCTGAATGGGGCCTCAATTTTTTTATGCTCCCAGGTGAGAAGGAATCAGTTGGCTCCTATTCTTTATTCAACCCCCTCGGTTAGTCGCAACAAAGTGTGTTTAAAAAGGATCCCTTCCCTTATGGATAACTTTTCCCAGTCCAAATGTAGTTATGTTTTAGAAGGAGTCAATTTAACCAGGCTTTCTTAAGTCAAGGAAAGAGTAAGTTTATTAGTTACTAAAAACCCAATAAAAAGTTATGAATATGCAACGCACATACACACAAAACAGAAATGAGAAGTTGTGTCTGAAAATAAAAGTTAAAAAATGTATATGAATCAGTCTTTGGCTTGTCTGTGAGGAGTAGATGGTGAAGCATTGTGGCTGTTAAGTTCGATGATTCTGGTAGAGCTGACTTTGGCAGTTGGGCAGTTGGTTTGGAGGCCTTGCATGTTAGCTGAAGGAGCTGTCCTGTTTCCTTTTTGACTGTGGCTTTGCTGACTTGTCTCCAGCCAGAGAGAGAGTGAGAAAGAGAGAGGCTTTTTATCTGCAAGCTGCAGGGATGCCTAGTTGATGTTTTTCTGCTGGCACAGCACACACTAGTGCACCAGAACTAGAACACCTAGATTGGGTTGGCAGCTAGCTTATTAACCCCTTTTCTTGTGTATTCCTGGAAGGGAAAAAAAACAAACATGTCTTTCACCAAGAATCTGCTTTCTTTCAACTCAGACCATTTCCACATTCTGAGTTATGATTCAACAGGAGAAGGTTTCTTTTGAGATGTGGGGAATCAGTCTCCATTGCCTCTGCAACCACAGGAGATTAAAGTTCAGTCTTTTTCATTGCATCTCTTTCTTTCAAGTGTCTCTGTCTGAAGTAGGCCTTGATACCTTTTTTTAGGTGCATCATTCCATGTTTCCCCTGGACTAATTGGTCAAGTATAATCCACATAAGAATTTTCCAGGAAATGTTACTTTACATTCTCAGACAGGTTTTGTTTGATTGTCTTTTATTTAAAAAACATGTGTCCCTTAAAAAGTTCGATATGCCTGTAAGGAATTCAGGGATGTGATCCACTGTCGTGGTAACTTTTAATTCCAGATTTTTATTGGATTCAAACTCAACCATTTGTGATGTCAGAATCCAAACCCAGGTCCCAAGAACATTAACCTGATTAGTAATCGAATGACAATACCACTACACCACACCCTTCACATACATCCACACACGCGCATTTCAAGCTGTGTTCAAGATTTCATCTTGTTGTGACCATAGCCAATGTTATTCGCTGAGCAAGTCAAATCCCAGAGAGAAAATTGTCTTACTGATCATAAATTTGTTTTGTATTTTGAAAATGAGGGAAATAACTACTCTTTCCAGAAGCATAGATACCCAGTAACACTTTTAGGATTTTAAAATTAAAACATTCATTAACAAGAAGGAATAAAACACACAAGATTAAATTTGCACTGTAAACAGTTTTACAAAACATCCCCTCAAAAAACCTGTTTGGTCAGGACAAACAAGTAAACTAATTGGCAACAGCTCCCTTACAGATTTTTAACCATAAAAATCCAGTAATATTACCCAAGGCAGAAACTTCTGTCACTTTCGTAAAAGGTATACCACATGACCTCTCACTCCCTTCCACCCTGCCGTGGAACTCCAAGAAAGTTCAGAAAACAAACTGTTTTCTGAGACAAAGACTTTTCTGGTCTCACTGGATGGCTGTTTCAGACTTCTTCTCAACACAGGGCTGGTCCCAGGACATCTTCCCCACGCAGCCACCACAAGTCAACTAAACATCTTTCCTTAAATATCTGCTTTCCCCTTTGATCTTAGATTCCATTGTTGTCAAAAATCTCTTTGAACTCAACTTTTCTAAATATAAAAATCTTTCATATTTTCCTATTGCCTCCACTTTTGGGTCAAATAAAATTTAACAACCTTCCCTTGTTTACTTATGAAACATTTGTAAGTTGTAAAAGTCTGTTGTCACTTCTAAACTCCCCTTTGAAAATTAATAGCTGAATATTCAAGTCCCTACTTATCACCTAATGCAAATTGTAAAACCCAACTTATTTACTTATACATTAAACTTCAACCATGCATTGTCACAAATGCATGCAGCTAGCACCTTTACCTTTAATCTCTCAGTTCCCACAGACAAACTGTCTTTACTAACCTTCCCCCAGTTTAATGAATCATGGACACACACACACAAACACACAAACACACAGCCTTTATAGGATACTACCATATTCCCAAAATATTAAAGTAATAACTATCTTCACAATCTTAAAACTGGATTCATAGCCACCACACATTCAAAAAATGGTGTTATCCTATAATTTCAAATATTAACAAAGACATTATGAGTATCACTCTATGCAAACTGTTTAATGACAAGTGACTCAAATTAATTCAATGTTTTTCCTACTTTTATAAAAAAATATATTTTTTCATGGGATGTGGGTGATCATTGGTAAGGCCAGCATTTGTTATCCATCCCTAATTTCCCTTGAGCCAAGTGGTATGCCACGACATTTCAGGTGGCAATTAAGAGTCAACCACATTGCTGTGGGCTTGGAGTCACATGTAGGCCAGACAAGGTAAGGAAAGCAGTTTCCTCCCCTGAAGGGCATGAGTGGATCAGATGGTTTTTTTTTTAAACAATAATCATTTCATGGTCTCTACAATTTAAACTAGTTTTTTAATTCCAGATTATTAATTGAGTTTAAACTCCATCACCCAGTGTCCCCAGAACATTAAGCGTGGGCTTCTGGATTCCTCGTCCAGTGACGAAACAAGACGCCACGATCGCCCATATAATCAAAAGCTTCACAGTTGTTTGAGATCCAGAAGGACTGTCTGAACTTACACAAGAATAATACTCCGCTTGGACACTGAATAATAAACTTATTGTGAATTTCCTAGAGATCTACCAAATGGACTTCCGGCATCTCGCTGCACTGTTGCTGTCCTATGGAGTCTCTGGAGGCTCGCTGTCGCTGTCCTTGGTGCTGAAGCCTCTCTGTGTTGCTGGACACTGACTTATATTCACAGATTGTAACTGCCGGAAATTAAGTACAACTGACCTCTTCTGGTTTCAACAGCACAACTTATTTTTTTTTAAAGTATCATCACAATTATATCTTTTTTTTACAGCACGAAGCCTCCCGATGCTAAAGCGCATTAGAATTGTTACACAAGGGAAGTCAAGAGCTGAAATGTCCAAGCCTTTAGCAAAAGGGCGCTTGAAATGTTTGTCTCCATCCCTACCACATTTTTCACAACCTCATAGTACAATTCAACTCTAAGCTGCGCTGCCTACCTCACACCCGTGAAGTGAAAGTCGCCGGGGAACCATAGGCTGCTCTCTCATTAGAGAGAGACGACTGGTTGTGAGTTTAACCTGAGGGTCACCACACCTCAGGTGAGGGGCGAGATTGAGGAAGCAGGGCCTTCATACATGACCTCTGCCGGTACCAAAATTTAACCTGAGCTGTTGGTGTCACACTGCATCACAAACCAGCCAACAGAGCTAACCAACCCCTTACACCCATCAGCAACAGGATCAGCTATTTCCACCTGCATAATTTTACCTATTTCCACCCCATCTGCTGCTGTAACCTTCATCCATGCCTTTGCCCTCTCCAGATTGAACTGCTTCAAATTCTCTCCTAATTTAACTCCCATTCTTGACACTCCATAAACTTCAGTTTATCCAAAACTCTGTCACCCATATTTTCTACACAATAAGTCCCACGCAACCACCACATCTCTTCTCACTAATCTATATTGACTTCTAGTTCCAATCCTACCCCCACCTCACCTCCCACAGCATTAATTTAAAATGTTCATCCCTATGTTTAAATCGATTCATAGCCTTTCCCCCTTTATCGCTGTAATCCCCTCCAGCCCATGTGAACTCTTCATTCCTCCGAATCTGCCCCCTTGTGCATTTTTCCATTCTTTCACCACAACATTGACAGCCCTGCCTTGAGCTGTTTAGCTTCTATCCTTGCAATTTCCTGCCTAAGCCCCTTTGCTTTAAGACCCTGCTTAAAACATACGTATTTGCCTAAGCTTCTTTAACCACTTTTTTTGGCCTATCATCCAATTTTGTTCACTTATGCCTTTGTGCAGCACCATGCAATGTTTTTTCTACATTAAAGGTGTTATGCAAATGCAAATTGTTTCAAATTTTGTTAGCTTAGTTGCAGAGTGCCCAACTGTAATGAAGATCTTTTAGTAACCAGAAACTGCAATCCTCAAGAACAAAATGTTATAAGCAAAGTAGCAATAGTGAAGTTAACAACCTTGCACAATTTGCAGCACTGATGTCATGGTTGAACAGAAAATATAAGGAATAAGGAGTTTCCATGGGCCAACTCACCTTGTGCCAATACCCATGGATCTTTAGCGGAAAAGTAAAATTGTCACATAATTGGAGGATACAGAATGGACCATTGGATAATAAAGCACACATCAACAAGCTAATGAGCTGTCAGAGTGCAACTTCACAAGGCATAGGACCGGGGAGACAGAGGACAGTGCTGAACCCATGGTTTATTTTATATTTCATGGATATTCTGTGATTCACATATGTTATATGATTTTGTTCAACTCACACCATGTGTGCATTATGTACATGGATAAATGTACTTATTTACATATTGTAAACCATCTACATTCCAGAGAGGGAGAAATAGTCATCCTGCAGTAAAATCCATAAAGCACCATTCACCAGAACAACAATTGTCATTACTTCCACTTGGGGACACTGGTTCAAATCACAAAGTGAAGCATTAAGTATCAATGATGAAGTGATAGCAGTGGTGATGGCTGGGGATTGTAAGATGAATTTATATGAAACAAATACATTTGATTCCCTTCTTCCACCCTACTAACCCTATCTTCTCCCCAGCTCAGCAAGCTGTTTTTTTTTCTCAAATAAATCCAATATCCGGCCACAATGTTTGACTTTCTGTCCTAGCTGCTAATCACACTTTTTTGTAAAAAAAAATGTTTTATAATCTTGTCCTAAAATTGTCCTTGATACTATTGTAGCTTTTTGGCCTGCTGATCTATTCTTTCTAAAATTTGAACTGGATTTAATTTTTATAATCTGCTAAGTATTTTTATGTTCCTATTAGATCATTCATGTCCTCTATCCCCCAAGAAAAAGCTTCAGATTATTATTCCTGGTCTTCAGCACAGGCTTTGTTAATCCCTTCTAAATTATCTATCGAAACTGGATTATCTCCTTCATACTCCAAATTAGGCCTTACAAGAGCACTGTTCAATATATGCAATCATAGCATAACTGCAATGGATTTGACCTCAACTGCCTCATGATATTTTGACATGGTAACATTTTGAAATCTTTTCTTTGTCTAAACTCACTAAGCTAAACTCATAAAAACACTGTCACTGCTGCTACTCTGCAAATTAGTAATCATGCACAGATAGATTATTAAAGACCTGAACAAGGCCTTAATGAGCAGAATTCCGCATTTTCTTCAATGTCCACAAATATTTGTTATGAAGACTAGAAACACTCAGAGCAGCAGAAAACATCATTCATTCATTCTAAAACTTGAGGTCATCCAGAAACCTGTTGCCCATGGTCTCGCTCCCACAGAAGTACCTTTTGCCTATCACCCTTGAGCTTGCTGACAACAGTGGCTCCCAGTTAAGCAGCACCTCAATTTTCACATTATAATCCTTATTTTCAAATCCCTTGATGACCTTCTTCAACTGTGTTCATCCAGTGTGGGATGTAGCCCACCTCATATCCTTTTTTTGAGGGATGTCTGCTATATAGTGATGCGCTCGCACAGCATTGAGTCATAGAGGTCTACAGCACAGAAAAAGGCCCTTCGGCCCATCGAGTCTGCACTGGTCAAACAAGTACTTAACTACTCTAATCCCATTTTCCAGCGCTAGGCCCATAGCCTTGTATGCCATGGCACCACAAGTGCACATCCAAAATACTTCTTAATTGTTGTCTGTGTTCTCTATGTTGTCAGTAGTAGCTAACCAGGAATCTCTCTCACCCTTACCACTTGCCATGGGTTTATTGGAAGGTTTAGCAGATTGATTATCAACCTGTTTGGCCACACCATGAATGCTCATTCAAGTCCTGGAGTGGGACTTGAATCCAAAACCTCTGGCCCACAGGCAGGGGTGTTACCCACAGAGTCATAAGACCTCCCCTTGAAAGCCTTGCCCCTCCCCATCTCTGTAATCTCCTCTAGGCTAAACACTTCTAGATACCTGCACTCCTCCAATTCTGGCCTCTTAAGCACCCTAGTTTTAATCATTCCACTATTGATGCTGAGACCGACGCTAAAAAGACCCTAAGCTCTGGAATTCCTTCCGTAAATCCTTCTACCTCTCTTTTCTCCTTTAAGAGTCTCCTTAAAAGCCACCTCTTTGACTAAACTTTTGGTTATCTGCCCTAACATCATTTTAGATGGCTCGGTGTCAAATATTGTTGGATGATGCCCTTGTGAAGCCACTTTGGACATTTCACTACACTAAAGACGCTACATAAATGGAAGTTGTTTTTGTTAATACCTTATACCCATTATTTTTTACCCAGGTCTACTTTGTTGCTAAAATTAGCCAAGCCATGACTTCCAGCCTCTCAGTAATATGTTACCACTCATTGAAAATATATTTGCATTATATAATGCATCAGACAGGTGCTTTATTTGACTTTCCATTACAGTTATACATAATTACATGCATGTTGAAGAATAGTAATGTTAAAACAGTGTCACCCTTATATATTGTAAAAGTTCATTACTGGCCCTTAGAACATAAGCTTAGAAACAGCTCTAAACTGAGATGATAACACGTATAAAATAAATGGTTTAGTGTCTGTTAAAATAACAGATGAATGGCATACAAAAGCATTAATCATTGAAATAATATCTTGAGTACTAATTTCTAGGCTACCATCACAAAAGACAAATGCAGACAAGGAAGGTCAGTAGGTGCATCCAGGTCATCCTTCCATAGATACCAATAATCCCCCTAATGCCAGCCCTTTCCATCAATGCATCTAACTCCCTCTGAATGACTCCAGACTTGATCATTCTTTATCTGAAGTGCTTCTTGGCCTCAAACTAATTAATTATTTAACACAAAATAAAATGGATATTTATGTACACATTTTGTTATACCATGGTTACATTACAGATGTTAAAGAAATCCAATATCCAAGCAACATGTTTTGTGGAAAATAATGCAATTCTTCTACATACTGGGAATACAATGTCTGAATTCAGATTGCCTGGCTGCCTGCATTGATCTGGTCTCACCATTTGAAACCTTACAAATTACAGCAGATAAGCTATTAATTTGGGAGTATGTTCCAATGTTTAATAACTTTAACTATGCCACACATTGTTAATCAATATGAAATAATCATAATGAATACTACTTCACATGTGCAGAATATTTAAGCAAAAGTGGTTCATTTGACCACTGACTCAACAAAATGCATTATGGAGGATATAATATACTGTCAGACCAATCTACTTTGTAAGACACATGGGTCACAAGCAAAGTATTTTGACCCTTCTACTAAAGGTAACACATTTGTGTTCTTGAGTGACCTGGATGCTAAACCTTTTCGGAATTTGTCCTTTGAACAACTGCTTCTTTTCTTGAGTTCACCGTTAGGGTCTCCTGTTATGAGGCTGCCAACTGACTCCAGACCAGAGATCCAGGTAAGGTCCTCAGAGAGCCTCTCATTATTTTCTGATAGGATTGTTTTCTTGTCCAGAATGGAAAGCTGTCTCATACTACCAAGCATTCGAGATGGTCTACCAACTGGTTTAGAGCTGCTAAGATTCTGAACACAAGAAAAGGCTATGAATACAACAATTATTTTCTTAATACAGAAATGATTATCAGTAATTGTTGAACTTCCTATGAACCAATTTATTCAATACATCCATAATTCTGTTATACCTTATATGTTATAAAAACAGGAATGTTGGAAATAAGACAACATCTGTGGAGAGAAACAGAGTTAATGTTTCAGGGTGATGACCTTTCATCAGTACCCGAAAATTTCTCTCCACAGATGCTGCCTGAGCAGCTGAGTATTTCCAGTATTTTCTGTTTTTTACTTCAGATTTCCAGCATTTTGTTTTCGTATACCTTTTATGTTATTTGAAAAATGTCATGAATATAAAGTGCTATGCAAAGTTATACATTTGAATGAACTCTCATAACTCATTAATGGCTTCAAACCTATGATCAAGGTCATTAGTTCAATGAATATGTCAAATCCTATGGCCTGAATTTTTGGGATGGTGGGTTCTCGCTTTCTGCCATCCGAACTGAGTGCCCTGCAGCCATTTCATGCTCAAATGAGTGTTCCGTGGTTGCAGGTGGGACTTCCGACCATCACTTGGGAGGAAGTCCCACCTTAGAGAGCTGCCAGCCAAAATGATAGGCCGGCAGCTCTCTTGTCCCTGCAGCAACAACGCTGCAGTAGACAGAAGAACTTCATGAAAGCATCAGGGCCTAAATCCAGGGAGTTTAAGGGATCTCAGGGTGGGCAGAGTAGGGAATGCCTGGGTTTGGGGGGAGGGGGCGCAAAGGGGATGATCAGGGGAAGAGAGCAGGAAGGAGAGGGAAATCCAGAGGCCACTAGACCTTAAGGCATTTGCATCCAACTTGAGCAAGGGTCTTCTATGAAGCTCCCCCCTACCCCCAAACTCCGAGAAGTAATTCTCGGGCGCTTTTTCGGGTTTCCCCCACAGAAGCTCCTGCCAGCCTAAAAATTGAGGCTGGGTGGGAAACAACCCTTAAGTGACCTATAATTGGCCACTTAATGGTCTCAATTGGGCAAGGCCAGACTTCTTGTCCGAGGTCTTGCCCACCCCAATGTAAAATCATTGTGTGGTCTGGACAGGCAAGAATCTGAATTGAATCCCATCGCTTTAATTTCACACTCCGCCCACCCACCTAAAAACCCGCTGATAGGGGAATGTAAAATTCTGGCCTAAGGTTATTGCATGGGACAACAGAATTTCTGTTGGTATATTCTGCTATTCCATCCACTTAAAATGTTGGACTACAGTACTGCAATTCTGGCAATTTTCCCTCAAACTCCATGAGTAATCAATTAATTCGCAGAAGACTTTTTTTAACACTTTCATTTGTTCATGTTGCCCATCCCTAATTGGCATTCAGCAGTTGGTGGTGAGCTGCCTTCTTGAACCGCTGCAGTCCATGTGGTGTAGATACACCCACAGTGTCATTAGGGAGAGAGTTCCAGGTTTTTGTCCCAGCGACATTGAAGGAACGATAATATAGTTCCAAATCAGGATATTGTGTGACTAGGAGGGGAACTTTCAATCAATAATGGTCAAGGTTGGATTTGAGCCCTTATGCCCAGGGATATTAACCTGGGCCTCTGGATTACTAGTCTAGTGACATTACCACTACACCAACTTCTCCCAATTTTCCACATTGTCAGGTAGATGCCAGTGTTGTAGCTGTACTGGAGCAGCTTAGGTAAGCACCCAGCTAGCTCTGGAGCACAAGTCTTCAGTATTATTGGTGAACAGTTGTCAGGGCCTATAGCTTATGCAGTATCTGGTTGCTTCAGTCATTTCTTGATGCCACATGCAGTGAATCAAGTTGACTGCGGACTAGTAGCTAACACTCATGATCTCAGGAAGAGGCTAAGATGGATCATCCACTTGGCACTTCTGGTAAAAATGGTCGCAAATACTTCAGCCTGTTTTTTTGCACTGGTTTGCTGGGCTTCCCCACCATTGAAGATGGGGATATTTTTGGATCCTCCTCCTCCAGTTAATTGTATAATTGTCCACCACCATTCACAACTGGTTGTGGCAGGACTGCAGAGTTTTGATCTGCTCCATTGGTTATGGGATCACTTAGCTCTGTCTGGTATGCAAGTAGTCTTGTGTTGTAGCTTCACCAGGTTGGCACCTCATTTTTAGGAATGACAGGTGCTGCTCCTTGCATGCCCTGCTGTACTCTTCATTGAACCAGGGTTGTTCCCCAGGCTTGATGCTAATGGTGGAGTGGGGGATATGCTGGGGTGAGGTTATAGCTTATGGTTGAATAAAATTGCACGGCTGCTGATGGCACACAGTGTATTGTGAATGCTCAGTTTGAATTACTAGATCCATTTGAAATCAATTCCATTTAGCACAATGGGACTTTACCTCCACAGGGCTGTGCAGTGGTCACTCCTACCAATACTGTCATGGACACGGATGTTGGTGATGATGAGTTCAAGTAGGTTTTTCCCTCTTGTTGATTCCCTCACCACCTGCCACAGACACAATCTAGCACCTATGTCCTTCAGGTCTCAGCCAGCTCAGTCAATAGCAGTGCTACTGAGCCACTCCTGGTGGTGGACATTGAAGTCCCCCACTCAGAGAAAATTTTGTGCCTTTGCAACCCTCAGGTCTTCCAATTGGTGTTCAATATGGTGGAATACTGATTCATAGGGCAATATTTTCACCCTGTCGGGGAAGATGTGCAGGAGCGGGTGCGGGCAGGCAGGTTCCCAATCGGCCGCCCCGGTCATGGGTGGGCCTTACTATGATGTCTGCCAGGAAGTGCTATGTGCTCCCAGTGCGGGTGGGGGGGATTCCCTGTGTTCCCTGATTCTTTTGTGCATGCGTGCAAAACAGCGCACATTTCTCCCTGAGGCAAAGTGCTACCTCAAGGAGATTGGCTCAGAATTGAAACATCAAATAGAGATGAGATAAAAATTTTGCTTCCATGTCCCCTCATGTGACACTGTCACATAAGTTGGGACATGTCCATAACTTTTATTTTAAAATATTCTGGAATTTTTAAATTGCTCATGAAATCTCATCATGGATGAGGTTTCATGCTTTTTCAGAAGCCCGCCAGTGTTCCCGGCCTCCCCGCCAACCTTAAGGTTCAATGGGCAGGTCCATTAATGATGTCAATTACTTTTTTAATGGCCTTAATAAGCCATTGACAGGTCGGCAGATGCACAGCCAAGTCGGCTGCCTGCCTGCCAATCTGAAAATGTGAACGGCATGAGGTGACGTCTGGATGCCCGCCCAATGTCACCTGCATCATTTTACATGTCAGCGAACGGGCCCCGCCTCCGCTCGCCGACCAGAAGATACAACCCATAAGCTGAGGGGAGCGTGGTACACGATAATAAGCAGGAGGTTCCCTTGCCCATATTTGGCCCCTGATGCCATGAGACTTCATGGGGTCCAGAGTCAATGTTGAGGACTCCCAGAGCAACTCTCTCCCGACTGTATACCACTGTGCCACCATCTCTGCTGGTTCTATCCTGCTGATGGGATAGGACATACCAAGGGCTGGTGATGGTGGTGTTTGGGACATGGTCTGTAAGGTATGATGTGTAGAATATACCTGTTGCTTGGTTAGTCTGCGGGGCAGCTTCCAAATTTTGGCACAAGCCTTCAGATGTCAGTAAGGAGGATTTTGCAGGTCAAGAGGGCTGGGTCAATGCCGTGAGGGCTGTCTGATTTCATTCTTTTTTGACTTTGCAACTAGGCTGCATTGTTTAGCCACCTGATCGTCTCCCAATTTTCCATGAAAAGTGCTGCAGTTATTTCATATATCCTTCTCTTCCAATGGGCTAGCAGAGAATAGGAACTCCACAATGAATTACAGATGCGCACTCATGTTTTAACCATATTGTTTCATAATGCATTAGTATAGCATCATAGCATCACCTTGCAGAGATGGTTTCAGGAAAAAAATCTACCTCTTGATTTTGAATGATTTTTTCTCTTTTGCTCTCCTAGGCCATGTTAAGAATTTTAAGAGTGAAAGTAGGTAGATAACTATTGACATTTTCAGGATCTTCCCATTGGCGAGCAGGGGGCAGGGGGCGGGGAGCGGGGCTCACTCACCGACGCATAAAATGAAGCACGGTGGCGTCGGGTGGAACTCCCAACATCACCGCGTCCCATTTCAATTTTCAGGTAGGCAGCGGCTCAGCAAAATCAGCTGTGCGCCCGCCGACCTGTCAACAGCCAATTGAGGCCATTGACAGAGTCATTAAACTAATTAATGGACCTGTCCGTCAAACCTTAAGGTTGGTGGGCAGGCTGGGAGCCCCGGCGGGCTTCAGAAAAAGCATGAAACCTCATCCACGGGCGGGATGAGGTTTCATGTAGGTTTTTTAAAATTAAATTAAAGTTTCTTTAAAAAGTTACAGACATGTCCCAACTCATGTGACAGTGTCACATGAGGAGAAATGTCAGCAAATTCTTTTTTTCTATTTTTAATAATTTGTACATTACAGCCGATCTCCCTGTCAACGGCAGCACTTAGCCTCAGGGAGATGAGCGTGCTCTTTCGTGCGCATGTGCGAAAGAGTGCACTCTCGGGTTGAGGGATTCCCCCCGCCAGCCACAGGGAGCGCGTAGCACTTCTGTGCGGACATCATGCTGGGCGGGCATTAATTGGCCCGCCCATGTAAAATGGCGGTGCACCCCCAATCGGGGGCGCATCTCTGCGCACCCACATTTCAACTTCCCCCCAACGGGGGGGTAGAATCCTGCCCAATGTCTGGTAGAAAGTGTTGAAGTGCTAACCACCTGAGCTGGCCAGACTCTCTTCATTATTAATAAGTCACTGACCACCTCGAGGAAACAGAAAATACAAAATTTAGTCAAGTATGAAATTATAATCTTATCTCTCTAGTCCTTAACAGCACAAGTCATATAACTTGACTAAGAATAGTTTTCTATGACTTATTTTATTCTCTATCACATGCCTGGTAAAATATCGATAAGTAAGAAAAAAAGCCTAGTGATGGGACTCAAAAATAAATGATACGGATTTGCACTAAACCTTGTTTCTAGGTTACCAGTATCATAGATGCTAGTCTTTAGACAATTCAAATCACTTCATGTGATACCAAGACACAGTCAAATGCCCTGAATACAGCAAAGGTTATGGGCCCTGCCAGCATCCTAGTTGTAGTACTGAAGACTTGATATCCAGCACTAGCTATGCCCCCAGCCAAGCTGTTCTACTATTGCTATAAAACTGACATCTACCTGGCAATGTGGAAAATTGCCCAGGCATCTCCTACCCATAAAAAGCAGAACAAATAAAATCTGCTCAATTAGTGCCCAGTCTATTCTCAATCATCAGCAAAATGATGGAAGTTGTCTATAACCATGCTATCAAGAAGCACTTAGCAATAAACTGCTCACGAACATTTAGTTTGTGTTCCACAATGGCAGCTCAGCTCCTGATCTCATTACAACATTGGTCCAACATGGACAAAAGAGTTGAATTCAAGAAGTGAGGTGAGAGTAACTGCCCTTGGCAGCATTTGACTGAGTGTGGCATCAAGGAGCTCAAGCAAAATTGAAGTCTATGGGAATCAGGGGCATCATGCCCACATATTTATATTCATGGATTTATGGAAAATGGACACATTACTTTTAAAAGCTAAATGGAGAATGGACAATCTGCTTTGAAACAAAATGGAGTTGAAGGTGACCTCTTCATTTCTGCTGACATACATGGAACTATACCAGGCTGGAAGTTAGCCAGCTTATCTGGTCAGGATATTAAAATGCAAACAACCTTTAGGAACATCCCCTTAAGATATTAAAATGCAACAGATCTTTTCTATGGATATATATTTTGTGGCTACCATTGTAGAAGGTATTGATGCTATGGTTATTAACAAAAACCAAGTTGTGATAAGGAACATGTATTAACAAACAAATTGAGAGCAACCTCAGTGAGTTAATCTGGCCAGATAGAGAGAAAGACCAGCAAAAGAAAGACCCTGTTTAAAATCCACCAGCAGGCAGAGAATTGAGGGTGGCTTTTACCTACCGATATGAAGAGCCAAACCGGAACTTTGCTACAGAGGTTAGACTACACTTTGACAGGCGTGATTCCAGGAATCTACTGCTGTAGTGTTCCTATTTCTTATGTTCTTATGTTTTTAATATCGTGGATTTTTCGCTGCAAGAAACAGTCGAAGTGGGCAGTACCACCCACCAGTTCTCTAATACTGTTGCAAACAGTTGAGGGAATGCATGCAGCATTGAAAGCCCCATTAATAACAATCCCTTTAGTTTCAGGAAATAGAAAAGACTTTCATTCAGTAAACATCCAGCTAGTGTGCAATGTATCCTACATATTAACGTGCATTAATCTGGAAACTATCATGCCACTTCTATCAAACTTACATCCATTCCAACCTCAATGGTTCTAAGTCATGCAACAGAGTGTTGCTTAGTACTTATGGATATTCTTTGCAATCATAAATAATGGCTCTAGTTGAATGTTAGCAGACAGAGGGGAAGAATGAATTCAAAAAGACCCATTGGACTACAAGCACTTTAGCAGACCATGAGCACTTTGAAATAAAAGCAAAATATTGTGGATGCTGGAAATCTGAAATAAAAACCGAAAATGCTGGAAAAACTCAGCAGGTCTGACAACATCTGTGGAGAGAGCCCTGAAGAAGAGTCATGCTGACTCAAAATGTTAACTCTGTTTCTCTCTCCACAGATGCTCTCAGATCTGCTGAGTTTTTCAAGCATTTTCTGTTGTTATTTATGAGCATTTTGAAGTCTGGTTTTAGTTGCCTGGATAAACATACTTGAGCCCTATAGTTCAACTCAGCAAGAGTTTCCATCCATTCTTAGCTTAGGACATCTTGTGTAGTCTAGTTATCAACCCATGGCTCTTTGCTAAAAAGTTAAGGAATTACGTTCAGAACATTGTAATGCAAGCTGTACACATACATATTTTTGAGAAGGTTCATTCCCTGTACACCACTGTCTGGTCCATTCTGCAAGGAGTCTTTCATCAACCGCATATTTCTTGGAAGAAATCTTATACAACTTTTCAATGGCATTTTCTGTTGGCACTTTAACAATTCGTAAAGGCTCGAAATAAACATTTCCTCGATACCCCTGCCATACCTTCAAAACAACATGAAAAACAGCGCAGTAAAATTGTTTCAGAGTTCAATGTGCTGGCTTTACCAATTTTTGGGCATTTACTTAGCTCAACCAGCCCTTTAGTCATATAAAATATTTTTCCCATATTGTTAACCTGGCAAGGTCAATGCCAATTTGGACAATTGGATCAATGCTCTCAGTTTCAAATTCCTGTACGATCTTTTTTTTATATATTGAATGTTTACTTTCACAAATCTTTGCTCTAATGCTTAACTTGCAGTGTAATTCCAGAGCCAGGAATATAGAAACAGGAGTAAATCGTTCATTGCCTCGAGTCTATTCTGCTTGGCGTCAGGACTCAGATTGACTCTGAGTGGTGTGAGGGTCATTCAAGGTGCCAGTCCTACACCATTTTCTATTGTCACTATACGCACTGTGAATTCAGTGTGGTGTCAAACCTAGTTTACAAAGTGTTCAGCATGTCCGTTGGAACCTGGACACTTTGGAAGCCTACCTGAAGTTAATTTAAATATTCAGAGACTGAGGATTCTTAACTGTGATCTCTAAATGTCTACAATTCAACTATTGGTTACATGCCAGCACAGAGTAATCTCTTAAGCAGGACAATTAAAGTTGCAGCCAGGAAACGTAAACAGAATATTGCCTGGTTGAAGTCTCATGTTAGGTGCCTGGCTAAAGCTGGTGGAACCACTAATTTTAGATCAGATTTATGTGGTGGTAAGGCCACTGTGCTCCTGATGCATAACTCACACAGTTGAGAAAGAAAGAATTTACATTTATATAACACCTTTCAGGATCTCTGGACATCACAAAACATGTTACAGCCAATAAAGCATTTTTAAGTATAGTCACTGTTGTAATGTAGGAAAAGCAGCAGCCAAGTTGCACACAGCAAGGTTCCACCAACAGCAATGTCATAAAACCAGATTAACTCATTTTATGGTGTTCGTTCAGGGTTAAGTTATTTCTTTATTCTTTCATGGGATGTGGGCGTCACTGAGACCAGCATTTATTGTCCATCCCTAATTGCTCTTGGACTGAGTGGCTTGCTAGGCCATTTCAGAGGGAAGTTATGAGTCAACCACATCATTGTGGCTTTGGAGTCACAAGCAGGGCAGACCAGGTAAGGATGGCAGATTTCCTTCCCTAAAGAGCATTAGTGAACAGATGGGTTTTTACAACAATCAATCTGGTTGCCATGGTCATCATCACTGAGACCAATTTTATATTCCAGATTATTCATCTGTATTTAAATTCCACCAGCTACCATGGTGGGATTTGAACCCATGTCCCCAGAGCAATAGCCTGAGCCTTGGGATTACTAGTCCAGTGACATTACCACTACTGCCATCATCTCCCAGGATGCCAGGGAGAACTGTCCTGCTGTTCTTTCAAAGGATTTTTTTGCATCCACCAGACAAGGATTAATGTTTCACTCAAAAGACAGAGCCTTCAACAATGCACCTGTACTGGTGTATCAACCTAAATCTTGTGTTCAAGGCTCTGGAGTGGGACCCACAAACTTCTGAAATAGAACTGAGAATGCTCCCAACTTGGTTACAACTGACAGCAAAGTACCATGCTAAACTTTCTGGATTCGCTCTCTGCCAGCTCTTAGTCTTAGAGAATCTGGCAGGTTTAATATCAGGTTGCTGCAGGTTACACAAGTTCTCTGAATTAAGTGTTGGCAGCCTCAACACTCACTAAAGTCAATATTAAAGAATCTTTAGCTGTATTTATAATGTCTCTTCTGCTTCAATGGAAAGTGGTATAAGGTGTGCAAAGCAAAATTGGTGGTAAAACCCTGAGGTGTAAGATTGCAGCCAGGAGGATGTATCAGCATGGTTGGGGACTTCCAAATTCACCCTTAAACATGCCAAATAAAATGACCTCTTATTCACACAAACTGTACATCTATTTAAAATGGCTTGCAGCAAAGTAAGTTGGGTAGGAAAAATACATTTGTATTTTAAATTGATCTGCAGCTATTTGTTCCAAGTGGGACATTATCATTACAGAAAGTGACTTCCCCTTTCTTTGTTTTTAAATTTTTCAGTTACTGAATTTTAGAGTTAAAAATATTTTTCTTATCCAGAGTGCTGCAGTGTTTCATTCTCACAATTAGTCATGTTAAAACAAGCCAAGCAAAATTGGACAGATAATTGATTTAATTACTCTTACTTAAGTGTCTATTCCACTTTAATGCTCTATTATCTCTAAGTTCTCAGTTAAGAGCATTATCCTTGCAAGGCCTCAAAGAGATGAAACATAATTAATTAAGCTAAGTATAGGTTTAAAGAACTCTTGCAGGTAAAAGCACAGCATTTACTCTGGATATATGATTAGGTAGCATAATTGTTGAAATCTACTTTAATCTTAAATTCATAGATCCTCTGGAAATGATTGTACAAGACAAGAATTGATAATGTGAAGAGAAAATATTTCTCTCGGCTTCAGACTCACTTTTAGTGGGCACAATGAAGTTGCTGCATCTTGGGAGGTGAGATATTTTGTAGCTCGGTAATAATGTGACTCCAAAGTTCTGCACAGCAAAGACAAACACTTCTCATAGTTTTTTTATTCGATAATAAGCTATGTTTGTTTAAGATATTCAGCCATTCTTTTTTGAAGATGCATGATCATAACAATATATGTACATATATAAATATAATAAGTTACATATTAGTCTTTTTGGTAAGTTTACCATTCAGCATTAGTTTTGCCTTATTGTGTCAATGACTATATAAGCCTCTTCACTCAATTTGAGAATCATAGTATTTGAACTTTATGTTATGGCAGGTGAATGGTAAATGCCAAGCTGCCCAAATCCCAGGGAGAAACTTGAAGCGGCTGTGCCACAACTATTTGCAATTTGTACTTATTTTGAGATGCAGGCATTGAACTCAGCTGAAAAGAAGGCCACCAAGTCCTATAGGTTTCTTACAAAACTAAATTAAATCTTTATTGATAGCAGGAATGATTTTAAGCACATACATAGATCTACAAATTACTACTATGATAACTTCGAAATTACCTAATTAATCTAAACTCCAGTTACACCTTGGGTTAAGGCCACAGTGAGGCACATAGGTTTTTAAAAGACCTAGGCAAAGTAACACAATACCCTGAACAGTCGAATTCAAAGTGAGTTTTATCAGCTTCAGTTCCTTGTAGGCAGCAGCTTGAGGCTTTTCACATTTGTGTTAGATCTTAGAATGCCTGCCCTTACACACAACCTTTGCTCCTTTATACATATTTCCCCTTTGAATGCAAATTCCCATTGTTTCACTATGTCTTTGGACTTAACCTCTCTAATAATAAAATCTGTTATAGTATCAATTTTACTAATAATCTTTGGGAAAAATAAATACACTGTTTCTGAACTTGTCCTGACTAGATGTAACATTTCACTCTCTCTGAATTCAAGCTAGTCTGGTTTATTTAAAAATGCAAATATTCCCTTTACATCTTAAATTCTAAAATTTCTGTGTTTACCTACTTAACATTTCAAACCTAGTTTATCTTCTCATACATCAAAGCCTTCAGACCAGCTAACTTTAATTCAATTAAGCACTTCCCCACCCCACCCCCACACAGATACAGATGTAACTATTACTCGACTTTGCAATAAATTCCAATAACATTATGAAAATTATTATATCTTCCTGACACTTTAGTTCATTGTATAATTAAGTGGGACAATTAACTCATCTTGGTGGCATTGTAAAAAAAAAAATACTCACAATTTGTTATGGCATGGTCTTTTGTTGCTCCTAAGCATCATGGCAAGTATCCAATCTGAAGGCCTGCAATTGCTTTCAACAGGTCTCTTAGATATTTTCATGGTTGGATTCTCAGTCTGAGAGATGCTGTAAATAGAGTCATAACAGTGCAGGAGGTGGCTATTCAGCCCATTGAGTTCAGACCTGCACTCTGTAGAGCAATCCAGTCATTCTCATTCCCCCACTCTAACCCCATAACCCTGCAAGCTTATTTCTTTTGCGGGCATCCGATTTCATTTTGAAATCAGTCATCGTCTCCATCTCCACCACCCTCATGGGCAGCAAGTTCCAGAACATTACCGCTCACTATGTAAAAAAGTTCTTCTTCACATCTCCCTTGTTCCTCTGATCCGAAACCTTAAATGTGGAAGCCCTAGTTCATGTACCATCAGCTAATGGGAACAGCTATTACTTGTCTACTTTATTTAAACCTGTCAAAATCTTGTATGCCACTATCAAATCTCCTCTCAATCTCCTTTGCTCCAAGGAGAACAATCCCAGATACTTCCGCCTAACTTTGTAGTGAAAATCCCTCATCCCTGGAACCATTCTGGTAAATCCCCTCTGCACTCTCAAGGACCCTCACATCTTTCCTCAAGTGTGGTGACCAGAACTGGTCACTGCTAGTAGTGGCGTAAGCAGATATTTATAAAGGTTCAGCATAACTTCCTTGGTATTCAATAAATACCTGGATGTGAAGCAGTTTAGATACAATGTGGAAAATTGCACCAGCAATGTTGTGAAGCAGGTTTTGCTTTCTCTGCTGATATCAACTACCTCTTATGATGCATTTAATCTGGAAGATTAGGGTTGGTGCAATTTCAGCCTTGCATTAACTCTAAACACAACATTTTGGAGACAAGATACAATGGATAGAGATTCCCTAGAGACAATAGTCTCACACAATTTTGCAGTTTTGCTCATTGTTTGGCTCATTGTACCTGAACAATGCTCTTCGGGAACTATCCACATGGTCTAGTTCCAACCCCCATTAAATCGATCATAGAAACATTGGAAAGGAGGTCTTGTGGTGCTGTGGGTAGCACCCCCTACCTGAACCAGAAACTCTAGGTTTTAGTCCCACTCCTGATGGCCAAGGAAGGCCTGCTCACAACAAGCTGAGAGTCAATTGTAAATCCTTTTGATGACAGGTGGTAAGAGTGGGAAAGACTCCTGGTCAGTCATGTGATGGAAAGAAAATTGGAGCCTCTACCATCACTATTCATAGCTCCAGGATATAGTTCCTATAACGCTTTAAAATGTGTATCCGCAGTTGTTTCCTCTCATGAATGAATAATAACCCTATCACCGCGGCATCAGCTTCGTTTTTCAATTGTTTTCTTTATTAAACATTATGTGCCAAATCCATTCTTTTAGACGAAGGGTGAACTGAGGAAAAACGGCGCTAAGTAATAATTTTAAGTTTTCCAATTTCAAATAGTTGAGCGGCCCAGAACATACCAGTATTGAGTGAGCTTAAAACAAAAAAGCTTGAAGTTACATGACCGACCTGCAGCTATACCTACCTCTGTAGGCAGACGCAGGAAAGCTGCGATTTTCCTTCCTTGTTGATAACGGATTGACTCCAAGAGGGAGCTTGGAGCTTGTAATGAAAGGACAGTATCTATAATAACAGCTGAGAATAACATGTTCTGTGCACGATGAGCGGGTATTTAAGGATGAGAATTTCTAAACTGCAAACTCTTCAATACAATGCCTCTGCGTTCGTATGCGTACGTTATGTAGCACACTGAGCAATGCAAGGCGTTACTCCGTGTGAAAAAGGAAAGGTGACTTCATACTAACAAATACATCTTTACTTCAGAATTTGTTGCAATCGCCTCTTCGATAAAAGCGGCAACGGTGTTCAGAGTGATGAACTGAGACACACTCATACTGCTGTCTAACTTTTAACTTAAACTCATCCTGAACAGAGACGTGTTCCCATGGAATTTTCCTACGTGTATTTTCCTATTGTGTATCGTCGAACTTCACTGCGCTTAGATAAATTATGAGAAAGGGATAATTAATTAACAACCTGCCTTAACACTCAAAGATATCGAGGGTTGGCTATCGGGTAAAATTGGAAACTTTTACCGTCGTTCCTGAAGAATGGTCTCTGTAAGAAGAAGCTTACATTCTGCGCTGGCAATTAATTCGGTTGGCAGATTCAATAATCCTCTTGCTTAGCAACAATGCTGCTTCTGCAGAGCTGCACCAAAACACTGCACTATTCTCCAGTCATAGTGTGTGTTTACAGGAAGAAGCCTTGAGGTGCTCACTGTACGACACAATGAAGTCCGAAGAGCTCTATTACAGAAAGAGCATTTTACTGAAAATCCAACTCTAGACATTTTCAAAGTCATAGAATGGCTACACACAGAACGGCCAATCGACCAGTTGTGTTCTGACCAGCTCGTTGTAAGAGCTAATTCCACTCCTCTGTGCTGCAACATTTTTTTTGTTCTTCAGGTGCTTATCCAATTACGTTTTAAAAACGCCAAAGTTTCAGGCAGTACATTCCAGATCCTAACCGCTTGCAGCATATAAATGTTATTTTTCTTGGTTCTTTGGTTCTTTTGCCATTCACCTTAAATCATTGTTCTCTGGAAGATTCACCTGGGTTTGGCTAGAGGAAGGAATCTCCATGGTAACCCTCACTGTGAAAGTTTGTTCGGGGATTAGAGGTTACCCAGCTGGAAAAGGAAAAAGGAAATAAGCTATCAGGAGCTGTGAATAACTTTGGACTGGTTCCTGCAGAATGAAGTGTCTGATTACAGTCTGACACACAAACTCCTTTCTGTTTATACCTAGCTTTTTCTTTGAATGTAAATTTTCCGTTGTATCACCAGACTTTTAACATTATATCTCCGAACTGTAATGTCCTTTCATTTCACCAATTTCATTAATAAGCTGAAAAAAATAAACACATTGCTCGGTGTCTTCTAGCTAGGCGCAAGATTTTACTCCCACTCTTGAATGCTTTATTGAACAAATGCAAATTTCCGTGTTACTTTCTATCCTCTTTACATTTATCTAATTAACATCTCAAAACTACTATACATCAAAACACCCAGACTAACTGGTTTTAATCCAATTAAGACACACACAGTCAAACACATAGACACAGACCCCAATACAATTCCATTTTAAAATAATTTCCAATGACATTATAGACATTAATATCTCCTCATGACACCAATCAAATTGTCTAAAGTACATTCATCATTCTTTCCATTGTACTTTTAAACAATAATTATGGACATAATTAGGGAGGAATTGGTCTTTGTTGCATGTTTCCAGGTGGAAAACAGGGACAAGTAGGACCATTTTGATTAGACTTTTTTTATTATTTGTTCATGGGATATGGACGTCACTGCCTAGGCCAGCATTTATTGCCCATCCCTAATTGCCCTTGTTTAGAGGGTATTTAAGAGTCAACCACATTGCTGTGGGTCCAGAGTCACATGTAGGCCAGACCAGGATGGCAGATTTCCTTCCCTAAAGAACATTAGTGAAACAGATAGGTTTTTGAGGCAATGGTTTCCTGGTCATCATCAGATATTAAAATTCCAGATTTTTATTGAGGTCAAATTTCACCATCTGTTGTGGTGGGATTCAAACCCAGGTCCCCAGACCATTACTGGAATACTAGTCTAGTGACAATACCACTATGCCACCGCCCCACCTGTCCTCCCACCATCTCCCCGATGGGTGGAATTTTCCAATCTCCCCCACCACCACGGCGAATTTATTGGCGAGTTGGTGGTGGGGGGACAATGTGGCAGGAGTTGAAAACTCAGACTCCCACTAGCGTTAAATGACGGCGGGAACTTGGACTCCCGCCCATCATGGTAGGTCACCATTCCCACCAGAGGCCAGCGCGAAACTGTTTTTCATCCTGTTAATGGGACGCAGATGAAAGCCTGACCGGAATCCTGCCCCCTGTCCGATTGTCTGCACCACCAGCAGGATATCATGCCAGTCCAGAGCACTTCTGGACCAATGTGGCGAGCAAATGTCAGACTCACCTGCTAGAATGCCTGGGGCAGCTTGTGGAGATCCACAGGGAAGATGGAGGTGTCCAGTGACCAAGGACCCTAGAACACCACGTGCAGCAGATGTAGGTGGGGCATCAGCCAGGTGGATCTTCTATCATCAGGATCTTCCAGGAGGTGCATCTTCTCCTTCAATGGTGGGCAAGTTGACGTCTGGGTACCTTTTAAATATGGCATCTGGATATGATGCCGGGACACAAGCCATCTAGCCCACCCTACTGTGCAAAACATCAGGAAGCCCCTGATATAATTAATTAATTAATTAATTAATTATGTCAGCATCGCACGATATGGTGTGAATTCCCACCGGCCTCTGGGGCAGGAAAGACTTCCCATTCCCACCTCTGCCCCCCCGTCATGGGACTTAGTATCAGGATGGAAAATTCTGCCCTGTGTCTCGAGCCATATTGGACAATATGGGGCACCTGAAACAGACCTTAGACCTCATGCAGAGATTACCGAGGGTCCTACCTTCTGTTTAAAGACTCTTCCAGTAACTTGGCAGTGTGGGCCTGCAGTGTTCAGCACTGTATTTGCTGCAGCCACCAAAAAATGGGCAAGTTTGTTTTTAAATTGTGGCACATAACGTCCTAGTGGCCCTGAGGGAAAAGGAGATGGTGGATCCTATCAGATGGCTCCCCGAGCAGACTGTCAAAGTCATTTGGCAGAATGCCTCATCGCCAGAACTTTCCAACAAGCACCAAGATGTAGCTTGGCTGGTGGTGAGAAAGGCCTCCTCATCAGATCCTTCCAACACGCCAGGAGTCTTACCCCCTCCACACATTGCCCTCGAGGTGGCTGTGGTGGGGAAGAGACTGTTATTCACCTCCTTGTGGATCGTGTCTTTGCAAAGAAGGTCTGGAGAGAGATGGTTTTTGTCGAGGTTCATCCCGAGCAGTTCTGTGACACAGGACTCTGTGCTCTACTGGCTGTTCTCAGGGACACACAGCGAGACAAACATCAACTGCAGCTAGAGGATTATCAACTCAGTGAAAGACACTGAGTTGCCCGAAACTTGTTGGTCTTCCAATGCAAAGAGTTGTCCCTGACCAAGTGTTGCAGACTGGCACATTCCAAGGTCCAGGACTACGTGCTGAGGGATGCATAAAGCTTGGGGCAGCTGCTGCAAAGACACAATGGGGAAAGATCGCTGTCTAAGACCTTTCTGCCTTGGTGCACTGAGGGGCTGGGAATTGTATAGGTGAGGGGCTCCGAGAGGGGCTGTAGGACTCTCAAGGAATGTATGTAGTGAAAACTAAATGTATCATAATTGTAATGAAGCACCTCAGAGTGCAACATGATGTATGTCAATAACTTGAACACCATTGCACTGTCTGACTGTCTGTAATGACCATTTTGAAATGTCTGTAATGTCCATTGATTGCAGTGAAGCACCTTGTGATCTATGTGGAAAAGTTGAATATGATTGCATTTTTTGTGATGGCCATTTAGAAATGTTTTGTGATGTTCTTTCAGATATTTTATGAATAAAGTATATTTTTCCAAAAAAAAGCTTGTTTTTAAATTGTATCTTGCCATGGAGCCAGAAGGTTCTACAGCACTCCTGAGGGCTGCTGCCAGCTTGCACCAGCCACTTGTCCATTCCCCACCTTCCCCTCGAACAATCTAAAAGGGAGGTGGAAGCAATTCAATAATAATGTTCAAAAGGAAATTAGATAAATGCTTGAAGGGGAAAGCTTTGCAGACTCCAGGGAAATGGCAAGGCAATGGGACTAATTGGATAGCTCTTTCAAAAAGCCAGCACAAGAATTATGGGCCAACTGGCAACCTTCTTATGCTGTATTATGATTCTAGGACTACTTTCTGGCTCTGGTGATTTGCCGGACCAGGTGACATGTATTACTGCTGCTTCCACCATTAGGGCATATAATTTAATGAGCTAAACCTATACCCAAAATGTCATAAATATATAGTTGGTGTTTCCTACATCTAACAAGTATAACGTTTCAATCAAACAAATTGTTTAAAATATAGATCTCTCCCAACATCCATTGACTACAGCGGAAGTGTATTAGGTTCAAATGTGTATTGCTGAAGTGCACCAAAATCTGTCAACCTGTTTGGAAGCTTCCTGCTCTGCCATGCAATATTAAAATCCATTCAGATGTGGACATGTCCACATATTATTTTCTGTTTGTATTATAGCTATGTAATGCATTAGGCATTAAATTGTGAGCAACTGAAACATTGGGGAGGAGAGAGACGATTGGAAAATAGTGGATGATTGTATTTACAATCAACACAGTGGAGAGAGGGATGGATTACGTAAAATGTAACTATTGCACCGTTAAAAAAATATCTTAATACACAAGTAAAACAATTAGGAAAATAGCAGCTCCACATTTACCCCATTGTGGGAATAAAATCTCATGTGACTCCACAATCTCAGTAAGTCTAACCTGTGAAAATGAATGGCTTGGTATTCACAAGATTATGTAAGTAGCATTGGTGCAGTGGGGCTGGTTAGCTCAGTTGCCTAGATGGCTAGCGTGTGGTTCAGAGTAATGCCAGCAGTGCGGGTTTGATTCCAGTTCTAGCTGAGGCAGACTTGGGAACTGCCTCCTTGCCCTGCCCCTGAGAGTGGAAGGCAATGGCAAACCACCACTAAAAAAAACCAGCCAAGGAAACAGTTTAGGATATAGTATCAGCAGACACGAGCCAAAGACTTGTCTCTGGACAGAGCACACATGAATAAATGAATGAATTGATGCAGTTAAAGGTAAATTAATGCAACAGACCTGGACTTAGAAACTAGTCTCGTAGAATATAGTGCTTATTTCCTGTAATAAAAACAGAATGTCATTTAGGAGTAACTCAATCTAATCTATAAACCTGCATTATTCTTTGGGATGACGTTTACGGAGGGCAATATTACCTTTAATTGCAGGAATGAAAGCTGTTTTCTGTGGAATTAACAATGATGAGTATCAATATTTTCAAGTATAATCTTCACTTCAATTCCACTACTGTAGTCTGCATTTCTTCCATCTGTTAAGATTAACAAACTCAGAAAAAATAACTTTGAGGAGAAAAAAAATATTCTTCAACAGAGCCCATCTTTATTAACCATGTTATGTTCTTTAGTATCTTTAGACACCATTCATTTTATACAGTTTCCTACTGATTCAATCATCTGTTACAGAAGAATCTGGATTAGGATGATGAAAAGGGAAAGCCAAGTGTGAGAGAAAAAAAAGCAAGAAATCTGATCAAAATAGGTTTTAATAAGTTTGTTTTTATTAATTCATACTTTGTGGGAATTGTTGGGAAGGCCAGCATTTATCCCCCATTCCTAACTGCCCTTGAAAAGGTAATGGTTAGCCACCTTCTTGAACTGCTGCATTCATGTTGTGTAGGTACGCCCACAGGTGCTATAGGGAGGGAATTCTAGCATTTTGACCCAGCTACAGTGAATGATCAGTGATATATTTGCAATCAGAATTGTGTGTGATTTGGAGAGGAACTTGCAGGTGCTGTCCCCATCCTCCTGTTGCCCTTGTTCTAGGTGGTCAAGGTTGAGGAGTTTAGGAGATGTTGTTGAAGGAGCCTTGGTGAGTTGCTGCAGTGCATCTTGTAAAGCATACACACCACTGCCAATCTACGTCAGTGCTGGAGGAGTGAATATTTAAAGTGGTGGATGGAGCACCAGTCAAGGGGATTGCTTTGCTTTGTATGGTGTTGAGCTCCAGGAGAGTTGTTGGAACTACATCCATCCAGGCTAGTGGAGAGTATTCACCACACGATTCACTTATATCTTGCAGGTGATAGTAGGCAGCCAATGTTTGGCTTGTCACTACACTGCCAGATCCTTGTACCAGCTTTGATATGCTTTTGGATCTGGTGGAGTAAACGAAGGATTTATTTTACAAAGTCAGCACAGAAATAGACAACTTGGTCCTTCAGGTCCATGTCAGTGTTTAAGCTCCACACAAGCTTCCAACCATCCTCTTCCTCTAACTCAACTATCTTTAGTGCTCGGATATTCACTTCCATTAGCAGTTCTAATCCCCCTTTTTTGTTATTAAATCAGCAATAAATCTACAGTTGTTAAACAATATTACCTCTGTGCTCACAATATTATATATTAATACATTAAAGGTTTTATGAGCACTTTGAGTGGTACTTAACATAGGCAATGTGGATGTCATCCATTGGCTGGAAAGCCACTGGGAGAGCCATGTCACCGCTTTTGGGAAAGGCTTGCCATATTAAGTTCCTGAATGTAACTGGGCAGTGGTAGGATTTCCCTGGGATCAAGGACACCGGGAGTGGAAATCCTGCCCACTGAGAGCTGCCAGCCAATCGGAGGCCACCAACTCTTCATTGCTCAGCAGCTCCACTGGAGAGCTGGTGGCTGCTGCCAATAATATACCCACTCGAGGCCCAGGATCACCAATGGACCCAGGCCACAGGTGAGTGTTGCAGGGAGAGGGATTGCAGGGTGAGGATCGCAGGACGGAAGGAGCTGGGCAGCAAGGGCAGGGCAATTACTCTCCGTGCCTTCCCCCACTTTTTCCCTGAGTGCCTTTGAATGAGGGTCCCCACTTCCTTGGAAGCCCGCAAGCAATGCTGACAGGCTTTGCTTTTCGGACTTCCTGCATGGCGAGTTCCTCCGTTGTTGCGCACTTAAATTCCTCAATGGACGGCAGGGTGGGAAGACCATCCACTAGTCTTCTGGCCCAGGAATTAATCAGGGTTGAGGCAGGAAAGCAGCGGAGTACCCAACCACCTCCCACTCATCATTAAACGCCCCCTGCATCAGCAAATTCACTATGGGGGAAGAGTATTAAATTCTTATCTTCGGCTCTGATTTATCCAAGTGGATTTTGATAAATTAAAAATCAGATCCAACTCTGTCAACTTCCAATATAAATTAAGGAAATGATAACAAAACACTTAGAAAGGCATAGTGTAATTCCAACAAGTCAACATAGTTTTGCCAAATGGAAATCCTGTTTAACAAATGTATTGGAGATTTTTTGAGGATGTAACCAATAAGGTAGATAAAGGAGAACCAGTAGATGCAGTATACCTGGATTTCCAAAAGGCATTCCATAAGGTGCCACACAAATGGTTAAAAGGTTAAGATAAGAGCATATGGTGTAGGGGGTAACATGTTAGCATGGATAGAGGATTGGTTAACAGGCAGGAAGCAGAAAGTGGGCATAAATGGGACATCCTCAAGGTGGTAGATAGTGAATAGCGGAGTATCACAAGGGTTGGTGCTCGGGCCTCAACTATTTACAATCTATGTTAATGACTTAGAAGAGACAGAGAGTAATATATCTAAGTTTGCTGATCATATTGAGTGGCAGAGCAGGCTCGATGGGCCATGTGGTCTACTCTTACTCCTACTCCTTGTTTTCTTGTATTTCTATGTCCAGATTTATAATAGAAACTCCTTTGTAAACCTGCCACCCTTAATTTATGCCCTGTCCTTCAGTGGAAGCATGTAGCACCACTACTGGTGGGAAAGTATAATTCCTTTACAAATGTGGACATAGGAATTTATAATGAAAATACATGAAAATAAGGACAGAATATATGATTTTAAAATGAGAACTGAATTATGTTTGCAGTCCATGATTCAGTTACCCCTGCACTTCAACTTCTTCATCTAAAGTCTTCACTCAAGGATGCACATGGTCTATACCATCTGGGTCCAATTTTAACTCCTTTGAGTGAGTTAAAACTGGACTCAGATTCCTGTGGACTGCCATTGGTGATTGACTATTTTTGTGTGTATAGGCATCTACTAGATATTAAAAGTCTTGGGTCTATGTGCACCTTCTATTGTGTGGCACTTACTACAATGTTAAACATTTGCTGTCAGACATTTTTTTGGGTCTAAATGAAAGAGCATTAATCAATGAAGAAATAGGGAATGTATTGATCAAAAGGAGGGAACGGGAAACAAATCTCTGATTGAGAAACTACCAAGGATTTATTAAAAGAATAAATCTTGAATCACCAGTCAATAAAATCAAATAATTATTTGTTTTTGAAAAAGGTAAATGAATTGAACTGAGCATAACCCTTTTCAAAAGGAAAACTGTCAACTTGTTTTCTCAGTGACTGACATGTCTAATGTTTAAAACAAGCTTGCAACATAAAGATATCACAAAATTATGAATTTCACAACAATGTCAATAAATATAACTATGAAAATCTCTTTGTATCTCCTGAGTGCTTCTACTAATGTTTACTTGAATGTCTCAGGCTTTCTCAAAAGTTTGGACTCAGATTTCACCGTTTTTTTCCCCTGTGTTTTGACTGTTAGCTATGAGCCGAACTTGTGGTCTGAGCATATGCAATGTTCCAATTACACACAAGATACAACAGTGAGTGGCACATTGGCAGAATAGATTGTTTTTAAAAATTATGTGTGACTAAGCCAGAGGACAAATTTCAAAGAGTCTATTCAAGCTTTTTGAGAGAACTCCCTTGTATGTGAAAGAAAAAGGGAAGTAAAGGCTTACTTCAAGCATGACAGACAGGATCAATCACACATCCATTACAGTTTTTTTTTTATCTTTGAATTCCAAACAATCTATTATCTTTCTATGTGGTAAAGAAACAATGTTACTTTTGTACATGATAGTATTCCAGTTAATGTGTTTTCAAATTTGATTTGAACAATGAATTTGAATAAAAACAATAACAAAATTACTACCGATCTTTGGAAATCTGAAAACAATAACAGGTTAGGCTAAAACTAAGAAGGAACAGAAGTCATTCGGTGTTTCAGCTCTAAAACATTTCCCAAATCGAGAGGAAGGGTCTTAGACCTGAAACGTTGATGGCTTTCTCTACAGATCTTGCCTGACCTGCTGATTATTTCCAGTCTTTACTTTTAAAACTTTAGACAAAATGATTGGTTAAAGAGCTGGGTTTTAAGTAGGCTTTTAAAAGGGGAGAGAAGTAGGAGGATTTAGAGATGGAACTCCAGCACCTAGGGCCTTGGCAGCTAGAGTTATTAGAATCACCTTGAATTTACAGCTGGGGAATAGGCCAGTAGGCCCAAATAGTCTGTGCTGGTATTTCAACAGTGGGGTGAAAGGAGGGGTGGGATGCACAAAAGGGCACAGTTGGAGCAACGAAGAGCTCATTTGTAAGATTATTAGGGCTGGGTGTGTTTATAGGTATAGGGGAGGGAGGAAATGAGACTAAGCTCCAACCATTTCACAGGACTGCTGAATACCAGGCACCCATCTCCAAATAGTCCATCTTTCATAGCACCTTGGGTTGCATTTTTACTTTTAAAATGTAATGGGTTAAAAAATAATTATGTAGTCACAGGACTAGATTATAATTATATTAAGAACTCACTTATGATTTTACAGAATAATGGTGAAATTTGGTCTCCAAAACAATGGCACAAACTCTAGAATATCATGGAATTAAAAAATGGAATTTCACATTTAATCACTTTGACATTTTATGTTGCATAGCATAAGAGCACATCTGTTGTAAAATAACCTATCTGCTGGCTCACTGTGAATAAAGTTAAGAAGATTTACTAATATATATAAAGAAAAGCCCTGATCATCAACAACAACAACTTGTTTTTATATAACATCTTCAACATAATAAAACACCTCAAAGCACTTCACGGGAGTTATAATGCTAAATTTGCCACTGAGCTGCGTAAGAAAATAATATTGCAGGTGACCAAAGGCTTGGCCCAGGAGGTAGGTTTTAATGAGCTTCTTACAGGATGAAATGCACAGGCTGAAGGAGCGAATTCCACGGCTTAGGGGGGTTTGCAATGAAAGGCAGCCAGTTTTAACAGTCTGTTGAAATAGAGGATGTTCAAGAGGCTACAATTCAAGGAATGTAGATATCTCGGAGGTCGTGGGGCTAGAAGCGATTGCACGGATATGAAGGGCTGAGGCCATGGAAGGATTTGATAACAAGGATGAGCATTTTAAAAATGAGTTGTTGCCAAGATCAATCAGTAAGCACAGGTTTGATGGGTGGATGGGATGGTGTGAGTAAGAACATAGGAAACAATTTTCAGTGACCTCAAGTTTATGGAGGATAGGAGATCAGCCAGCTATCCTATTTTTCTATAAGTAAACTGGGCACCAAACTTGTTCAAATTACACTTACATAAAACAGCAGCAAATTCTAACTGAAACAGTGTGGCACATATATAATAGCAGGAAAAGCAGTTACAAAAACATTCAATGAGAAAACCCTGCCAAGTATATATGAAAATAACCAGTTTGCAGCTGGCAACAACTAGCTATAAAAAGACAACCAGTGAAGTCTCTCCAAATACTCCTGAAAATTCCTTTAGTTGCTATCTTGGTTTCCTAGTGAGCTGCGAGATTTAGTGCTGGAAATATGACTTGTGGCATAATCAAAAATCAGGAACAAACTTGGATTTTTTTTATTCAATCATGGGATGTGGGCATTGCTGGCTATGCTAGCATTTATTGCCCATCCCTACTTGCCCTTGCAGTGGTGGTGGTGAGCTGCCTTCTTGAACCACTGCAGTCCATGTGGTGTAGGTACACCCACAGCGCTGTTAGGGAGGGAGTTCCAGGATTTTGACCCAGCAACAGTGAAGTAACAGCAATATATTTCCAAGTCAGGAGGCTGTATGGCTTGGAGGGAAACTTGCAGGTGATGGTGCTCCCACGCATTTCCTGCCTTTGCGCTTCTAGGTGATAGTGGTTGTGAGTTTGGAAGGCGGTGTCTAAGGAGCCTTGGTGAGTTCCTGCAGTGATGGTACTGTAAAGAACATATCCTTTCATTTCTGTTGGACTGCATATTAAAATTACAATGGTTGCAGTTTGAAAGACATGTCTACTGGAACAGTATGAAGGATTGATACAATGTTGCTGTCCTGGAACAAAATGTGCCAAGAAAGACAGGTCAGTACCAAGGAGGAGTCCGGTCAAACAGGCAACTGTCTGGCAACAACATTTTTAATTGGTTCCTGACCAGATGACCAGGGTTTGTGTGAGAACAGTACAGCAGAGAAAAGCTCCTAACCTGAAAAGAGAAAAGACATAAAATCTCTTTCCCTAGATATCTGTAAGATTCCAGTAATTCTAAAACAATGGCTAGCTGGCTTTTCCCCCTCATAACTCTATAACCTGCTCTCTCTCTGAAAAACCCCTGCCAAGAGAAAAGGGGAAAAATCACTGTTAGCGACATTGAAAACCAAGTGCTCATCTAATGATTTAAAGACTGAAAGTTCAGGGAAGACCATCTCATGCCATCAACAAAGAACTGAAAGGAATTTGGAAGACGTCGATCAAAATCAACCCATCGAATCCTGTACTCCACAATTGGTGCTATTGAACTGTTTATTCCACCCTTAAAATCCAAGTTATTGTGTGCCTTATGTGTCTTGTAAATGTGTGTATAGGGATTTAAGAAGGGATAGGGTTTAGGTTACAGAATTAGAAATTGGAAGTTCATATTTTTTCCTTTTGCCATGGTTAAAGATAATTTGTTCAATCAACAGTTATTTACTTATTAAATTTGCAAACCTGGTGCTCATATTCTGTTAGCCTAAATTAAACAATTAGATGGTTTGATCAAGCTTTTCACATTTGTCCTGGTTTGGGGAACAATGGGGCTTGATATTGCAGTGCACTTTCCCCAGTGAATCTTGACAATACACACTGCTGCCACAGTGCGTTGTAGGTGGAGGGAGTGAATGTTTGTGGATGTGGTGCCAATCAAGCAGGCTGCTTTGTCCTGGATGGTGTACAGCTTCTTGAGTGTTGTTGGAACTGTCCTCATTCATGCAAATGGAGAGTATTCCATCACAATCCTGACTTGTGCCAAGACCTTTTACCACCTCAACATGGCCAAAGGTGATTCCTAGTGTAAAGAACCATATTATTATTTTTTTTGGACTGTTGCTTTAAAGTTGGACTGTGGCTTTTAAAAACTACCATGGCTGCTGTTGAAAGACATCTTTACTGGAACAGGATGTGAAATATAAAATGTTGCTATCTCTCGGAACAGAATGTGCCAGATTAGACAAAATGGTGCTGGAAAGGGGGCCATGAACTAGGGGGAACTGCCTAGCAACAACATTTTAATTGGCTCCTGGTCAGGTGACCAAGGTTTTGTGTGATAGCAGTGAGCAGAGAGATCCTAGCTTGCAAAGAGAACACAGCTAAAACCTCCCTTTCCTATGTGTGTAAGATTCCAGTAAATCTACAAGGTGAGCTAGCTGGCTTTTTCTTCAAATCTCTGTAACCGACTCTCTTTGAAAAATCCCGTCAAGAGGAAATGGGGAAAATCACCAGTAGAGACATTGAAAAGCAAGTTTTCAACCAGTGAACTACACACTGAAAGTGCTGGAAGACCACCTCGTATCACGAACAACAAACTGCAAGGAATTTGGGAAGACATCAATCAAAATCAAACCGTCTAATCCTGTACTCTGGATTGGTGTTATTGAACTTTATATCTTACCCCTAAAATCCATGTTTTGTATGTCTTATGTGTGTGTGTGCATTTGTGTATCGGGGTTAGGAAGGGGTAGAGTTTAAATTATAGAGTTAAAAGTTAGCAGTTCATATTTCTTTCTTTTGTCACTGGTTAAAGACCATTTGTTTAATAAACAGTTATTTACTTGTTAAATTTACAAACCTGGTGCTCGTATTCTGTTAACCTAAATTAAACAGTTAGGTATAATTGGGCAGTTTGGTGGTATAATCAAATTTTTCACATTTGTCTTGGCTCGGGGAGCAGTGGGGCTTGATATTAGAGCGCACTATCCCCAGTGAATCATGACACTAATCAATAAATGTATTTTTGAAGTATTGTAACTGTGGTAATATAGGGAAAAACTGGCAGCCAAGTTGTACACAGCAAAGCCCCAAGAACAGCAATGAGTGAAAGACCAGTTGCATGAGGGATGAACGTTAACCAAGAAAATGTCCTCTTCCTTTAAACATGCCATGGGATTTTTTAATATCTAGTTGAGATAGGCAGTCTCAACTAAAGGCCAGCACCTCCAACAGTGCAGCACATTGTTAGTGTCAACCCAGATCAAGTCTCTGGAGTCAGCTTGAAATAATGCCCTCTGCCTCAGGCAAAAGTGCAGTGAAGTGCACCAAGGTTGACACATAATAATGTAATAAAGACATTAAATTACAAAAAAAAATTGCCATAGCAGTAAAGAAGTACATCCAATGCTTCAATGAATATTGGCACATGTCTGGTCTTAAATGGCACTACTAACACTACATGGTTCAGGGTTAGTGGTTATGGTTAAGTGGTGAGAGTCTTATGGTTAAAGATTAATGGTTAGTGGTTAGGTTCAGGGAGTTGGGGTTTGAAATGGTTATTGAACTTATGGACAAAACGTAAAACAATTCAAAATTGTGATTGTGATTCAGTCTTGTATGCTAGCATCACAAACCCATTTGCTGGAATGGTAGTTCTGCTGTGCCTCTTTGACCAAGCAGGTAACAGAAATAGACAACGGTTTACATTGAGCACTGGATCAATGAGTCAGAGTCATCTTTGAAAATCTAATGATTGGAAATTTGCCACACGTTCTCTCAAAATGCAGGAGGTCGAAAGTAAAGCCTTTAGAAGAGGGTCACGGAGGGGACGCCAGGAGCAGGGGTTGGTGAGAGGGGCATTTGGGGTGGGGGGGAGGCAAAACCGTGGGGACTAGGATTGTGGTGGGGGGCGTTGTTGAATACTGAATGGGGGGGATGATTGAGGGGGATGCATTCTATGGATGGTGGGGGGGGGGGCGTGGTGGGAGAGGCTAAAAGCTGGTTGGGTTGTGTGTTTGGGGAGGAGCATGCTGATTGGGTGGGGGTGATTAGAGGTGGTAAATATTGATTGAGTGGGTGAGGGGGGGCTGAATACTGATTGAGTAGGAAAGGGCTGAATGCTAATTGGGGTTGGGGAGACAAATGCAGATTGGATAGATGTTTGTGGGGTGGGTAGGATGTCCGATGGTGAGGGGACTGAATGCTGATTGGGTGGGGGGGGTGCGGGTGTGGCTGTGGGGGCCTGAACTGGTGGGGGGTTCATTGCTGATTGGGTGGGGAGGGGCTGAATGCTGATTCGGTTAGGAGGTGGCTGAATGCTGATTGGGTGGGAATGGGGTTCAATGCTGTTTGGGTGGGGAGGGGCTGAATGCTGATTCGGTTAGGAGGTGGCTGAATGCTGATTGGGTGGGAATGGGGTTCAATGCTGATTGGGTGGGGAGGGGACTGAATGCTGATTGGGTGGGGAGGGGACTGAATGCTGATTGGGTGGGGAGGGGACTGAATGCTGATTGAGTGGGAAAGGGCTGAATGCTAATTGGGGTTGGGAAGGCAAATACAGATTGGATAGATGTTTGTGGGGTGGGTAGGAGGTCCAAAGGTGAGGGGACTGAATGCTGATTGGGTGGGGGTGATGGTGGTGGGGGGTGGGTTGCTGTGTGGGGCCTGAACTGGAGGTGGGGGGGGGGGGGTGTTCAATGCTGATTGGGTGGGGAGGGGGCTTTATGCTGATTGGGTGGATAGGGGACTGAATGCTGATTGGGTGGGGAGTGGGCTCTATGCTGATTGAGTGGGGAGGGGGCTCATTGCTGATTGGGTGGTGGGAACTAGGGGCGGGGCTGTGGTGAGCTCCTGCTGGCGTCAGTTCCTGTTTCTTTGGCTGCGGTTCCAATGTCGTTGGTTGTTGCTGCGGTTGAGTGACGGAGCTGGCCTCAGGCAGAGGCAGGGAGGGAGGCGGCCTCACCGGGATCACCATGAAGGTGAGGGGCATCGGGAGCTGCGTGTGTCTGCAGGCGCGAGCCACTCAGTGAGCGGGGAGTGAGCGACCGATCACGGCTTCCCCCCCCCCCCCACCACCCTGCCGTCCCCCGTCCCCGGCCCCACCTCGCTCCGTCACATAGGCTCACCGGGACCTCGCGCTCACCTCACTCCCACCCCGGCCGTGGTGGAGGCTCTGTCTGTGCGAGGAGGGCCGCATCCCCCCGCCCCACCGCATTGAGCCAGGCTCAGAGCCTGCTTCCCCCTGGCAGGACAGGGCAGTCTCCATCCTCAGGGTTCGGTATGAAGGGAATTGCTAGAAGTTTCTCTGCATTTGCTGCGCGTTTGGCTGGAAAATTCCATCATTTATTTCTTGTCCCTAACGCTACGTTAGAAACGTTAGAACAGTTACCCCTTTGGCGTGGCTCTGCATTTAACTTGGGCAGAGAGGATTTCCCCTTTTGTAAGCTGTCAGTTCAGGTGTTATAAAGGAACCCAGCTGAAGTTATTTAAAAGGTCCGGCTGGCTTTCAACAAGACTTAAGTTTGTGAGCCTGGCCAAAATGCAGGTGAAGAATTAATTGAAGTAAAGCGGCATTTGGTTTTGTAAAAAGCGGAGCTGGAGCCAAATATTCAAGTATGAAATATGCCTTAATATCTTTAGTGCAGTGTTCATTGCTTTCTATTGTGGAATGTATTGTTTTATAATTGAAATGTATCTGTTGCCTTATGTGTCAATGCTTTACCTACTTTCAAAAATCAATGAAACGTCATTCATATCCTTGTGGTTTTAAAGAACAGGTTTGATCTAACCGTGTGAAAATATATACTGAACCATCAGCAAATTAACTGATGTTTCTTTGGAATGATGGTTAGAACGAGGAGTGTTTCTATGTGCCAACCCCCCTGCAATTGCTGGTTTTCTCTTGGAGGACACAATGTCCTAATGTACAAAAGGCAGTGTCAGCTACTGGAAAGGATAACAATGTTCTTACTTTCAATTGTACTTAAGCTTACAGCAACAGAAATAAGTAAGATGGTCGTTAGAACTAATGTAGGGTTGGTGTGGATGATATCTCCAGGAGACACATCTGATGGTCTTATGGATCTCCTAGAATACTCAGTTGCCTGTATCCTAACTCTCAACAAGCCTCGTTCGACCATCATTCTGTAATCACTGACCCACATTGGCTCTGTTCCACCAGTGCCTCAAATTTAAAATTCTCATCCTTGTGTTCACATCCTTTCCTGGCCTTGCCACTCCCTATCTTTGTAACCTTATTCTGAGAACTCTGCGTTCCTGAAGTTCTGACGTCTTGTGCACCCTGGGCTTCCTACATCCCCACCATTGGCTGTGGTACCTTCAGCTGTCTAGGCCTTTGTAATTTTCTCTGTAAACCTCTCCACTTTTTCCTCCTTTTAAGATTTTCCTTTTAAAATGTACCTCCTTGACCAAGTTTTTACTCTCCTCTCTTAATGTTATCCTGTTTGACTTTCAGCATTTTTGACTGATTTTTCCTTTAATGTGCCTTGGAATGTTTTACTACTTCACAGGTGCTTACAAACGCAAATTGTTGAATTTGCTCGTGGATCCCAGGATGAAAGGTTTTGCTTTAAACTATTCATGTTTGTAGGCAGCTTGTTTATTTCAGTAGTACTGCAAATATTGCCTTACCATTTGTAAGGTTTTTGCTAGGTGTGCTCTCTAATACCATCATGCAATTGCTGTAATGAAAAACTCCATTAGCATTTTTTTAAAAAGTGCACACTGAATCTTTTGTCATTCTGTGCTTCCCTCCAGGAATGCTACTTTAAACATATTGAGCTGAAACTCTGGCTTTTCGGAAGGTCCTTGCTGTCCCCAGTGGCGCTCTCACCAACATTCATTTCTCTGTCCCCTTACTTTTATATGTCACTTCAGTCTGGAGCTTGCTCCCTGAATAAGTGACTGTTGCTCCCTCATCCTGTGCACCTGTATCCACCCCCGTCATATGTAGTAGCATCGTATTTTGAGACAAAGCTAGATCTTTAGGAAGGCCAAACCACAGGAGAAAGTTACAACTGAGTATGGTGTTGGTGAGGCTTCTGGAATTTCTGCAAAGGATGTATTCTTGATGGGAAATTTGTAGGTGGTTGCTTAGAATGTAAACCTAGATGAGACCCTTCTGATGGTTGATACTGTAGGTAAGGGTTGCACTTTATAGGAGACTCCACAAAGCATTGAATGAAAGTTCAGAATTCAAATAAATGAGAAAGGTGTTTGTACTACAACTTTCCAATTGCAGACAAAAGTATCACCTGTTTGTTCATTTTCTTGAATTAGACTCGAAATACATTTGTTCCAAAGCTGCATTGCAGTAGGAATCCTGCCTGAAGAGGCATTTGCTGCATGTGGAGAGGCAGTTGGGCCAGGTACAAAGATGCTAAGGAGCATCTAACAGACAAAATCATCACCAGTGTTACATAAAAAGGTCAATGGTGATCATGAAACATCGATGTGTTGAGCTTTTAATGTTAACCTCAACTTCATTGCTATTAACTCTTAAAGCCCAGTTGAATGTATTTTCTCTGCATTCTTGCTGTCACAGCCTTGGAAAATGAAAGGGCTTGATAGTCTATTGATCAGAGTAAGAAGGAATTTAGCACCAGCTGTTGCCACACTTCCTCTTCACAAATGCAGAAGAGGAAGCCGTTAGCTGTTAAATGGCGGATGAATTGAACAGGTATTTTGCATCAGTTTTCACTATAGAGGATATAAGTAACATCCCAGAAGCAGCTATAAATCAGGAAATGGGAGGGAGGAACTCAGGAAAATTACAATCACTGGAGAAGTGGTGCTGAGTAAATTGTTGGAGCTGTGGGCTGATGAGTCCCTGGGTCCTGATGGACTTCATCCTAGGGTCTTAAAAGAAGTGGCTAGTGAGATAGTTGATGCATTGGTTTTAATTTTCCAAAACTCCCTAGATTTGGGAAAGGTTCCATTAGATTCGAAGATAAAATTTGTAACTCCACTATTCAAAAAGGGAGGGAGAGAGAAAGCAGGAAACTACAGGCCAGTTGGTTTAACATCTGTCATAGGGAAAATGTTAGAAGCTATTAAAGAAGCTATAGCAGGACACTTGGATAAGTTCAAGGTAATCTGGCAGAGCCAATATGGTTTTGTGAAAGGAAGATCATGTTTAACCAATTTATTGGAGTTCTTTGAGGAAGTAACATGTGCTGTGGCTAAAGGGGAATTGGTGGATGTACTGCACTTAGATTTCCAGAAAGCATTGGATAAAGTGCCACATGAAAGGCTATTGCGAAAAATAAAAGCTCATGGTATGGGGGTAACATATTGACATGGATAAAGATTGGCTTGCTAACAGGAAGCAGAGAGTAAGCAGAAATGGGTCTTTTCCAGGTTGGCAAGATGTATTGAGTGATGTGCTACAGGGATCAGTGCTGGGTCCTCAACTGTTTACAATTTATATAAATGACTTGGTTGAAGGGACGGATGGGATGGTTGCCAAATTTGCTGGTGATACAAAGATAGGTAGGAAAGTAATTTGTGAAGAGGACATAAGAGGCTAGGTTAAGTGAGTGGGCAAAGATCTGGCAAATGGAGTACGATGTGGGAAAAGGTGAAATTGTCCATTTTGGCAGGAAGAATAAAAGAAGCACATTATTTAAATGGTGAGAGATTGCAGAGCTCTGAGGTGCAGAGGGATCTGGGTGTCTTTGTGCATGAATTGTGAAAGGCTAGTATGCAGGTGCAGCAAGTAATTAAGAAAGCTAATAGAATGTTATCGTTTATTGTGAGGGGGAATTGAATACAACAGTAGTAGGGGGGTTATGCTTCAATTATACAAAGCACGAGAGACTAAATCTAGAGGACTGTACAGTATTGGTCACTTTATTTAAGGAAGGATGTCAATGTATTGGAAGCAGTTCAGAGAAGGTTTACCAGACTAATACCTGGAGTGGGTAAGTTGTTTTATTATGAAGAAAGGTTGGATAGATGAGGCTTGTGTCTGCTGGAGTTTAGAAGAGTAAGGTGATTGATTGAAACAAACAATATCCTGAGGAGACTTGACAGGGTGGATGTGGAGAGGATGTTTCCTCTTATGGGCGAACTAGGGGTCACTGTTTAAAAACATGGGGTTGCCCATTTAAAATGGAGATGAGATGAAATTTTTTGAGGGTCATGGAACTCTGTTCCTGAAAAGGCAGTGGAAGCAGAGTCTTTGAATTTTTTTTTAAGGCAGAGGTGGATAGATTCTTGTCAAGGAAGGGGTTGATTGGTTATCGGGGGTAGGCAGGATGCAGATTTGAGGTTGCTATCAGATCAGGCATGATCTCATTAAGTGGTGGAGCAGATCTGAGTGGCCGAATGGCCTACTCCTGCTCCTTGTTCGTATATGTTCAATATATATAGAATTGTACACACAGAAGGAGGTCTCACAGCCCATCAGGCCTGTGCTAGCCTTTTGGAAAGAACTATCTAATTAGCCCAGTTCCCCTTTGTCCACCAGCCTTTTCCTTTTTCATATGTGCACCTGATTCCAAGGAAGCATTTTTGGGCAGAGCCTGAGGTCATTGAAGCTTGGGGCACTGACTACTGGATGCAGTGGATATGGAACTACTCCTAAGGCCTGTGTGACATGTTGAGCAGCAGTGGCCCAAAATCTAAGCTGACATCACTGCTGGTGAATTCCAAGCTGTGACGTGTCCTCAGTGGAGATGCTACTGGATGACAATGTTGGATAACAGCAGAGCCACTTCAGTTCAGTGATTCAGACATCAAAGACTGGATTCTGGCCTTAGGCATCATCTGCTTGGGGATGAAGATGTTGGTTGCTGGCTGGATGTTGCAGAAACTACTTACCACCTGGAAAAGATTCTCTACATCAATGGAACTGTTGTATGGAAAAACCTGATGGATCTGTAGCCACATTATGCTCATCTAGTGATGGCAATATTTGGCTGTATCACTTAAACACCTGAAACTTTGTTCCTAATGTCACAATTGCTATAAATTTCATATGCCCTGTAATTGTTTACCTTCAACCTTGATTTATAAATTACTTTCAGCAATGTAATGTTCAAAAATCAACAAAGAAAACTGACGTTAAACCAAAATATTTTTTACACAAAGCTCTACTGAATTTTTGGATCCTTAATGTGTCCCGACCTGATTTACTTCAGGGAGACAGGATATAAGTAAGCTAGACGAGTTCTGCTATGATTTCCTGGGGGTGAAATTAGACCCTGTTGCACCTGATTTCCAGCAGAAAACTGTTGGAAAGAAGTCCCATTTAGGAGGCCAAACTTGTACCCCAACGGTGTCAACGTGTCTGGTTTCATGTTTGTTTGGGTGCTGTCTTTAATATTTATGTAAGAGGCTTAATGCCTGTTTAAAGAGCCAAATTGGTAATAAAAACAGCAAGTGTTGGGCCTGTGCATTAGGATTATCTGGTGTGAGTGTGGCCTGACCGAAGGTCAGGGCTGATCCTCCTGGCTCCTTCATAAAATTGTGTCCCCCCTTTCAGACGCCATTCCCTTCCCGCTCCTGGTTGGCTGTACCTCATCTCTTACCCCACCCTTCCTTTTCCAAGACTTGCCTTGGGCTGCGAAATGCTGAGACCCTGGCCGAGTTTGTATTTTCTGGGGTTACAACTGATGTTCTCAGCTTGCTGGTGCAGGTGAGGATGATATGCCAATTTACCGTGTTCCTACTGCCAGTCTCATTTGGAGCCTTTATTTCAGTTTGAAAATGTGTACTATAATATAGCATGTCTTGTGCTTTCTTGGGAAGGAGATTTTTTTTAAAAGGAAGGTTTTGAAGATAAAAGTTGAGCATTTAAGGATGGGGCACAGGGAGCAGTGTTGAATAATAGCTGAAACTTTCAGTTCCAGCACTAACCCTCAACACGTTCTGCTTGCAGTTTAAAAATACTAGTCTGCAAGGATTTCAAAAGCATGACTGATTCTGGTGTTGCCTATAATTTTTGTATGCACTCTCCTTGCTAATTTCTCAAGATAATTGAATTTGTGTTACAGATTTGAATGGTTGATTTGCTTAATAACAGATTTTTTAAAAATGAAGGCAGTAGAATCCTAATGTGGTGCAGGAATGCATAAACTTCAGGTGCTATGTTGCCACAAATACTTGGTATGTTGCTAACAAGATTAACCACCCTTTGGCAGCTTAAGCCTATACTGGAATAGTTGGTTACATGCATAGCTGCAAAAAGTAACTTGATGCTTGCAGGGAATGGCTGGAAAAATATTCCAAGTTATAAATAAAGCATGTAGGACAGATTAAAATCTGGCAGATTTGGGATAATCAAACTTATGTATTGAAATAGCTTCAACTTCTCAATGTGAAGAGTTTGAAAATTAAAGAACACCAGAATCAGCCATGCTTTGAAATCCTTGCAGATGGTGGAATTTGAATTCAATAAAAATCTGATGACCATGAAGCCATTGTCGTTTGTTGTAAAAATCTACCTGGTTCACTAATTTCCTAGTCACAAAAAAGAATGAATTTGGACAGATCACCTGGCCGTGACCCAGGCCCCGGAAATGACAACTGCAAACTCAGCCCTGTCGACGCTGCATGGCCCTCCTCACTAACATCTGGGGACTAGTGCCACAATTGGGAGAACTGTCTCAGACCCGTCAAGCAACAGCATGACATCGTCATCCACACAGAATCATACCTTACAGATAATGTCCCCACTGCCACCACCAGCCTCCCTGGGTGTGTCCTGTCCCACTGGCAGGACAGGCCCAGCAGAGGTGGTGGCACAGTCGAGAGGGAGTTGCCTTGGGAGTCCTCAATATCAACTCTGGACCCCATGAAGTCTCATGGCATCAGATCAAACATGGGCAAGGAAACCTCCTGCTGATTACCACGTTCTGCCCTCCCCCAGCTAATGAATCAGTGCTTCTCCATGTTGAACACCACTGGGAGGAAGCATTGAGGGTGGCAAGGGCACAGAGTGTACTCTGGGTGGGGACTTTAATGGCCACCACAAAAAATGGCTCAGCACCACTACTGACCCAGCTGGCAGAGTCCTAAATGACATAGCTGCTAGACTGGGTCTGTGGCAGGTGGTGAGGGAATCAACAAGAGGGAAAACATACTTGACCTCATCCTCACCAACCTACCTGCTGCACATGCATCTGTCCATGACAGTATCAGTAGGAGTGACCACTGCAGGGGTGGGGGTCCAGCACATCAGTGCAAAAGATAAGGCTTGAAGCATTTGCTACAATCTTCAGCCAGAAGTGCTGAGTGGATGATCCATCTCTGCCTCCGGAGGCCCTTAGCATCACAGATGCTGGTCTTCAGCCAATTCGATTCACTTCGTGATATCAAGAAACAGCTGAAAGTACTGGATACTGCAATGGCTTTGGGCTCTGACGATATTCCAGCAATAGTATTGAAGACTTGTGCTCCAGAACTTGCTGTACCCTTAGCTAAGCTGTTCCAGTACGGCCAAAATGCTGGCATCTACCCAGCTATGTGGAAAATCACCCAGGTATGTCCTGTGTACACCAATCCAACCCAGCCAATTACTGCCCCATCAGTCTACTCTCTATCCATAAAGTGATGGAAGGTTGTCAAGAGATACTTGCTTAGCAATAACCTGCTCACTGACTACCAGTTTGGGTTCTGTCAGGGCCACTCAGCTCCTGACCTCATTACAGGCTTGGTTCAGACATGGACAAAGGGCTGAAGTCCTGAGGTGAGGCAAGAGTGACTGCCCTTGACATCAAAGCAGCATCTGACAGTGTGGCATTAAGGAGCTTTAGCAAAACTGGAGTCAATGGGAATTGGGGGGGGAAACCTCTGGCTGGAGTCATACCTAGCACAAAAAGGAAGGTGGTTGTTGGTCAGCCATCTCCACTGCAGGAGTTCCTCAGGGTAGTGTCCCCTGCCCAACCATCTTTAGTTGCTTTATCAATGACCTTGCTTCCATCATAAGGTCAGAAGTGGGTTGTTTACTGATTGTGCAATGTTCACCATTTGCAATGACTCCTACTGAAGCAGTCCATGTCCAAATGCAGCAAGAGCTGGACAATATCCAGGCTTGAGCTGACAAGTGGCAAATAACATTCGTGCCACACAAGTGTCAGGCAATAACCATCTTCACCAACAGAGAATTCAACCATCGCCCCTTGATGTTCAATGCCATTACCATAACTGAAACCCCCATTATCAACATTCTTGGGGTTGCTATGGACCAGAAACTGAACTGGACTAGCCATATAAATGTGGCTACAAGAGCAAGGCAGAGGCAAGGAATCATGTGATGAGGAACTTACCACCTGACTCCCCAAAGCCTGTCCACCATCTACAAGGCACAAGTCAGGAGTGTATTGGAATACTCCCCACTTCCGTGGATGAGTGCAGCTCCTGCAACATTTAAGAAGCTTGACACCATCCGGGACAAAGCCTGCTTAATTGGCATCACATCCACAAACGTTCACTCCCTCCACCACTGATGCACAGTGGCAGCAGTGTACCATCTACAAGATGCACTGCAGGAATTCACCAAGGTTCTTTCAACAGCACCTTCCAAACCCATGACTACTACCACCTAGAAAGACAAGGGGAACACCATAGATGGGAACACCACCACCACCTGGAAATTCCCCTCCAAGTCACTCCCCATCCTGACTTGGAAATATATCGCCATTCCTTCGATGTTGCTGGGTCAAATTCCTGGAACCCCCTTTCTAACAGCACTGTGGGTGTACCTACATCATATGGACTGCAGTGGTTCAAGAAGGCAGCTCACCACCACCTTCTCAAAGGCAATAAATGCAGTCCCAGCCAGTGAAGCCCACATCCCATGAATGAATTTAAAATTTTTAAGCTGCAAGCAGAATGTATTGAAGAACTATATTGGTGTAGGGGGTTATATGTTAGCATGGATAAAAGATTGGTTGGCTAACAGGAAGCAGAGAGTAACGATAAACGGGTCATCTTTGGATTTCAAGCTGTAAGTACTGGAGCACCTTGGATCTGTGCTGTGTCCTGAACCTTTTGCAATCTATATCAATGACTTGGATGAAGGGACCAAAAGCATTGTAGCTAAATTTACTGATGACACCAAGATAGGTAGGAAAGTAAGTTGTCAAGAGGAGGTAGCAAATCTGCAAAGGGATATAGACAGGTTAAATGGGTGGGCAAAAATTTGGCAGATGGAGTATAACATGGCAATATGTGAACTTCTTCCCTTTGGCAGGAAGAATGGAAAAGCAGTATACTATTTAAACAGAGATTGCAGAACCCGGTGGTACACAATCTGGGTGTCCTGGTACATGAATTACAAAGTTAGTATGCAGGTACAGCAAATGATTTGGAAGGCTAATGGAATTTATTGGCATTTATTACGAGGAATGGAATAAAAAAGGGAAGTTTTAACTGCAGCCGTACAGGGCCTTGGTGAAACCACATCTTGATTACTCTATACAATTTTGGTCTCCCTAATTTCAAAAAAATATAACTGCTTTAGAAGCAGTTCAGAGGAGGTTCATAGCTCATTCCTGGGATGAAGGGCTTATCCTATGAAAGGCTGAACAGGTTGGGCTTATACTCAATGGAGTTTAGAAGAACAAGTGGTGATCTTACTGCAACATATCAGATCTTGAGGGGACTTGATAGGGTGGATAACTGAATTCGTTTGGGGGAGACTAAAACTAGGGAGCATAGTTTAAGAATAAGAGGTCTATCTTTGAAGACAGATGAGAAATGTTCTCTCTAAGGGTCTTTAGTTTGTGGAATTCTCTTTCCCAAAAACTTAGAGGCTGGGTCCTTAAATTTATTCAAGGCTGAGTTAGATTTTTGGTGGACATGGGAGTTGAGGGTAATAGGGAGCAGACAGGAAGGTGAGCAGAGACCACAATCGGATCAGCCATGATCATATTAGCAGAGCAGGCTCGAAGGGCTGAATGGCCTAGTCCTAAGCGCTGGAACTGAAAGTTTCAGCTATTATTCAGCAGCCCTCCTTCTGTGCCCCATCCCCAAATCCTAGAGCTGTAACTTTTTATCTTCAAGACCTTTTTTTCAATCTCCTTCCCAAGAAAGTATAAGAAGGACTACGTCGGTGCACATGTTTTCAAACCGAAAAGCAGGCCCCAAATGAGACCAGCAGCAGGAACGTGGCAAGTTGGTCCATTGGCCTCATCTGTACAGTTGTGCCGAATTTCAAGCATTGGGGTAAGTGAGAAAAGTGCCACCTTTTTTCTCCATCCTTGGGAGTTTCCATTATGGGAGTGATTCTGTTCATTCAGTGGGAAGGAACATGATCTTCCTCTGCCCGTGGTAGCAAGAAATTATTGCTGTTTCTCTATGACCCATGTTTTGCCTGTAACGGATGGCACCATTACTCTTTGCCGCCTTGTTGGAATGTAGGCTAAGAATTGATTACCTAGTATCCTGGTCAGGTTTGTGCTGATGTTGGAACCAGTAAGTCATCTATGTCTGATACCATTGTTTCTGTATTCCATATGTGAACATCCCTTGGCTGACCAAAAAGAGCCCTCTTATATTTGGACATGTCTCCATCTTACACAAGCTCATAAGATCATCATAAAAGGAGCAGATGAAGGCTGTTTAGCCCATTGAGCCTGTCCCACCATTCAGTAAGTTCATGGCTGATCTAATTGTGGCCTTAACTCCACTTTCTTGCCTGTCCTCCATAATCCTTGACTCCCTTTTCTATAAAAAAATCTGTCTAACTCAGTCTTGAATAAATTTAAAGACCCAGCCTCCACTGCCTTTTATGGAAGGGAATTCCAAAGATTAATGGCCCTTTTTGAGAGAAGAAATTCCTCCTCATTTCCATCTTAAATGGGATACCCATTTTTAAACTCTCTGCCCCCCCACCCCCCACGAGAGGGAACCTCCTCCCAGCATCTTGCATGTAATACCCCCTCAAACTTGTCAATAAGATTACACTTCTCATTCTCATCTCATTCTTCTAAACTCCAATGAGAAGAGGCCCAACCTGCTCAATCTTTGCTCACAAGACAATCCCTTAATCATCGGATCGACTAAGTGAATTTCCTCTAAACCTCTTCCAATGCAAGTATATCCCTCAAGTAAGGAGACCGAAACTGTATATACCCCAGGTACTTTCTCACCAATTCCCTGTGCAGCTGTAGCAAGGCTTCCCTATTTTTATATTCTAGCCCCTTGCAGTAAAGGCCTACTGTACCTGCATGCTAAATTTGTGATTCATGTAGAAGGAAAGCCAGATCCCTTTGTGTTGCAGCACCCTGCTGTCTGTCTCTATTTAAACAGAATCTGTATTTCTATTCTTCCCGTCAAAGTGGATAACCACACTATACACCATCTGCCTTTTTTTTTGTTGACTCACTTAACCTGTGTATATTCCTTTACAGAGATGTTCTGTATCCTCCTCACAGCTTGCTTTTCTACCTATCATTGTATTATCAGCAAATTTGGCTACAATACAATCTCTCTTCACCCAAGTTATTATTATAGATAAATAGTTGAGACCTCGCCACTGATCCCTATGGCATTCTAGTTAGTTTGCCAACCTAAAAATGACCCACTTATCCTGACTTTGTTTCCTGTTAGCCAATCCTCTATCCATAATATATCATCCCCAATATCATGAGCTCTTATCTTGTGCAGTAAGCTTTTATGTACAGAATACCTTTTGGAAATCCAAATACAATACATCTACTGGCCCTCCTTTGTCCACCCTACTTGTTACATTCTCATAGAGTTCTAACTTTGTCAAACGCAATTTCCCTTTCACCAACCATGTTGACTCTACCTGATTTGTATCATGATTTTCAAAATATCCTGCAATTACCTCCTTACTATTGATTCTCGCATTTTCCCCGATGACTGTAGTTAGACTAACTGGCCCATAGTTTTCTGCTTTGCCTTCCTCCTTTTTTGAATAATGGCATTGCATTTGTGGTTTTCTAATTCACAAACTTTTCTAGAGCCTAGGGAATGTTGGAAGAATACAGCTAATGCGTCCATTATCTTTGCAACCACTTCCTTTAAGACCCTCGGATACAGAAAATTGGGTCCAGGGGACTTGTCAGCCTTTAGTTTTCTTAGTACTTTTTCTTGTGATCGTGATTGTTTTAAGTTCCTCCCTTTTCCCCTTGATTTCCTACTATTCTTGAGATGCTTGTGGTGTTTCTACTCTGAAGATATACAAAATACTTGTTCAAAGTCTCTGCTATTTCCTTGTTTCCCATTATTAATTCCCTAATCTCATCCTCTAAGGGACCAACATCTACTTCAGGCACATTCTTCCTTTTTATATACTTGTAGAAGCTTTTACTGTCTGTTTTTATATTTCTTGCTCGTTTTCTCTCGTACTACCACTTCATTATTCATTATTACCATTTGCTGGTTTCTAAAACTTCCCCAATCTTCTGGCTACCAATAATCTTTGCAGAATTGTACATCTTTTCCTTCAATTTGATATCACCCTTAGTTAGCCACCGGTGATGCATCCTTCTTGTAGCATCTTTCTTTCTAATTGGATTATATCTTTGAGAGTTATGACATATCTCTGCCGCTGCTTTGCAACCACCTTACCTTTTACCTATTTTTCCATTTCAAGTTAGCCAACTCTGTCGTCTTACCCTCATAATTGCCTTTATTTAAGTTTAAGATACTAGTTTCAGACCGCATTTCTCACCCTCAAACTGAATGTAAAGTTCTATTATGTTATGATTACTCTTAACAAGAAGCTTCTTTACTATGATGTCGAGTATTGCTGGTAAAAGACATTTTTGTTGAAGCTCTTCATCTTGCATTCATCAAGACAATTCGCAAGAAAGTACCAATGTTTGGGGAAACAACATATTATACTGTATGACGAGAGAATTCTGATTCATTGGCAAGCACACTATGGTAGTGGCATTGTCATGGAGAATGCATCAGTTGATGATGACTGATAAAACTGTCAAGCATTGTTTGAAATTTAAACCAAGCAGCTGACCGTGATTGGTCAAGACATTGCCCTGAGGAATGAACTGGCAAATGACTGTCACTTATTTTGTTTAGCTGAAACAGGTGCAATACATGTACATGTTCTTTCTGTCTGCAAAGAACAGGGCCCTGTGTATTATTGTATGAAGCCACAGTACACAAATGTGCCACACTGCAAGCTTGACTGAATCTTAATTGGTTGTAAGTGTAATCTTTGGCACTTTGGTCAGCATTTGCTAAATAATCCTCAATCGTGGAATCACAACTAATGTTGGACATGGGCTTTTGAGTTTAGCAAGGCTTGGCTGGTTGAGTATGGTCCGTACCTTGCCCATTGGACATGCTGATTGGTACAATCTGCTTATATCAAACAGCATGTCCCTCTTTCTCTGTTTCTCCGTGCCACCCGCCCCCCCCCCCCCACCCCCGCCATACCAGCCCGTGCTTGCAAAATTCAAAAGCCCTTTTCCAGCATGAGATGTGATTCTGTGATTGGGCAACATTTGCTAAATAACCCTCATTCTGTTAAGAATTATGCTGATAACCAGTTTAAGATTCAGTCAGGCTTGCAATGTGGTGCATTTGCATGTACTGGAAGTTGCATCCATTCGCTGTTTAATTCCCCAGGGCAATGTCTTGACCAAACAGAGTTAAGCTGCCTGGCTTAAATTTTAAATAATGCTTGGCAGTTCACTGTCAACTGGTGCATTCTCCATGGCAATGCCTCTTTCAATTTGAGTCCACTTGCCAACCAATCAGCAGTTTCTTCTCATACAGTATATGTTTGTCTCCCCTGCCATTGGTATTTTCTTGTAAATTGTCCTGATGAGCGCAAGCTGAAAAGCTTTGACAATCTCTTTCAGCAATACTCAAGTTCTGTACTGAAATGATTACTAGAGGTCATTCAATTAATCCTGTCTCATTACACATTACCAGGTACAAAAGCCTGTTCTCTGGTCAGAGAAACTGCCTTGAATGCACTTTGAATTCATCCTCCATGCTACTTTTGCCAATTTGATTCATTCAAATTTAATACTTAAATGAGCATTAAAATCTCACTATTATTGAAGTACCTTTCTTTCAAGCCTCTATTATTTCTTGATTTATATTCTGATAGTGTTATTGTTATGGGACTTGTAAACTACTCACCACTGATTTTGCTTTGTATTACTTATCTCCACCCTAACTGATTTTACATTTTGACCCTCAGAACCAAAGTCATTTCTCACTACTGATCTCAGATTAGCAGAGCCATCCCACCTCCTTTTATTTCCTTCCTGTTCTTCCAAAATACCCTTGAATATTTAGATCTCAGCCGTGGTCACTTTGCAACCATTTCTGTAATGGCTATCATATCATATACTCATTTATTTCTATTTATGTTATCGATTTATCCATCTTATTACAAATGCTGTGTGTATTCAGATAAAGAGCCTTTAATTTGTCTTTTTACCATTTTTCCCTATTCTGACCTTACTCTGTACACCCTGTCCCTTCCTGTCTCACACTCTGGTTATCACTAACAGTATTGCTACTCTGCACTATTGCCTTTCCTTTCTATTTAGCTTTCTAAATCTCCCCATCACTTGTAACCTCCCCCCTATTATTTAGTTGAAAGCCCTCCATAGCCCTAGTTATATAATTCGCCAGGACACTGATCCTAGCATGCTTCAGGCAAAGGCTGTCTCAATGGAACAACTTTTCCCCAGTACTGGTGTCACTGCCACATGTTTTGGAATCCATTTTTCCACACAACCCTTGAGTCACATTAAGTCAACCCTTAAACTCTCATCTTATTTATGCTATGCCTGTTTGCTCATGGCTCAGGTAGTAATCCAGAGATTGGTGGTTCTGCTTTTTAATTTAGTCCCTAACTGCTCATACTCCCTCAGTAGAAACTTCTTTTGCTTAGCCCTGTCTGTTGTTGGTAGCCACGTTGTCCACAACTGGATCTTCCCCTCCCATTCCAAGCTCCTCTCCAGCCCTGAGGAGATGCCCTTAACCCTGGCACTGGGTAGACAACACAGCCTTTGAGATTCACGCTTTTGGCTGCAGAGGACAGTATCTATAGTGACCCCTGCTACGACTGCAGTTGTTTTTACTCCCCTTCTCTCTCTCTCTCTCTCTTCCCCCCGCTGTTTGCACATTCCGCAGTCCCTGCTTTTGTTCACACAAGTTGCAAGAACCTTGGATCTGTTGGACATTTGCAAGAGCTAAGGCTTCTCCATTGTAACCTTCTGGATCTGCATTCCTGCTTCACTTGCAGTCACACCCTACTGTTCCTGACCATGGAGCAAACCTGAAATACTTAACTGTCTCCTGGAACACAGTGACCAGGTACCTTTTGTCCTCGCACCCCCCCCGGCCGATGCATGGTTGTGTCCAAAGGTTGGACTCCAGCTTAGCTGAAGTTCCTCAAACTGCAGATATTTAATAATATAATTAAATATAACATTTAAGCTGCAGGTGTGGTTGCTATGGATCACACAATTGTCCACCAGCTCCCACATGCTGTAGCTCCTGGCATCGCCTGAGCCTGAAGGAAGCTGCATGTGACTCAATTTCCTATTTTTATTTCCAGTATTACTGGGCACAGTATGGTTCTTTTCAGAAATAGGTTATGCATTTAGGTTCTACTCTGAGCGCTAGTTAAGACTGACTTTTTAAGCATAGTGTTGCGCTGGTGGAGATGCTATTTTATATAGCTGTGGCAATAGACAGTCTGGTGTAATGGCCAAAACAGCAGGTGAAATGTAATGTAAGTGATGCATTTAGAAGGAAGGATGTGAAGAGACAATATAAATTACAATTTGAAGGAGTGCAATAACAAACCTAGGGTTCATATACACAAATATTTATGGTGGCAGGACAAGCAGTTAAGGCTATAAAACTTGAGATTCTGGGCTTTATATATAAATAGGGGCATAGAGTACAAAAGCAAGGAAGTTGTGTTTAACCTTTGCAAATTGCTGTAGCTTTAACTGGGCTATGGTATCCAATTCTGGGCATGGAACTTTGGGAATGATGTCAGGGCTTTGGAGAGGGTGCAGAGGAGACTTACTAGGATGGTACCAATGATGAGGGACTTCAGTTATATGGTAAAATTCTAGATTTGCATTGTTCTCCTTTTGAACAGAGAAATTTAAGGGAAGATTTAATAGATGTTCAAAATTATGAAGGGGTTTGATAGAAGAAACAAGGAGGAAATGTTTCTACAGCCCAAAGGGTTGTTAACCAGAGGAAACAGATTTAAGAGAGCTGAGGTAAGAACCAGAAAAAAGATGTGGATTTTTTTATACAGTGCATTTTGACCTGGAATGCAGTACCTGCAAGGGTGGTGAAAGCAGACTTAATATAAATTATGAAAGTGAATTGGACAAATAGTTGAAGTGGGAAAAATTGCAAGGCTATGGGGAAAGAGCAGGGAGTGGGACAATTTGCATAGCTCTCTCAGACCTGGTGCAAGTATGATGGACCAAATAGCTGCCTTCTGTACTGCATAGTTCTTAGAGCATGGAAATTAGCAGGTTCCAAGTGTCAATAATACTAAGGCTCTGCAGCAGTGCATTAATTTTTTTTGCTGATTATCCAGTAATGTCGGTGCTCATTCAAAGCATCTGCTCATTGCGTCCAATGCATCAATTATGGCCTGCTTTACCAGTTTGGTAGTGTTCTAAAGCTGCATTGTCAATGTTGGGAATTCCTAGTGTCTGTACTGTCTTGCAACAGGCCAGATGTTTGCTAATATTTAATGGCCAAAAGGGGAAAAATATTTTCATTGCATGCTTAGTTGTTGAGTACTTAATACTATAGGACTGATCTGTGTTTAAATGCCAATGTGTAACCAGTTGACTATAGGGCCTAACGCTTAATTTCTTGGCTGCTACAAAATGTGCATGAAGGTTAATGTTTAAAATCTGCAATTGTTTGAGTTTTCTTGTGGAGAGCAATATGTGTACAATCAAAGTCCATTATTTTGACATTTTACCATAAAATGATGGGGGCTCTTGTGATCTTATGAGTGCCAATACTTGGTCCCAAGGAATGATGTGATGTGGCTTCGTTCTTGTGATTTTTCTCCTTATGAGTTCCTGATATCGGCTTACTGCTATGAAGAAATAAAATGGCTCCAAATGTTTGGAGAAAAATGGTATAGTTGACAATCTTTCTAGTGCCTGTCTGAGACATTGCAGGTTGGTTAGGGCAGATGCAGAGACCCGCAGGCAAAACTTGAAGTATGTTAAGAACCCTGACCTGAACAGTACCCTTTAAGATGAAATGCTGTGCCATATATTCCATACAAAACACTGTCTGCTATATTCAGTGCTAATTTTTTGATGTATTATCCTGTAATGTAGATGTTGGTACCAACTCAACACAAAACCAGATGCTGCTCTTCATTAGAATGTGAATTCTTGTTGAATGTTGATCCTTTCTCTAATGGCATAACAGTTCCCTCAAGTCTGTCCTCACCACCTAGTTTGAGACCCAATCTTGTATATATTCATTGAGTAATTCTTCCAAGAGATAGTTTAAACATGGAATACTTGGGAATCTTTTGGCGTTTCATTTAAAAAAAAAATGTTTGTGAGACATTAGGGAAAAAAGGCTTTGAGTTTTTGTCCAAGCCAACACTTTTCTATATATTAACGATATATTGTCTCGTTTGGGTTTTTATTTCAAACAGGGGCCAGATAGACAAGCTCAAATAACTGAAAGCATGACTGATCTGACAGCTGTGAAAGACAATACTTATGAAGATGTGCCACCTTATCTTAAAGAGGAGCCCCCAGAAGGTACTATTTTAACCACTACCCTGGAGAAATGTTGCATAAAATATATTGCTTTACTGGAGCGAAAGATAGTGAGCAATGCTGGTACATATTATAACTTAATTATGCTGTTTTTTTTGTAGATGGATTCATGTGGCAGGACCTCTTGGAATAATACTTTGTTGCATGTTACAGCAATAATTAAGAACTTGCACAGTTGAGTTGGGGTGCATTATATATCTTGGTTGTAATGAGAGAAAACAACAGTGTGTTTCTGACTTAGAACAAAGAAAAATCAAATACTTGTATACTAATTTTCAGTAATTGTTTGAGTTTTATAATTAAGTTGCAATTTGTAGCAAAGAAGATTTAACATTGGGAAGTGCCTGGGTAAATTGATTTTGTTGAGAAGTGTCCGGGTAAATTTATTTTGCAAGATTAGAACTGCTTTGTTTCCATGGTTTCATGACTTGTGAGCTAGACATGCAGAACATGGGACTAAAAAGAGTTTGGTCACCATTAAAATCAAACTTAACTATTTAAGATCTGATATTTTGTTCTAATTTTGGTTCCCAATTTTAGGGTGCTCTCATTAGGGTCTGCTGTGCAAAATAATTATTATTCAAATATGGATTGATTGCTTAGCAAGTAGAAACTGCATCCTATTATTAATAGTTTTGGTGTCAACTCAACCAAATTAACTTAAAAGGCTTGTTAATACATGCAAATAGATTTTATTGCATTCGAAGGAAATTGTACAAATCCTGGAATTAAGTTGATAAAGCTCTTCTCCCTATAGAAGGCATCTGTTGTTTTCCTATGGAATGTTGGAAGAAACATTTTGAAAAAAAATCTTTGAACTTCCAAGGGTAACTGTGGTATGTCTTGGGGAATGGTGCCATTGCCTTATATGCTGTATAGTGTTATGCTGTCATGAAAATATAATAATTCTCATATTATTGTGATATATTGTAAAAGTAAGCGGGGTTTAGATAGTTTCTTTGTGTGTGTTAATTGAATTGAAGACAGCTGGTCTGGAGGCTTTGAATTATCAAAAGAAGCTAGGTTTGAATTGCTAAATAGGTAACCATGGCTGAAGATTTAGAATGAGGCAAGGGGAATTTGCATTTTTAGATAAATCAGGGTAGTTTGAATTTCAAAGAGATGATAGGATGTTATACCTAGCTAGAGAAGCTAGGCCAAGCAGTATGTTTATTTTTCCAAAAGATCACTGATAATAGCACCATGAAAAGGTTTATATTATGAAAGGTAAGGTTCCAAAGACACATGGGAACAATGGGATTTACATTAAAAGGGAGAAACATAAATAAACGATTGAGGCTGTGTGTCAGGGAAGGCATTGTGAGATCTACCAGAAGTGTGAAAAGCCTCCAGTATTTGTGCATTAAGCTGCTATCTACAGAAACCGAAGCTGGGAGAAGCCACTTTGAATTCTACTGTCCAGAGTACTGTATTGACTTGCCTGGATCTGTTTGAATCTAATTTTTACTGTTGCCTACTGCTTACCATTGGGGATGTAACTAGAAGCTAGATTAAGAGTTGTAGTAATTTGTAGACATACGTGCGTGCTTGAAATCTTTTCTCTTGTTAATAAATGTTTAATTTAGTTTTCTAAAATCTCTGAAGCCTTGGTGGACTTACTACTTCTGAATTCAGGGCATGCATCTTATAATAAATACAAATTGTTAAACCATTGTGACCACATGGTCAAGTTTCCCTTGTGGATTTGATCAGCCTTGCGCCTCATCTGCCGCGTCATAACATACACAGATGTGTGATGAAATTCCACAAACCATCATAAATCCCCATATTAATGTTACCAAGACTCAGCCAGGTTTAGAGTTTATAAAATTGAAATATTTGTGTACTTTCTGTATTTGAGGAGAAAGCCTTAATTGAATATTTAAGAAATGCTGCAGTATTGCCTTTCTGACTGCTAAGATTATTAATTTACCTCTTTTTGTAGTTAAAGCCAAGTCATAGTTTTATATTATTCTGCTTTAAGTCTTGGAGATCATGAGAGAGGGCTTGTGTCAGAAATAGTAAGCAAAGTACAGTAACGTGGCTCTGGGCATGTTACATTACCAAATGGTGCATACGATGCACTCTGCTTAATAGGAGAGAGTAGTGTTTGGCACAAAGCACAACAAAAATACGAAAAGAATCTAAAAATCATGCAATAGTTTAATTGTGATTTTAGTGCAACCTCAAATTTCGAACCTTTTCAATCTTATTATTTCTCAGTGCTATTAGTTCTGTATATCACCTTTACGTTGAAAGTTTTTAATAATTTATTTTTATTTGGCGGTTAGTGATTATTTTAATGGCTATAAGGTCCAAACCCGCCTCTTTATTTAAGGAGCCGTTCAGACTTATTTAAGGCTATGGAAATATGTTTAACTGTGTGATCTGTTTTATGCTCTGTAATTTAATATTTTTGTTTTTGTTTATTTCAATTGCTGGTTCCAACTTTTCTATTGTAATTATGTAAAACTTGAATTGAGCTTCTTTAGTGTTCAGTCAGTGGGTGTTATGAATGTAATTGTAATCAAAATAAGAAAGATGCATTTATTTATTGAATAGATTTAGATTACATTATGCTTTAGCTGTGCATGTGCTAGCCTAATGGAGCAGGAAAACAGGCCTTTAGTTAGACAAAAACAACTTTATCCTGGTTGAACAGGATGCAGAGCCAGCCAAGGGCAATAATACAATGTAATGTGTCTATAAATATGGGTGTGCTGTATGTAAACATACTATGATTTGGCTACCAATCATTTTCTTTTGTGTCCAATTTTTAACACGGTTTGCTTTTCTCCTGCTGAGCAGAGATACAGGTGACCTGTGCAAAGGTAACATGAGGCAGTCATTTGGTGATCTGGATGCACAGATTGTGGCCAAACCCCTCTACTCCAGGCAGTCTCTCCCCAATCTGACATTTACAGCTGTGCAACTTTAAAATTTGCATCTTGTAAGTGACTGAAACAAGTTGTTTGATTTGTAGTACATTCCCCTACCGGAAGCCCACTTTCCTGAGTAGTTACAATCATCTTGAAACTGCATTAAAAAATTACCTGTAGCCTCATTAATCACCATATGATTTTTGACTGCATTAATATATTAGAATAGAAAATGTGAAACATGAAGTTACAACCAAATATTAAGGTGGATTAGAGGAGCTCTGTGATAATTTAAGTTCCTGGGTAATGTGAATAAAATGTATAAAGAGAGCCAATTCAAAAACTAGGATTTATTTTAGATCATTTAGCTAAGTTGAAACAAGTAACTGAAATTATTTAGATAATTTCCCTCCCTTGCTCGCTCACTGCTTTCGGTAGCTACCACCCCACAAAAAAAAATTCAATTCACTGTCTCTGGCTAAACCAGATTGTCTGCAAATGGAAAGAACGTTGGATCATACTGAATTCTTCTTAAAAATTGGAAATGAGGGGATGTAAATGAACAAAAAAGACAGTATTGAAAATTCTCTCAAGCATTCTCAAATGCAGATTTTAATGTATACTGTTTTGACCCTGGGCCCAGTTGCCCCTTTCTGTACTGCATCATTCCATGATTCTATATTTTTTTCATTGCAAAAGCCATTAACTTCCATCTGAATAATATTGTCATCTTCCACTTTGCTGCAGTCCATCTGATACTGAAGCCCTCATCCATTCTCTTTTCCCTCCTGGCTCAACTGTTGCAATGTTCTTTTGGCTGGCCTCCCAATTCCCCAACCTTCGTAAACTTCAGTCAATGCAAATGTCTGCTGCTTGCCCCCTATCCAGTTGTTCTTTCTGTGGCTTTGACACTTATACTTTGAGCCAAAATTAGGGCTGTCAGAATTGAAATAAGAAGTACAGGCTTTTGCTGCACTCCACAATGCTGTTCTTTTTAAATGACAAATTTCCCCCTCATTCTTGATTTCAGTCCAGGCTACTTTTTGTAAAATTGGAGATAGCCCAGCTTTGAAAATGTAAAATAAAGAGATTTAAAATCATCATTGGTATAGGTGAGACAGAATTTGGCAATGAGTACTCGTGAATAGTGATGGAAAAGTGGGGTTTATTTACTTACTTGTTCAAGGGATGTGGGCGTCACTGGCTAGCATTTATTGCCCATCCCTAATTTTTTAAGAGTCAACCACATTGCTATGGGTCTGGAGTCACATGAAGTCCAGGCCAGGTAAAGACGACAGATTTCCTTCCCTAAAGGACGTTAGTGAGCCAGATGGGTTTGTACAACAATCGGCAATGGTTTCATGATCATCAATAGACTTTTCAATTCCAGATTTTTATTGAATTTAACTTTCACCATTTATTGTGGTGGGATTCAAACCCAGGTCCCCAGAGCAGACCCAGAGCTGAGTCTCTGAAATACTAGTCTAGTGACAGCACCACTATGCCACTGCCTTCCCCTCAATATGCCAATAGTTTATTGAATTGTCAGGATTGCAGTCCTGTTAAATAAGCCATCTTCCTAAAATAGCCACATTTAATGACTGTTTGTGGTTTACTTTTCCAATGTCATAGACATAATTGTTTCTAAAATGCTTCATATGGGTTACATGGGGCTTTACTAGAAATTCCCCTATTGCCCATGATTGCAAATGTTCCATTATTCAGCCTTTCTATTGACTGTATGCTATTAAGCAAGCAATGTCATCAGGGAATTTTAGCTTGTCAAGCCAATATATTAGACAGTTCTGACACCTCGACTCTTGAGATGTTGTGATAACTGCAATAAAGAACTAGTTGGATACAACCAAAGATGCAGCAAGAACGTGTGAAATTACATTGCAGGTGTTTTAGAGCGGAGGATTTATTTTTAACTGCAGTGGACTGGAGGCTGTGTCCTGAAGGCTGAAAAGCAGCACTCCCACCAGATCCTGCTTTCTCAACTCTCAGATGGTTAGTGTTCCAGAGGAGGACAAAGAAAATGCTTCAGAGACCCTCTGAAACTCTCCTTGAAACTTAGCAGCATTGATGTTAATGACTGACAGGAGCTTGCCAATGGTTCAAAATGGCGACAAATTGTCAGTGAAGATGTACCACGCTTTGAGTCCAAACTTCTTAATGATGAGGCAGAGCAGTAGCAGAGAAGGAAAGAAAAGGAAGCAAATCCAGAATTTCCTTCAGTTAAACCTTGGAATTATCAAAGCCATTGCATTTGTTAGTCACCATCTTGTTCCCCAGTTTTCACTTAAGTTGTACTATTATGGTCTGCAGCTTCAGACAGTGTGTTTAGACAAAGCTGAATTCCTCTAGCATCAGTATGCGTGCAAGCTTTGAGATTCACATACTATCCTGTTACCTGGTTATATATGGATGCACACTTGCTACTTAATGTTTGTTTTTGTTCTGTAACATAGATGTACAATATCATTAAATACAGCAGTGCAGTTCACATTTGGTGAGCTATTAATCCAAGCTTGGTACAGATCCTGAGGGCAAAAACTAAAGTGTCATTTGTATTCAAGTGTAGGCAAGCTGTGGTGGCTGTAGATATAAATTTTCAATATTCCACTAATTTCATGGTGAACCAGAAAAGAATGACACAATAGAAGCAAAATGCTTTCTTTAATTGCCAATCCCTTAGCTACCCTGTTGGTGTCTGGTTTGTGATGGGAATGTTTGTGCATCCAATGAGCTGTTGCTCAAAATTTGTAGTTTTTTTTATATATGTACAGTCGTAAAAGCAGTTGCTAAACTTTGAGGCTTTGAACTGCTCTTTGGTGTATATACAGCAGAAGGCACAAAATGCTGCTGAATACTTGTATATGCAAGTCATAGTGTGTAGGTCTTGCTAACACCCATATTGGCTTTTAATTTGTCTCTTCTGTATAATTGTTCTGCCACACATGTCATAATGAACTGAAGATCCTTCTCCACTTCTATCAGAGCCTCTGCTGTTTTGGAGCTATCTTTAACTCTTTCTTCTCACATAATAAATTAAACAAAACTTTACAATGTTTTGAACAGTGCTGTGGTATGTTAGTGCATAACTTTTATTCTTATGATTGGAGAAGCAGTTCTTGTATAGAGAACACTAGTTTGAGCCCAATTGGATAATTGTGTCTGACTCTGGGCACCGCACCTTAGGAATGGAGTGGTGTGAAGACTTGAGAGGGTACAGAAGAGATGTACTAGAATGGTTCTCGGGGTGAGGGATTTCAGTTGTCAAAAGACTGGAGATGCTGAGGTTGCTCTCCTTAGAGTGGAGTGGGCTAATGGGAGATTTGATGGAAGTTAAGTGTTTAAATGGAATTAGTAAAGAGAAATTATTTCAGTTGGCTGAAGAGTTGATAACAGTGGACACAGATTTAAAGTGATTGACGAAAGAACCATAAGCAATGTGGAAAACTTTGTTATGCAGCAAGTGATTAGGATTTTGAATGCACTGCCTGATAGGGTGTTAGTACAGATTCAGTAGTGTTCAAAAGGAAATTGGATAAACGCTTGAAAGAGAAAAAGTTGCTGTGATATGGGGAAAGAGTGGGGGTGTGGAACTAACTGAATTGCTCTTTGAAAGAGCAGGGCTGAATGGATGCCAAGTGTGCTGGACTATTCGATGATTCTATAGTGAATGCATGGAAAGAGGTCATAAGTTTGAGAGAAAATATTTAAGTCACAGTTTTTATAGTTTTGGAAACCCTATTAGAGGAAGGATGTTAGAACTGTAGAGGATACAGTAATAAAAACAAAAAACTGCGGATGCTGGAAATCCAAAACCAAAACAGGATTACCTGGAAAAACTCAGCAGGTCCGGCAGCATCAGCGGAGAAGACAAAAGTTGACTTTTCGAGTCCTCGTGACCCTTCCACAGAACTGAGCGAATATAAGGAGAGGGGTGAAATATAAGCTGGTTTAAGGTGGAGGGGGTGGTTGGGCGGGGGGGGGGGGGAGTGGAGAAATGAGAGGGGTGGTGTGGTTGTAGGGACAAGCAAGCAGTGATAGGAACTTGCTTGTCCCTACAACCACACCCCTCACCCCCCCACCACCACACTTTTCTCTTCCTCCCCCCCCCCCCACCTTAAACCAGTTTATATTTCACCCCTCTCCTTATATTCGCTCAGTTCTGTGGAAGGGTCATGAGGACTCAAAACTTCAACTCTCCTCATCTCCACCAATGCTGCCAGACCTGCTGAGGATACAGTAAAATCGCCACAGTTTCTCACCCCTGTAATCATGCATCAGTTATGAATATAGACTTGAAATAATTTGGGCTGCTTTGCGTTGGAACAGTGGGCTGAGAGATTTAATCAGTTTTAAAATTGAGGAATTTTAATGGAGTGAATGGAAAAAGACTTTGGTGGGGTGAGGGTGATGTTAATTTGCTTCCTTGCAGTGAAGCAAGAGGTTAGGAGAAAATGAATTATGTAGTGAAAATTGTTGGAGCATGAAATATGTTGCCACAGGGCAGAGACCACTGTAGCTTTTAAAGGAAAAAATTTGGATAAATATTTGAAACGGCAATAGGATTAGTTTCGGATGGCTTTAGCAAAGAGACAGCACAGTCACAATGGACCAACTGACTTTGTGCTATGAACATATATTTCTAAATGAGCTTCAATTGTTTAACTTGGTACCATTCCACTGTCTGGCCAGAATTTCTGTCCCATTGGTCGGATTCACAAATTGCAACAACAATTAACTAACTTACTACCTGCGTCTTATGATTAAATTATTTATCACATTTAAATAATCTGTATATTTGATCACTTTTTTAAAATAAAAATATGCTCACGGCAGTTATGTAACTCGGGAAGTGACTACTACACTGCAACTAAACTTATTTTCATTTTAACATGTATTTTCACATCTTACTTGTCGAATGCTGCGGGAAATCAACTAATAATAAAAGGATATCTAATGCATACCTTTGTGTGTCCCACTTCATCTGCTGTGTTCTAACACGTGTACGTTTAAACAAAAATAAAGGTTAGTGATTTGGAATGTACAGAGAAGTTGTCCAGCACGTTACGACATAGGCCAGAATTTCAGTATGCTGCTTTGCTGCTTTTAGCAAGTAAACTTTAATTTTTAAAAAAGCTAGACATTTCAGCCTGTGGGCTCTGACTAGCAGCCTGAAGAGCAGTTAAGCTCCTTACCATGTTTACTTAACAGTTGTGCTTTGTCATCTTGGAGAAGCACCATTTCACTTTAGCAACAGAATTCGTTGTGCACTAAATGGCACAACACTTCTGTTCTAAAATAACACATCACTCAACTTGCCATGGACCCCTTGAGCTGTATGTGCCAGAGAATAATTGTAAGTATAGTGAAGCATCTGCATGTCAATACTGTATTGAAAGAGACTAATGTGCTTTGCATTTTATGTAATGTTAACATTGAACTGTTAAGTAATGTACCTTTGCATATTTATGGATAAAGTATATTTTTGGAAAAAAAATTTTACTTGCAATGGGATATCTGATGTTTCACCCAGCATGTTTTTGTTATACTTGTCAGGCCTTTGAATATTAATAGTTTGCAATCGATTGGCTTAAATTTTGTATTCTTAAAGCAACACAGCATGTTGGACTGTGCCAATAATTCATATTTGCCCGGAATGAAAGTTGCAGAAACTTCAAGCAATTTCAGAGCAACAGCTACCAAATGCAAGGATCAAATGGAGAACCAATCAAATCATTCCAAACATTGAAAACCCTTAGAACCCCCAAGATGAGATCTTGTGTCTGGAAATATAATGGAGAGAAATCAACTTGTAAAATACACAAATAATTAAATTTAGTTATATAATTTGTTTTGAAATGCTTTTCAATGGCGTCTTCTTTTGGAGACTGTGCCTTTGTCTGACCGAGTTCATGTAGGTAGCCAGCACCATCAGCTATTAGCTGAGCAAACTGAAGCTAGCAAGCCAGAATGGGGAAAGTTCTGCAATTGACAGCAAAACTGGCATTTGGGATGTGCTAGGACTTGCTGTTCATGAGCCTTGCTCCTTCCAACAGAAAATGAACACAATTGCAGAGGATTAATTTTTAGGACTCTGCAAAATAACGCTGCTTTCTTTGTGTGCAAAACCTCAGCTAATTCTAAAAACAAAATTAACTTGTGGCAGTGTTTGGGTTGGTTTGAAATTGGCTTTCTCTGCAGAAGGACTGTTGACTGAATGAACTGTGCACCAAATGAAGATTTCAAATGGTCAGCTTTCAAAGTGGATTGCAGCAGTTGCCTTTTTTTCCTGAGAACTTATTAGTTGTATAAATAGGTGGGTGTTTGAGTTGTGTGGAGATTTATTTACATAATGGTGATATTCATTTATCTAATGGGTGAGGAAATGTTTTCTCTCCAGGAAGCAATCCAAAGTCTCAAACTTCACCACCTCTGGAGCAATCATGGACAAACTTCTTTCCATAGTCATTCACTAATAACATGCATGAGGAACACTCATGTAGGCTCGGCTAATTCCACATAAAACATCTAGTAGTACTTTCCAAAGAAACACATTCACGTTAGGAACGTGCAAGTTTCTCATTTCCCCTTTTCAGACTCAGAAAAATGCCGGATTAAGTATATTTGGGTGGCGCCAAATCATTCAGTGGCTGTCTGTCATAAATTGCATTTTACAGTAATTACAATGTGTTAGTTGATTTCTTCCCATTGTTGCTGTCACAGTGCAAGGTTATTAGCCTTTCAACAATAGCTTGTGTATGATTCTGAGTTTAATATATTATATGCCTAATAACAGAATTGTTCTTGAGCAACTATTCTACAGCATTACAATAAATGATGAGCAATTAATATAACCTGGTTTCCCTGCAAACTTCAAGATGGTTAAGCTTGACCTTCAGCACTCGGGTATGGACTGTTGACTGTGCTGAGAGCTCTAATGTTTTGGAAGGAGGATGCTTTCTTTATATTATACAGCTGTTTTGAGCTGCACCTATGGAATTCTGGCCTTGTCCACTTCTTATCCCACCAAGCTAACGCCACACTACCAACTCGAGATGGGCTGTTTGCATAACACCCTATCTTGATTTCCAGCTCTGCTTTACGGGTTTACCTTTCTTACTTGCAAGTGTTTGGTTCTTGCAACTTGTTCCTGTTGGCTGAAAGAGTCTGTTGACTGAAAGCTCAACTTGTGCATCAAGAACCAACAATCATTTGTGCCTTTTTAACTTGCTGAGCATAGGGAAGGTCTGAGGGGAAAACTGTAAAGGTCAATATTATAACAATGTGCCTGGAAATAGACCTAGTAATGACATGTCTTGTATCACGCCAATCTTATTTAGTGGCCTGGATTTTGCAGTCAGTGGCACAGCTGACTGCAGGTAAAAAGCATGTTCTTGCCTTTTACATAGGCTGCAGCAGGAGCTTGCTCTCACGGCTGTAGTGTGGATCCTCTGGTGAGGTGTGTGGGGAGGACTAGTGAAATGGTGCAATTCCAGCAGAGCCATGCTGCTGTCGATGTCATGAGTTGAAGACCTACCTCTTGAGGTCTGCTTTCAGCTCAATGGCAGGTAAGTCTCTTTAATTTTAAATATTTTCTTTAATATACTTTTGATCATACCCTCCTCCCAACACCCCAGCTCTTCGGGATCAGCAGGAGTATGGGTAGGTGGGGGTAGTGGGGCCTGCTGTGGGGTGGTGCAAGAGAGTTCTGACACTCAGATTTAAAGGGCTGCACTTCTGAGCAGGTTCTACACCTACTTGAAGCAGCCCTAAATGAATCAAAGGAAATACTTGTGTGAACACTAGACAATCAACCCAAGTTTATGGGTTGACATGTCCCAACAGGACCATCCTCGTGGGCCTTTTCAGGTAAATCGCAACTTCCAGATTAGAGTATGAGTGGGTTCCCTGGAGGTTGTGGTGCCATTACAACCTGCAGTTGTGACAAACTTTAGTATTTGCTGCTGTTGGGCCTGCAAGATCCAATCCATTGTTTGTGTGTGACTCTTGCACTAGGATGAAATTACATTGCTCATCCACCAGATGGCCCCAGAGACTAGACATTTTACTGTTGTCAGAATTTTTTTGCAAAAACACAAGACGTTATTTTGTAATCTTCATGTAGCTTGGATCGTCTCCACTGCCTGTTTAAAACATCATTTGTATGTAAGCAATTATTTAATGGTTGACTTCAGTTTTTAAAAACTAGTCATTACCCAGCTGGATTTATGAAACGTAAATGTGAAAGGTTTTTCGTCAAATTTATTGTTATAAATAGAATTGTAATTATGAAGATCTAACTTAGGAGTTAAACATGCTGTAGTTCATATCATGGGGAATAAAGACATTTGAATGCAGAAATAATGAACTTTCAAATGTTTTGGAAGAAGTTGCACAGTTCATTCACTGCTATTCAAACAACCATTTATAATTAGTTTTTGCAGTGAAGCAAGAAAATTTTTGTGCTAAAGTTATGAGAATATTTTTAACATGTATTAAGAGCTTGCTTGAAAACTTCATCTCACTAGTTGACGGAAGGGCTTGATCTGCCCCATGGAGGAACTGGCCTAATCTGATCCATCCTTTGTGCCAGACCTTGAATTCTCCTCTGAGTTCCTCATCGTGCCAGATTTAAGAGATTGCTTCCAGCATGGGTGCACTAATGTCGATAAACCTGGCTGTGATGATGTGTGTCTTCCACAAGCACTGGTTTGAGAAGCACTGGTTTGAGCAGAAAATTTTAGATTAAGTGGAATTTGCTTTGTTAATGACTCTGTCCATTCACTTGTTCTTGAAATAAAACAGCTGATTGATTTTATATCTCGTCTCATTTCACTTAGTGTTTATCAGTCTGTCCTTCGAAAGCTTGGAGAAATATGCATGATGACAGGGTATCCAGTTCAGACCACAACAGGGTCCCCATTGTTACACCCCTGGATTGTGTAATCATACAACTAGGTATGAGACAGTGCAGGCATACTCATGACTGTGAGGCATTGTGTTTCTGGGCGAGTCAGTGACTGCTGTTCCTAGGAGTCTTAAGTAGACTTGAAAGCTGTAACAGTATGTTTTACTGAAAAAGTACTTTACGCATCTCCAAACTGTAAAGGAGGAGATTGGGGGCAACAGAAAAGGTACATTGTAGATTCTTTTGGATGCTGCTTGCTCTGAGGAAATATAAATACAAAGGAAGACCTGAAAAATTGTGCTACTGATAGAATAGAGATGATGAATGGGCAATTTTAGAGTACTGAGTTCATTCAAACCATCTGAGTATGAGGTGTCTTGAACAAGGGAATATGTATATAAGATCAGATCCAAGAGATTTAGGGCAGAGAGCAGAAGCTTTTCTACAAGGAAGATTTGGGCTTGTGTAATGCAATGCTGGAGCTGGTTTCTGCTCCAGTCACTGTCAACATTCAGGATTAGTTTAGATGTATGGTTGAATGGAAGGGCGTTAAAGGGATATGGGAGGGAAACAAGTACATTGGATTGGGACAACTGTTTGTGTGGAAATAAAAACAAAAAAACTGCGGATGCTGGAAATCCAAAACAAAAACAGAATTACCTGGAAAAACTCAGCAGGTCTGGCAGCATCGGCGGAGAAGAAAAGAGTTGACGTTTCGAGTCCTCACGACCCTTCGACAGAACTTGAGTTCGAGTCCAAGAAAGAGTTGAAATATAAGCTGGTTCACCTTAAACCTAAAATTCTGTTTTTGTTTGTGTGGAAGATTGGTTGGAGCAAATGACTGTTGTCCCCTATTTGAATGACATAGGCCTGGATTCTGCAGGGGCATTTGATGACTGATTACCAGCATTTGCCATCATTACCCTGAACGTGACTGAGAATTCAGGATTTAGCACTTGTGCATATTAATGTGGAGATCTTGAAGTTGCAGCCTGTCATTTACAGCTTTGCAACAAGGTGTGTTATGCCCACACCCCAGCTAGCGGTTAATGAATTCAGCTCAGACTCGTAGACATCTGTAGCACAGAAGGAAGCCATTTGGCCCATCGTGTCCACGCCAGTCAACAAAGATCTGACGGCACTAATCCCGTTTTCCAGCACTTGGCCCGTAGTCCTGCAGGTTATGGCAACGCAAGTGAATATCTAAATACAACTAAAACGTTACGAGAGTTTCTGACTCAGCCACCCTTTCAGGCAGTGAGTTCCAGGCTCCCACCACCCTCTGGGCGAAGAAATTTCTCCTCGACTCCCCTCTTTGCCTTCTACCTCTTGCCTTCAATCTATCTCCCCTGGTCATTGACCCCTCTACTAATGGAAAAAGTGCCTTCCTATCCACCCTATCTATGCCCCTCATAATCTTACACATCTCTATCAGGTCCCTTCTCAACCTTCACTGTTCCAAACAGTGGCAGAATCGGGCAGTCAGAATGGATTTACAAAAGGGAAATCATGCTTGACAAATCGACTGGAATTTTTCGAGGATGTAACTCGTAGAGTTGATGAGGGGGAGCTAGTGCATGTGGTTTATTTGGACTTTCAGAAGGCTTTCGACAAAGTCCCACATAAGAGACTGGCATGTAAAATTAAAGCGCATGGGATTGGGGGTAGTTTATTGAGATAGATAGAAAATTGATTGACAGGCAGGAAACAAAGAGCAGGAAGAAATGGTCTTTTTCCGAATGGCAGGCAGTGACTAATGGGATACTGCAGGGATCGGTGCTGGGACCCCAGTTATTCACTATATATTAATAATTTAGATGAGGGAACTAAATGTAATATCTCCAAATTTGCAGATGGCACAAAGCTGGGTGGGAGGGTGAGCTGTGAGGAGGATTCAGAGATGCTTCAGTGTGATTTGGACAAGCTGAGTGAGTGGGCAAGTGCATGGCAGATGCAGGATAAATGTGAGGTTATCCATTTTGGTAGCAAAAACAGCAAGGCAGATTGTCTGACTGGCTATAAACTGAGAGGGGAATGTGCAACAAGACCAAGGTGTCCTTGTACACCAGTCACTGAAGGTAAGCATGCAGGTGGTAAAGAAGGCAAATGGTATGTTGGCCTTCATAGCCAGAGGATTTCAGTATAGGAACAGGGATGTCTTGCTGCAATTGGTGGCCTTGGTGAGACCACACCTGGAACGCTGTGTGCAGTTTTGGTCTCCTTATCTGAGGAAGGATGTACTTGAGGGAGTGCAGCGAAGGTTTACCCGACTGATTCCTGGGATGGCGGGACTGACATATGAGGAGAGATTGAGTCAATTAGGATTACATTCACTGGAGTTCAGAAGAATGAGGGGGGCTCTCATAGAAACCTTTAAAATTCTAACAGGGTAGATGCAGGAAGGATGTTCCCGATGGTGGGGGAGTCTAGAACTAGGGATCATAATCTGAGGATATGGGGTAGACCATTTAGGACTAAGATGAGAAATTTCTTGACCCAGAGAGGTGAGCCTGTGGAATTCGTTACCACAGAGTAGTTGAGACCAAAACATTGTATGTTTTCAAGAAGGAGTTAGATATAGCTCTTGGGCTGAAAGGGATCAAAGCGCATGGGGAGAAAGCGGGAGCAGGCTATTGAGTTGGATGATCAGCCATGATCATAATGAATGGTAGAGCAGGCTCGAAGGGCCGAATGGCCTACTCCTCCTAGTTTCTGTTTCTGTTTCCAAGGAAAACAACCCCAGCCTATCCAAACTTTTCTCATAGCTTCACTTGGTGAGAACTTCTTGTTATCTATTCTCACATTGCTATTAGAAACACCATTTTTTAAAAAAAAAGTTACTTTGTTCAATTAAGTGTAGCTGGCTACCTGAAAAATAACTGTCTGTAAGAATACTTCAATGTGATTGGCTGCCTGGGCAGCTTAATGCTGCAGTTCCACACTGGGAAGTCCCATTAATGATCACTGCTATTCGCTGAACATCACGGGGAAGTAAAGTTCTCACCATAGATCGCTAGAGATCTCAGCAAAGCTTTCTTCGAGGTCAGTGCCAAGTGTTTTTGCTTTGCTGACCTCCAACTCCTGGCTGTAGAGATTAAATGTTAAATCATTAGAAAGTAAAAGGTTGGGGTAAGTTTTGCTTGCGTGCTGCAAACTTTTGTTGATGTTTGTAGCATTTGTGTATTAAAGTAAAATGTTTGAACGTGATTCAGCTATTATCTTTAAATGTTAAATTCTTGCACAGTTATCTAATAAATTTGCTGCACGTGTGCATTCCTCTGAGCACTTGACAGCTGCACACATTCCCCCACTAGATGGAGCATCAGAAGCTGCAGGACACAAATCTACAGCGTGTACTCAATGGTGAATTCACTTTGAGATCTGGGCAATATGTTAGTTGCAAGATTTGTATTCATTGTAACTGATCTCAGTTACAAATGATTGTCAAGATGGTGGTTGGGGTTATATTCATATCAGCTATGATCTTATTGAGTGGTGGAGCATGCTCGATGGGCTGAGTGGCCTACTTCTCATTCGTATGTTCGTACGAAGGAAAAAAATAGTTCTTGGTGCTGTACAGGAGCATTATCGAACAAACTTTGACATGATTTAGGACAGGGACCAAAAGCTTGGTCAGAGGTAGGTTTGAAAGAGCGTCATGAAAGAGTAGAAGAGAAAGATTTAGCGAAGGAATTCCAGAGCAAATGAAGGCATAGCTGCTAAAAGTGGAGTTTTAAAAAAACAAACATGGATGCACAAAAGGCCAGAATTGGAGGAGCACAGAAATCCTTGACGTTGTAGGACTTGAAGCAGTTACATTGGGTGGGGAGGAGTGGTGGTGGTTTGGGGTGGGCTTAGTGGAGCCATGAAAGGATTTGAAAATGAGGATGAGTGAGGCCTTGCTGGACAATCTGGGTCAGAGGACAGAAGTGGTGGGTGAACAGGACTTGACATTAGTTAGGGTACCAAGGCCTGAACGTTTCAATTATGAAGACAGGTTGCATAAACTTAGCTTGTTTTCTTGAGTTTACAAGATTTTGGAATATTCTAATTGAGGTATTTAAAGTGATAAAAGGTTTCAATTGAGTAGATGCAGAGAAACTATTTCCTTTGGGGCATTCATAAGGCATAAATCTTAAAATGTGAGTGAGTCCATTTAGCAGTAAAATCAGAAGGTTGTATGATGCAGCAACTGCAGAGGGCGCACTTCTTACCCATGCACTGTTTTCCTACCCGTATTGATGATATAGCCCACATAACTTGATATACTACATGTTTGTACTACATTATGTTTCATCTCCAATAATAGTCTTTCACTATTACCATTAAATTCGCTATGTATTGTCATCAAATACAGCCTTTAAATAATGGAAGCACTTCTTCACAAAAGATAGTGAAAATCCAGAATTCTCTTCCGGATACCTGTGGATACAGGGTCAAATGAAAATTTCAAGACTGACATTAACAGATTTTTAGTAGGTGCAAATATGGCGATAGGGTTAAAGACACGTAAATGAATTTGAGGAATAGAATAATCATAATGTAGTTGAATGGCAAAACAGACCCATTGGGCTGAATAGCCTCTCCTGTCCTAATGTTCAACAGATGAACAGTTATAAGTTGAAAGCTATCTCCCGTAACTGTGGGGAGTGCTAAAGAGCTTCCCCTGCTTTAATTTCCAACATAATTGAAGTGAAAAAAAAAGTCTTTCAAAATGTGTTACAGCTATAAGATAATTCCACAGCATTAAATAATGGGGTCCTGGTTTGAATGTGGAATATGGCTGAGTGCTATGCTCAAAAGTGACCTAAAAGTGCTGTCCTGCATACCTGATCTATCAGATGATGTGCAGGCTCCCAGCCGCTCCACACTTCAGCCTGACCCACAACAGAGCATTGGGTATTGGTGAGCCCTTGTGTTCACAGAAATATACTCCAAGGCAATCTGCTGGAGTGACGTACACAAAAGGCAGTTTGTGTCAATCATCAGTGATCCAGTCAACTGCTGAGGTGAGCAGCAAATAAATCATTTGTACAGTTAAATCATAGTCATAGTATAGATGGACCAGATGTGTGTGTGAAACGTCTAGCCTTTAGAAGGTAAAGTTACATGGGGAAGGAGAATTATTGCAACGTTAGCTGATCAGCAAAAGGGGTGAAAATGCTCCAGAGCCTGAAAAGCAGCAGGTGCCAAATTAATTGTACTGACCATAAAATGGTAGGAAAAGATTTCATGTAATGTGGTTTTGGAAATTGCAATTTGAACACTCCACGCTGTTACAAGAAGCAGATTCTATAGCAGCATTCTTAATTTACCCTGAGCAGAATACCTCAATAGGTGAATAATGACTACCTTTTTATCCTACTTGTCAAGTATGACCATGATTCATTTTTCTTGATTAATGGTCTTCACCTTGTAGGTTAAAACTTCATTTCTCAATTACTCTTTTAATGAGCAACTTAGACTGTGGTTTAAGTAATGTAATATTGTACTTGCACTTAAGCACTCGATTACTTTTTCTTTAAACTTGCATTTACATAATATGCAGCTAGACACCCTAAAATGCATTATCTAATTAAGGAGAAAAGGGATAGGGTGGACCCTGATTATGAAGAAAAAGGGGGGGAAGTAAGGATGTGAAATTGAAGTCAGGGCTGCAAAGGATGTTTGTGAGAAGGCTTTTATGAAAGTGGGGAGAAAAAGGAACTTGAGAAACCCAGAGGAATTTTGTCTCATTTAAGGTTGTGTGTAGCTCACTTACTCTTTGTGAACTGTTTGTAACTTGACATCGCCCTCTTAAAGCATTTTATCATCTGAAATGTCTTTTTTTAACACTATAAACTGAGCACCAAAATGATTGATTTATTTAAATAAAAACATCAAAAGCTACATATGGTCCTGGGCCATCTTCTGGCAAAATTGCCCTTCTTGGACAAAAGTTACAGAACCTCAAGCATTGAATGGTTGCAGCACAGAGGAGGCCATTTGGGCCATCATTTCTGTGCTGACCCTCTGAAGGAGAAATTCACCTAGTGCCACTCCTCTGCCTTTTCCTTGTAGCCCTGAAATGTTTCCTTTTCAGATAGTGGTCCAATTCCCTTTTGAAAGATCTCCTCTGGAGATCTTCCTTCCACAGCTTCCAACCTGGTAGTCTCCCAACCTTGGATGGCCCGTTTCTACCTCCTACCCAAAATCCACAAACAGGACTGTCCCGGCAGACCGATCGTGTCAGCCTGTTCCTGCCCCACGGAACTCATTTCTTGCTATCTTGACTCCGTTCTCTCTCCCCTTGTCCAGTCCCTTCCCACCTACATCTGTGATTCCTCTGACACCCTACATCATATCAACAATTTCCAGATCCCTGGCCCCAGCCGCCTCCTCTTCACCATGGACGTCCAATCCCTCTACACCTCCGTCCCCCATCAGGATGGTCTGATGGCTCTCCACCTTTTCCTCGAACAGAGGCCTGAACAATCCCCATCCACCACTACTCTCCTCCGTCTGGCTGAACTTGTTCTCACACTGAACAATTTCTCCTTTAACTCCGCTCACTTCCTCCAAATAAAAGGTGTAGCAATGGGTACCCGCATGGGCCCCAGTTATGCCTGTCTCTTTATGGGGTATTGGAACATTCCTTGTTCTAGTCCTACTCCGGCCCCCTCCCGCAACTCTTTCTCTGGTACATTGATGATTGCTTCGGTGCTGCTTCATGGTCTCGTCTAGCCCTGGAAAAACTTATTAATTTTGCTTCCAATTTCCACCCCTCCATCATTTTCACATGGTCCATCTCTGAAACTTCCCTTCCCTTCCTTGACCTCTCTGTCTCAATCTCTGGTGATAGACTGTCCACCAATATCCATTACAAGCCTACCTATTCCCACAGCTACCTCGGCTACAGCTCCTCACACCCCGCTTCCTGTGAGGACTCCATCCCATTCTCTCAGTTCCTTCGCCTCTGTCGCATCTGTTCTGATGATGCCACTTTCAAAAACAGTTCCTCTGACATGTCCTCTTTCTTCCTTAACCGAGGTTTTCCACCCACGGTGGTTGACAGGGCCCTCAACTGTGTCCAGCCCATCTCCCGCGCATCTGCCCTCACACCTTCTCCTCCCTCCCAGAAACATGATAGGGTCCCCCTTGTCCTCACTGATCACCCCACCAGCCTCCGCATTCAAAGGATCATCCTCTGCCATTTCCGCCAACTCCAGCATGATGCCACCACCAAACATATCTTCCCTTCACCCCCCCCCCCCCCCCCCCCAAACCCCCCCGCGGCATTCCGCAGAGATCGTTCCTTCCGGGACACCCTGTTCCACTCCACCATCACCCCCTACTCCTCAATCCCCTCCTATGGCACCTTCCCGTGCAACACCTGCCCCTTTACTTGCACTATACTCACCATCCAAGGGCCCAAACACTCCTTTCAAGTGAAGCAGCATTTTACTTGCGCTTCCCTCAATTTAGTCTACTGCATTCGTTGCTCCCAATGTGGTTTCCTCTACGTCGGAGAGACCAAACGCAGACTGGGTGACCGCTTTGCAGAACACCTGCGGTCTGTCCGCAAGCATGACCCAAACCTCCCTGTCGCTTGCCATTTCAACACCCCACCCTGCTCTCATGCCCACATGTCCGTCCTTGGCCTGCTGCATTGTTCCAGTGAAGCTCAACGCAAACTGGAGGAACAGCACCTCATCTTCCCACTAGGCACTTTACAGCCTTCCAGACTGAATATTGAGTACAACAATTTTAGATCATGAACTCTCTCCTCCATCCCCACCCACTTTCTGATACCCCCTTTTTTTCCAATAATTTATATAGATTTTTTTTTTTCCCACCTATTTCCATTATTTTTAAATTATTTCCATCCATTGTTTTATCTCTACCTTTTAGCCTATTTCGATTCCTTCACTCCTTCCCACCCCTACTAGGGCTGTCTGTACCTTGCTCGTCCTGCTTTCTACCCTTTAATTAGCACATTCCTTAGATAATATCATCACCTTCAACACCTCTTTGTCCTTTTGTGACATCTTTTGGTTATATCCACCTATCACTGGCCCTCTATCCAGCTCTACCTGTCGTCCCCCCCCCCCCCCCCCCCCCCCCCCCCGCCTCTTAAACCAGCTAATATTTCACCTATCTTCTATTTTTCCTTAGTTCTGTTGAAGAGTCATTCGGACTTGAAATGTTAACTGTGTTCCTCTCCGCAGATGCTGCCAGACCTGCTGAGTTTTTCCAGGTATTTTTATTTTTGTTTTGGATTTCCAGCATCTGCAGTTTTTTGCTTTTTTCCCTTTTTGAAAGCCTCAATTGACCCTCCCTCCATCACAATCTCGGGCAGTGCATTCCAGATCCTAGCCATTCGCTGCATGAAAATGTTTTTCCTCATGTCACTATTGCTTCTTTTGCCAGTTATCTTAAATGTGTGCCCTCCTGTTCTCGATCCTTAGATCAATGGGAATTGTTTCTCCCTATCTACTCTGTCCAGACCCAAACATGATTTTGAATACCTCTATTGAAAACAGCCCACTTCTCCAGTCTTTCTACACATTATCTCTGGAACCTTTCTTGTGAATCCTTTCTGCACCCTCTCTAATGCATTCGCATTCTTCCTAAAGCGTCGTGCCCAAAACTGGACGCAGTGCTCAGGTTGAGGCCGAACCAGTGTTTTACTTATATAAAACATAACTTTTAACACAACTTTCTTTTGTACTCAGTGTCCCTAATTGGTAAAGCCCAGGGTGCCATATGCTTTATCGGCTGCTCTCTCAACGGTTGCTCTCTCAACCTGTCCTGCCACCTTCAATTACTTATTCACGTATGGCCCCTCTGCTCTTGCAACTCCTTTAGAACTGTACTCTTTATTTTATTGTGTCTGTGTTCTTCCTGCCAAAATGAATCACTTCACACTTCTCTCTATTAAATTTTACTTGCCACTTGTTCACCCATTCCACCAATCTGTCTATCCTTTTAAAGTTAACTATCCTCCTCATGGTTCACAATACTTCCAAGTTTCGTATCATCTGCGAATTTTGGAATTGTGCCCTGTGCACTAAGATCTAGGTCATTATATCAGGAAGAGCAGGGGCCTTAACACTGATCTCTAGGGAAAGTCACTATAAACCTTCCTCCAGTCTGGAAAACAACCATTCACCACAATTTTGCTTCCTGTGACTCATCCAATTTTGTCTGTGTTGCTATTGTCCCTTTTTTGTTTCCTCGCGGCCTAGCTTTGCTCACAAGACTGTTGTATGACACTTTATAAAATGCTTTTAGGAAATTCATATATGCCACATCAAGAACATTAGACTCATCAACCCCCGCTGTTAACTCATCAAAAAAACTCAAGCAAGTTAGTTCAACATGATATGCCCTTAAATCCATGCTGGCTTTCCTTAACCTGCATTTGCCCAAACGATTATTAATTTTGTCACAAATTATGGTTTCTGAAAGCTTCCCCACCACTGAAGTTAAACTGACTGGTCTGTAGTTGCTGAGTTTATCTTTACACCTTGTTCAAAAAAGGGTGTAACATTTGCAATTCTCCAGTCCTCTGGCACCATCCCTTCCTAAGTCTAAAGATAATTGGAAATTATGGCCACTGTCTTCACAGTTTCCACTCATGCTGCCTTCTTTGTCCTTGGATGCATCTCATCTGATCCTGGTGCCTTAACTTTAAGTGCAGCCAGCCTATCCGATAACGCCACCTAATCAATTTTAAATACTTCAAGTGTCTGAGCTACCTCTTTCATCATAGCCTGGGCAACACCTTCCCCCTTGGTAAAGAGTGATGTAAAATATTAATTTAATACCTCAGCCATGCCATCTGCCTCCATTTGTAGAAATCCCTCTTTGATCCCCAAGACTTATTACCCTTTTACTATTTGTATGCCTCTAGAAGATTTTGGAATTCCCTTTTATGTTAGCTGCCAGTCTCTCCGCATACTCTCTTACAATTGCAACGTTCTATTAAATTAAAAATTTAACCAAAAAAGTGCTGTAAAGAACGGCATAGTCTTCATGCCAGAAGTTTTCTTATTGGATGAATGAACACCCACCCATTGTACAATTGCAAGGTTTTAGTTTGGAGCAGAAACTTGCAAAATACAGTAACTTCAAATTTGTCCTTTTAGAAGTTTCAATACATTTATTTTGCCTTGGGATACCTGTAGACACTAGAGAATTGAATAGCTGCTATATATAGATTTAATAAGAAACTGCCACAGGAGCACTTGTTATAACAAATAATTATGCCCCACTTTAGCAAACACTAATTACAGTGTCATGTCCCTTTTCAAGAAATGTCACGAGTGCACAAAATTGTTGAGCACTTCTACTCTGCTGTCAGGTTTGATGTTCAGTGGGGGCGGTATAATGGATTTTTACTGTTAACGTGTTGACTGATTGACATTTCTTTGGTTACTTAAAGGCGGACAGGATATATTGGACTTCTGATGTTTAATTTAGTCTGTCTCATCTTCCTGGCTGCTTATGGCACATACGGAGATCAGCTCAGAAGCTGTTAAAGTCATCACTGTGTTTACTAAACAAAACTGGTGGCATTAAAATTAAATTTAAAATTTCAATGTGTACATCCACTGGAAATGTTTTAATCAAAGTCTGAATGTATAATTTTGCAATTAGAAATCATTGAAAAATTATGTTCACACGCCTAAAATAAAGTGATTATCTTGCAGTTTCCCCGTGGGAATTGTAACAAGCCAATATAACCAAATTTACTGAATGACCTCCACCAAAAGGAAGCAGTTACCAACAAGATTCCACTTTTTGTGGCTTTACTTTGACCTGGATCAGACTAATCCATGAATTAACGAGCAAATGATACTTCAAATAGAAAGGTAAATTTTACTTTAAATAGTTGATGCAACAAGCATGCATCTTATGCAAGCACCTGCATCACCCGCTGCAGATGTGTGGTATCATGTACAGTTCCAAAGTTCTCTAACTCGGCCTCTGGTATGTAGGTTCTTTCACTTTCCCACTCAATTGATTGGGTCCTTGAGTCGCATTCACTGCCAGCTGTATCCCATCCATCTCTGAGATGGCTGTCAACTGGCACAATCCTGCAGAACCTCCTTTAACTAGGTTAACAAAAGTTTTGATTGCACAGATTCCCCAGGAACTCCTTTATCCGAACCCTTTAAACTCTGTAAAATGGTCTAGTTGACTCTGGCAGAACTGAAGCAGCTGGAAAGTTGTCCAATTCACAATTTCACAATCCTGCTCCGTGTTGCGCACAAACAGCTCCCTGTAAAAGCGCCTTCTCTTTTTCTCCCCCCCCACCCCATGCTGCAGCTCTTTGTTCTGAAGCAGTAGCTTCTTTGACTGTCTTCAGTGTCTAGCCACATGGTTTTTTAGTATCTTAACTTCTTCCAGTTAGTACTGCTGCCAGATCAAGGGTCACCAGGTCATATGGACAAGTGTTCTTTATTATTCAATAAAGTAAAATTTGATCCCTTTACAGTTGTGCAAACCTGTAATAGTCCTTTCCAAACATTCTCAAACCATTACATTGTACAGACATTTTGAAGAAATTACAAATTTTCCTTATTGTACTGCTTCTGGGTCAAAGGTAGTCAGTGTGTTCCGTGGAAATCAGTGAGTGATGGAATCTAAATTCATACCTGGTGGATGAATTGTTGTAGTTATCTCCAGCAGGGTAAATGGTGCCTAAACCTGTGTGCAACAGCAACATCAGCTTATATTTGTATAGTGGCTTTAGCATAGTGAGACCTCCCAAGGCATTTCACAAGAATTTGAAAAAGCAATCTTTGAGGTCAAGTCTCATGTAAGGTGATATTAGGGCAGCTGCTCAAAGCTTGCTCAATATGTTTTAAGGAGTGTCTTAAAGGGGTTGTAGGAAGGGAATTCCAGAGGTTGGGGCCCAGGCAGTTAAAGGCATGGCCATCATTGGTGGAACAGTTACAATTGGGGATGCACAAGAGGCCAGAGTTAGAGGACCACAGATATCCAAGGGTTGTGGGAACTGGAGATTACAGAGATAGGGAGGGGCCGGGCATGGACAGATTTGAAAACAAGGGTGAAAGTTTTAAAATCGACAGGTTGCTTCACTGGAAGCCATTGTCGGTCAGCGAGCATAGTGATCATAGATGAACTGGTGAGAATTAAAACAGGTGCAGCAGAGTTTTGGATGACCTCAAGTTTACATAAGTTAGAATGTGGCAGGCTGGCCGGAAGTGTGTTGGAATGATCAAGTCTAGAAGTTGCAAATGCATGAGTGAGGGTTTTGAGAAGCTGATGAGCTGATGCAGAGGTGAAATTGGCCAATGTTCTTAAGTGAGCTGAAAGAGAAATAGGCATGGTAACTTTAGTGTTTCCAATTTTCTTGTTTTCCTCTTTGACATAGTGCAGTCATTTTATGGTGCTATAAATGTACTTTGTGCAAGTAATGCTGTCTCATGATGCATAGTTATGCAGTAGTGATGCACCAAATAAAATTTACCAATGCCAGCAATTTTCTGTGCGTCACTTTGGCTGTTGCCATTCTTGGAGCTTGCTTCATTTTTCACTTTGTGCTGAATTCTCACAGCTTTATACCATCATGTGATGGTGGCAGGATATCACTGCATGGACATGTGGCTGGCACATGTGCTTTTGTAAGGTATTGGATAGTACCATGTTATTTCCATGTGATGCAAGCACTTTACATATATCCAATGGGAAAAGATTTGCAGCCAGTTGTGTAGATTATTTGCATTATAACCAGGGGCCATTCTGCATTAAAGCTGGGCCTTCACTTAACTCTGAACTTTGAGAGTGACTCTGGACATGCAATTGTAACAGTGGATTAAGATTTCTCTATTGTTCACTCTTTTAAAAAAAAATTCATTCATAGGATCTGGGTGTCATTGGCAAGCCAGCATTTATTGACCATCCTTAATTTCTCTTGAGAAGGTGTTGTTGAGCTGCTTTCTTGAGCCACTACAGCCCATGTGGTGTAGGTACACCCTCAGTGTTGTTAGGGAGGGAGTTCCAGGATTTTGACCCAGCACGAGTGAAGGACTGGCAATATATTTTCAAGTTAGGATAGTGAGTGGCTTGGAGGGGAACTTCCAGGTAGTGGTGTTCCCATGTGTCTGCTGCCCTTGTCCTTCTAGATGGTAGTAGTCGTAGGTTTGGAAAGTGCTGTCTAAGGAGCCTTGGTGAGTTCCTGCAGTGCATCTTGTAAATGTATACACTGTTGTCGCTGATTTGGTGGTGGAGGAAGTGAATGTTTGTGGATGGGGTACCAATCAAGGGGCTGCTTTGTCCTGGATGGTGTCAAGCTTGTGTTGTTGGAGCTGCACTTATTCAAGCAAGTGGGGAATATTCCATCACACACCTTGTAGTTGGTGGACAGGCTTTGGGGAGTCAGGAGGTGAGTTACTTGTTGCAGGATTCCTAGCCTTTGACCTGCTCTTGTAGCCACAGTATTTATGTGGCTAGTCCAGTTCATTTTCTGGTCAATGCTAACCTCCAGGATGATAATGGGGGATTCAGTGATGGCAAAGCCATTGAATGTCAAGAGGCAATGGTTAGATTCTCTCTCTGGGCAATATCCAAGCACCAATCATCAGCAAGCACCTCCACTTCTGACCTTATGATGGAAAGAAGGTACTGAGGAAGCATCTGAAGTTGTTTGGGCCTAGGATGACACTTGACCATGAATCCATGTTGTGTACACATTACTGTTGCCAAATCAATCTGGGAAAAAGATGAACTATTAATGTTGGAAAATAACAGTTGGTCAGCATCTTTGGCTTAAAAAAAAGACAAGTTAAGGTGTACCTTGTCAGAACTTTGATAGTATGCTACCTTTTCTCTTTAGACATTGAATTCTTCTTTGAGAAATCCCTGACCAAGAATGTAGCTTGGTGGATTAATACAAATATTTTTGATGGTTATTGCTGTAGACCATGAGCATTCTTGAATGTAGTAATTCAGTGAAAATACTGCTAATGTTTTTAAGTTAATTGGCAAAAAGGCTCCATCGTCATTCAAACACCATTGCCACTTTGTAAGGCTGGTGGTGGGTGATGTTGCAGGCTGTGTGGTGATTGTAACTAAAGAAAGAACTTGCATTTACATGGTGTTTTTCCACAACCTCAGGATGTCTCAAAAAAACTTTCCAGCCAGCAGTTTTGAAGTATGGTCAGTGTTTTAATGTATGAAATACGGCAGCCAATTTGCGCAAGAGATTCTGCAAATAGCAATGTGATTTTGATTAGATAGCCTACATCACTAAAACAGGTTAAGGGATAAAAATTGGCTGGGACATCAAGGATAACTCCTCTGCCCTTTGAAATCATGCCACGAGATTTTTTATGTTCACATGAGGAAAAACAGGGCCTCTATTTAATGCTTTATCCAGAAGACGGAATCTGATAGTTCAATGTATTCTTAGTCAGCGCTGGAGTGTGTCGGGTATTATTTTGTGCTCAAGCCTCCAGGCTTGATCCCACAAATTTCTGCCTCAGGCAAGGGTGTTACCAACTGAGCCTTGGAGCTTTCCATGTCTTGACCCTGATTTGAACCAAAAAGCCACTTAGAGCAAATAGATTAGGTCATTGCCTTCCTCAGGGCTTGAATCTGATAGTGAGAAGATTAGATCAAATTAACTTTTTAACTTAAATTTATGTACAATTCTACAGTATTAACAAGTATTTCTGCATGCAGCTCGAAGCTCATTAAAATAAATGATTAACAGTTCCTGTTTCATACCTTGAATCTCTAGTTAATTCTTCCACCAGAAGTCCTGACACATGGTTCCTGTGTGAATGATCATCTTGTAACAAATTTCCCAGATGTAAAATAGTCACTTGTCCGCAACACTTAGGACTTGCTGTCTTGAATCACTTAATAGCAGAATTTTTTAAGTATCATCTTGTTGATGGTGGCTTCACCTCTTTTAAGTCAGAAGATTGTGGGTTGAAGTGCCACTCTAATTTCAGCACGTCATCTAGGCTGACTGTTCATATGGAGCTACCCATTATTGGAGATCTACTGACTTTTAGATGAGCTGTTTAGGATTACATAGGATATATGGCACAGAAACAGGCCATTTGGCCCAATCAGACCATGTCAGCATATATGCTGCACTAGCTTCCTTTTATCTTTCCTCATCTGGATCGATGATCACCGCCTTCTATTTCCTGATCCCTCATTCTTGTCTAGCCTCTTGCATGCATCTGTTGTTTGCTTCAACCACTCTGTTCGAGTTCCACATTCTTACCAATCTGGGTAAATTCCTCATCGGATTTCTTGGTGACTATCATGTATTGATGGCCTCTACTTATGTTCTTACCCACAAAATGAAATATTCTCCCTGTATCCAACTTTCAAACCTTTCATAATTTTAAAGGCCTTTTTTACAAAAGAGACCCAGTCTATCGATCCTTTCTTTATGTATATCCACACATTTCTGGTATCATCCTTGTAAATATCTGTACCCTCTCCAATGTCTTTATATCTTTTTAATAATGTACCGTCCAGAACTGCATGTGGGCAAGTGCGGTCTAACCAAGGTTCGATACAGGTTCAGCATAGCTCCCCTACCTTTCAACTCCATCAAAGTTCTGACGAGGTACACCTTAACTTGTCTTTTTTTTAAAGCCAAAGATGCTGACCAGCTGTTATTTTCCAACATTAATAGTTCATCTAGAAATTCTAGAAATAAAATCAAATGCTTGGTTTGCTTTTCTTATTGCCTTGCTAACCTGTGTCACAACTTTGGTATATTTGTATTTTGAGATCCCTTTGTTCCTCTACCCTGCCTAGACTTCCACCTTCTCAGTGATGTGACCTCCCTATTCTTCCTCCCAAAATGTACTACTTGAGTATTGCTGAAAAAAAGACATTTTTATTTAAGCTTTTTGTCGAACAGTCGCCAGGACAATTCCCAAGAAAATAACAATGTCTGGGGAAACAACATATTTATACTATGAGAAGAGACTGCTGATTGGTTGACAAGCGGACTCTGGTAGAGGTGTTGCCATGGAGAATGCATCTGTTGATGATGACTGACAGTTAACTTCCAACCACTCTTTGAAATTTAAACCAGGCAGCTTGACTCTGGTCAAGACATTACCCTGAGGAATGAACCAGCAAATGGCTGTCACTTACTTTGTTTAACTGAAACAGGTGCAATGTGTGTACGTGTTATTTCTGTCTGCAAATAACTGGGCCCTGTGTATTAATATATGTAGCTTCCAGTGCACGTAAATGTGTCATACTGTGAGCCCAGCTGACTATCTTAAATTGGTTGCCAGTGTAACTCTTAGCACATTGAGGATTATTTAGCAAATGTTGTCCAATTTGCAGATTTGCATCTAATGTTGGACAGTCTTGAGTTTTGCAAGCATGGGCTGTTGGGTGCAGTCTGTACTTTGCAGGTTGTGAACAGTGGAAGGCGTTTGATGTGATCTGCCAATCTTTGGGATGTACAGCCTACATATCTAGCGTCACACTGGCACTGAAATTCATAGGCCACATTACTCACTTGTGTGGTAGGCAGAACTTCTTTTTGGCTTAAACGGGTGCTACTTTTCCTGAACAAAAACAGAATTACCTGGAAAAACTCAGCAGGTCTGGCAGCATCGGCGGAGAAGAAAAGAGTTGACGTTTCGAGTCCTCATGACCCTTCGACAGAACTTGAGTTCGAGTCCAGGAAAGAGCTGAAATATAAGCTGGTTTAAGGTGTGTGTGTGGGGGGCGGAGAGATAGAGAGACAGAGAGGTGGAGGGGGTTGGTGTGGTTGTAGCGACAAACAAGCAGTGATAGAAGCAGATCATCAAAAGATGTCAACAACAATAGTACAATAGAACACATAGGTGTTAAAGTTAAAGTTGGTGATATTATCTAAACGAATGTGCTAATTAAGAATGGATGGTAGGGCACTCAAGGTATAGCTCTAGTGGGTTTTTTTTTTATATTTTATATAATGGAAATAGGTGGGAAAAGGAAAATCTTTATAATTTATTGGGAAAAAAAAGAAGGGGGAAACAGAAAGGGGGTGGGGATGGGGGAGGGGACTCACGACCTAAAGTTGTTGAATTCAATATTCAGTCCGGAAGGCTGTAAAGTCCCTAGTCGGAAGATGAGGTGTTGTTCCTCCAGTTTGCGTTGGGCTTCACTGGAACAATGCAGCAAGCCAAGGACAGACATGTGGGCAAGAGAGCAGGGTGGAGTGTTAAAATGGCAAGCGACAGGGAGGTTTGGGTCATTCTTGCGGACAGACCGCAGGTGTTCTGCAAAGCGGTCGCCCAGTTTACGTTTGGTCTCTCCAATGTAGAGGAGACCACATCGGGAGCAACGAATGCAGTAGACTAAGTTGGGGGAAATGCAAGTGAAATGCTGCTTCACTTGAAAGGAGTGTTTGGGTCCTTGGACGGTGAGGAGAGAGGAAGTGAAGGGGCAGGTGTTGCATCTTTTGCGTGGGCAAGGGGTTGTGCCATAGGAGGGGGTTGAGGAGTAGGGGGTGATGGAGGAGTGGACCAGGGTGTCCCGGAGGGAGCGATCCCTACGGAATGCCGATAAGGGGGGTGAAGGGAAGATGTGTTTGGTAGTGGCATCATGCTGGAGTTGGCGGAAATGGCGGAGGATGATCCTTTGAATGCGGAGGCTGGTGGGGTGATAAGTGAGGACAAGGGGGACCCTATCATGTTTCTGGGAGGGAGGAGAAGGAGTGAGGGCGGATGCGCGGGAGATGGGCTGGACACGGTTGAGGGCCCTGTCAACGACCGTGGGTGGAAAACCTCGGTTAAGGAAGAAGGAGGACATGTCAGAGGAACTGTTTTTGAATGTAGCATCATCGGAACAGATGCGACGGAGGCGAAGGAACTGAGAGAATGGGATGGAGTCCTTACAGGAAGTGGGGTGTGAGGAGCTGTAGTCGAGATAGCTGTGGGTGTCGGTGGGTTTGTAATGGATATTGGTGGACAGTCTATCACCAGAGATTGAGACAGAGAGGTCAAGGAAGGGAAGGGAAGTGTCAGAGATGGACCACGTGAAAATGATGGAGGGGTGGAGATTGGAAGCAAAATTAATAAATTTTTCCAAGTCCTGACGAGAGCATGAAGCAGCACCAAAGTAATCATCGATGTACCGGAGAAAGAGTTGTGGAAGGGGGCCGGAGTAGGACTGCAACAAGGAATGTTCCACATACCCCATAAAGAGACAGGCATAGCTGGGGCCCATGCGGGTACCCATAGTCACACCTTTTATTTGGAGGAAGTGAGAGGAGTTGAAGGAGAAATTGTTCAGCGTGAGAACAAGTTCAGCCAGACGGAGGAGAGTAGTGGTGGATGGGGATTGTTCGGGCCTCTGTTCGAGGAAGAAGCTAAGGGCCCTCAGACCATCCTGGTGGGGGATGGAGGTGTAGAGGGATTGGACGTCCATGGTGAAGAGGAAGCGGTAGGGGCCAGGGAACTGGAAATTGTTGATGTGACGTAAGGTGTCAGAGGAATCACGGATGTAGGTGGGAAGGGACTGGACAAGGGGAGAGAGAAGGGAGTCAAGATAACGAGAAATTTTCTATTGCTTAAATATTCTAATGCTATGTACCATTTTCAGCCATCTCCTTCTATAATCTTTGCCAATTCAGTTCCATAACTAAGCAGCTAGTTACAGATGTTGGCCTCCAGCCAGGGTTTGAAAGAAGGGTTCAGGTCATTGGCCCAAATAACTCTCACTCAGATCTTTCCCACTCAGTAGGGCCAGCTGCACTGCATTCAGTCCTTTCCTGCAGCCCACCTCTTGCAAACCAAGATCAGCATCTGATTGTCATGAACAGGCATTACAGCCATCCACAAGGGACTACTTTTCCTGTCTTTACTTGTATTCAGCACTGTTTTTTTTAAACTGCATGCTCCTTGTTGCTATTCTTTCGCATTGTGATGAGGATTGAGATTTGTAGGGCTAGAATAGATTGTAATTGAAAAAATTCGCTAATGTAAAATAATAAAGCTGCATCTGATGTGGTTGAATTGCTGCTGTTAAAATGAAGATAAAGCCCTAAATTACAGCAGTTAAAATCATTTGTTTCTCTGAGCAGTGGAGTGTCTAGAAAAGTTGGTATTTCTCCAAAGCACTGCCCAGTTATACAACCCTTGTGGATGGCTGTAATGCCTGTTCATGACAATCAGATGCTGATCTTGGTTTGCAAGAGGTGGGCTGCAGGAAAGGACTGAATGCAGTGCAGCTGGCCCTACTGAGTGGGAAAGATCTGAGTGAGAGTTATTTGGGCCAATGACCTGAACCCTTCTTTCAAACCCTGGCTGGAGGCCAACATCTGTAACTAGCTGCTTAGTTATGGAACTGAATTGGCAAAGATTATAGAAGGAGATGGCTGAAAATGGTACATAGCATTAGAATATTTAAGCAATAGAAAATTTTGTCATTAGAGACTCATGCAGATTTATTAATGGGGAAGAAATGACCATGTTTTGGTATTTTGGGTGGATATATAATGCACAAACTACTGCATTAGATCCTTGAGTTTGATTCCTACTATTAACTAAAGCTATCTGCAAGTCAGTGTCATATAACCACAGGACCTTGGACACAAGCGTACTCCTTTATATTGTCTCCAAAACAATATCTGTTTAAGTATAGCAAGGATGAGGAATCGAAGTTCCTTTTGTGTCCATTCACATGCACACTTTTAATGCTGATCCAGACTTGAGCCCATTACTCATTGCTTTTTCTCTCCTGGCTAGCCACTCTTAGATCCCCCTTCTTTTGTCTCTTCTCCTTCATGTCACTTTGTCTTGCTACCTTCTATTTTCCCTTTCTCAGATACTTTGGCACCGAATCTCTACTCAAAGCCATCAGAGCTCTGACTTATAATCTCAGACCATACCAATCTTTAATTTCTCCTTGGATAGGCCTACAGCTAGCCTCTCTCTCTCTCTCAGCACACACACACAAGAGCCTGTCACCAGCTGAAACAAAAACAGAAAATGCTGGAAAAACTCCGCAGGTCTAACAAGAATCTGTGGAGAAAAAAAATTAACATTTCAAATCTGCATGACTCCTTCAGAGCTAGAGAATTAAAATGTGATGAAATTTATACTGTTTAAGAGGGGTGGAGCAGGTGAAGCTGGATTGAAGGCCAGTGATAGGTGGAGGCAAAGGAGAGATTGCCAGAGATGTCATGTTACAAAAGGGCAAAGGGGTGTTAATGGTAGTGGTGCTGGCTAAAGGAGGTGCTAATGGTGGCATTAAGATCAGAAAGCAGAATGTGATAATGGCAGGACAACGGTAAGTACTCTGGAAAGAACAACATGAACAAATGACAGATGGCTCTTGTACGGGTGGGGGGAGGGGACGGTGGTGGGGAAAATAATTGAAAATAGGATAAAAGGTGGGGATAAAATAATGAATAAAAATGAAAAATAAAAATGAAAAAAATTAATTAAAAAATTAAAATGAATATTGAAAAAGGGGATAAAAAAGGGGTGAGGATGGAGGAGAGAGTTCATAGTCTGAAGCTGTTGAACTGTGTTAAGTACGGAAGGCTGTAAAGTGCCTGATCAGAAGATGAGGTGCTGTTCCTCCGGTTTGCGTTGAGCTTCACTGGAACAGTGCAGCAGGCCAAGGGCGGACATGTGGGCAGAATGGGGTGTTGAACTGGCAAGCGACAGGAGGGTCTGGGTCATGCTTGCGGACAGACTGAAGGTGTTCTGCAAAGCGGTCACCCACGATGTGTTTTCATTTTTATTTTTTATCCACTTTTATTTTTATTTATTTTCATTTTTATTCATTATTTTATCCCCACCTTTTTTCCTATTGTCAATCTTTTTTCCCACTACTGTCCCCTCCCCCCACTACACCCCAACAAGGGCCATCTGTCACTTGTTCATGTTCTTTCCAGAGTACTTACCCTTGTCCTGCCATTATCACATTCTGCTTTCTGACCTTAATGCCACCATCACCACCTCCTTTAGCCAGTACCACTACCATTAACACCCTTTTGTCCATGACATCTCTGGCAATCTCTCCTTTGCCACCACCCATCACTGGCCTTCTATCCAACTTCACCTGCTCCACCGCCCCTTTCTGAACAGTATAAATTTCATTACATTTTACTTCTCTTCAGCTCTGAAGAAGTCATACAGACTCAAAACGTTAGCTGTTTTTTTTTCTCCACCGATGCTGCCTGCTGAGTTTTTCCAGCATTTTCTATTTTTGTTTCAGATTTCCAGCATCCTATCACCAGCTGTTTCTGCCTGTTTTTGAGCAGCAGCCTGAACAACTTCATCCCAATTTGTTGAGGGTTGTTAAAGCTTTGCAGGCTGTTTTTCTGTGTGCCTTTATTCCTTCCATTCAATATTTTCTTTTAAGCATTTTAGCTTAAGGAACTGTATTTCAGTTCCATTTGACCTCAATCTCTTCCTGGATAGCTATGATTCCTGAATGACGCATTCTGCTCACTTAGATAGTTCTTTCATTCTTGGAACTATAATTTTTTGACAGAATTCATGTGCTTGGGGCAAAAGGATGTCTGTCCCTTTCTAATCAATTGGCCACCCAAAGGTTTAAACACTAACTCTGCTGCTGACCAGAAAAGTGTCAGGAACGGTTGTGAATGTGCACTCGGCTCGCTTGGTGAAATATTTTAAAATACTTTAAATTCTAATTATGTCTAAAATATGATCGCTGCCTCTAAATGTGTCTGAATTATGAGTGCTGCCTGCCTAAGAGGGGTCAATTGTGGAGCTGTTATCTTTCCTTGGACAAGTGAACACATTGGAAAGGCTTTGTAAAGGGAGTTCCTGCACAGCTCAGCTAGTTCAGTTAATACTTAATGGGGTCCTTAATCTCAGGGTCATGGTTTTGACCTCCATATTGGGTGATGGTTTCTTTCTTTCTTACTTTATTTTTTCTATTCAAAACACAGATTTTGATAAAATGCACAGTTACTAAGAAAAGACACATTCAGGTTTTTCCACTAAAGGTAAACTCTTTGTCCATTAAATTGCTGGAAATGATTTATTCAATTTAGGAAATAATCTCAATTGTCTAAAAATCTGTTGGTGACAATTTCAAGGTGAACCAATGTTGAAACAAGCCATTTTTAAAAAAAGTTAAATCATTAATTTTTCCATTACGAGAAACTGACTGTTAAGATGGTTGCGCTCCGACTAGTTGCAATTTTTTCCATTAACTGATTTTGTAAAGGAGACAGTTATAGGACACCAACCTTGCACAATTGCAGAATTCAGCAACAGAAAGCAGAGCTGCACTTAAAAGCATCTCTCACTTTAAACAGTCACAGCCTGAGACACTGACACTGCATCTGTTCATGTTCAGGAAGCGGTCCCCTTAGTGCTATGGCACAAATAAATGCTGTCATGTTTATATCGCAATCTACAGGTGCGTTACCATTAGAATCTTGAGAATGCTCACCTATGTTGTAATAACTAGCAATGAGAAGGACAATGGATCTTGTGCGCTTTACTCTGCGACCTATATATCTTTCTGCTTGTGTGAAGTAACATCAGCAATACTGAAAATAAGTCTTTGTTTACTGTCCTTAGCTCTAATTCTGTGACAGACTGATGTCTGCAATCTTTAATTTTAAAAGCTATGCAATTAGATATGATTATCCACACTTCTGTATGATTTGGAGTTCAGGAGCATTGTGAATCTTGCAGTCGTTTTCTGAGGAAATTAGTACTGCTGCAGTTGATTTAAGAGCAATGAAAAGCTTTCTTTCCCAAAAGTAATCACGGTCTACTGTTCAAATTATGGTTTCATTGTTTTCATCCGCCCCCTCCCATGCTCAAACAGGTCTTCATTCTGAATGTTCCATCATTTTGACAGTTTAAGTGCTTATCAGTTTGACAGGTTGGTGCCCAAGGATGATGGATGTATCCTCTGAATGAAAACCCGAGAGAAAGAACTGAAAATATTTTTCGAGAATGGAAAGCATGGTGCACCTCTGAAGTGTTCAGGCATTTTCAGATAAGCTGACTTTCCGATTATTAAACCTTTTCTTAGCTTTATAATAGCTTCCTTCTGTCAATACTGTCTTGCCCTATCCTTTTTTGCAGGCTGCCTTTTCACCCTTTAGACTCTGAACAATTGTTTATCAAAATTCTGAACTGTAATCATTGCAAAAGTCACAAAGAAAAACATGTCTGAAAGTTATTATTTCTTGTTTGAAAGAATTGCTGCACATTATCTAATATCCTCAAAACGAAACTTTTGTAGTGTGCTTAAATTATCATTTCTTTACACAACTTGTTTTTCTTAAAGCAGCTTGTCTTGGAGCTAGTTAACATTTTTTTTGTTTCTGTACTAAAATTTCCACTTATATTTACTGAGGGTATGTGTGTTGAAATGAGGAAGAATTAGATGAGAATTGAGTTACATTCCAGAAACTTGGTTAGATGCATGGGGAAAAATGGTTGCTTAATCATTACCATCTATACTTGAAAACTAATACAAAAAAGAATCACTAAAATCTGACCTGAAAGCTGAACGTTAGACATTTGTTTCTAAATATGGGGACAGTGCTAATGGTCGAAACATAACTTTTGAAAATAATCTTATACCTTCATTGTTTTGAAGACATTGATAGGTCTTCAAACTTGACTCATTGCCTGAGTAGAAAGTTCCATGTACCTATACGTGTAACTGAGTCCTTAAACAAGCAGCCCCATTATGGATATTTCTGTGGCCTCTCCATCCCCACCAAAACTCTCCACAGCCCTGGAACTAAGTCCTTATACAAGGAAAGAATTGTAATCCAGTTTCATATTTAAATCTGCCAGCTATACATCTTGGGCTGAATCTTCAAAGGAGCGGTGATTACCGTCGGATTGCCACTCTGCTCTTTTTTTACACTCAGATGGAGCTCTGCATTTCTGGCCCAGACTTCTGAACCAAACCTCGTCAGAAATGCAGAGCGTACCTGTTCTTGGAGCACTTCCTTGTAGTGAAGGATTGTCAGGAGAAGCCAAGCTGTGCCTCCTTTTTACAGCGCTAGCTGTCGTATTTTGCTTAGTCTTCATTCACTAACAAACTGAAAATTTTCGGGAAATTTAAATACCTTTTTAGTGTGTTGGTGAATGAGTGAGGTAAGTTGATAGGGTGGCAGGGTGAGTAGGTTGGGTGAGTGGAGTTGGAGGAATCCGTTGGGAATCAGATGGGGTGTTGAGGTGGGATCAGTTGTATAGTTACCCAGGAGTTTAGACATTTGTTTTATTTTCTGTGTAATCTTTCTTGGGTAACTATTCTGTTAAGTGAGTCAGAACCCTCAGAAGTCTCCTACTCAACTCAGGGTGAAACATGCTTGGTTGAAAAAATTTTAGATGCAGGCGAGATGGTTCCCCTGGTTGGGGAGCCTAGAACCAGGTGACACAATCTCAAAATAAGGGAGAAGGCACTTGGGACTGAGATGAGGAGAAATTGAGTAAGTCAAATGGTATTCTGCATGTGTAAAGAGGAGGCATCCATATACGTGCTGGTTGTATCCCTGGATGCTTATGCTGCAACACATCTATAAAAGGTAAAATTTTTATTTAAACAAGATTGTGACTTCTGTTCCGGTAAAATATCTTAAGGTGCTTCACAGTATTTTTGACTGCTCAGACAAGTGCAGTAGCCATTTCTCGTCAGCCATAGTCCAGAAAAAACAGCAAGACAGATGACCAGTTAACCTGTCTTATTGTGTTTGATAAAGGTTGATGGAAGAATTTTGGACTGCACAGTGGGAGATTGGTGCTGTTGTATTTGGGACAGCCACTGAACCATCAGACTAGACAAATGGGGCACCTAATCTGATGGGAAGCTCTTCTAATAATGCAGAACACTCAGTACAGTAGTGTCAGTCTAGGTTATAAATGCAAATCTTGGCATGAATGTCAAATTTTCAACCTTCTGATGCAGAAACAAAAGTGCAACCAACTGAACCGAACTGACACAACCAATGGAGCTGCAATTTCACAGCATTAAAAAACTAAATTGCAAAGAATTGGATTATATTTTGGAAGTGTTAACCTTTGCATAGCTGGGGAACCTATCAATTTATTGTATAATCCAGGTGCATTAGAAAGTTAGAATATGTACAAAAAAATGAGTTGCAGAAAATCTTAAATGCATTTTTTTTCCCTGTTCAGGATCCGTATTATTACATCTTTGTATTGTAAATATTAGTGCCTGTGATGTGCACTTAATATATTTAGAAATAGTTATTTAGACTTAGGGACCAGTCTTTGTTTTTATTTTTAAATTATTATTGCAGTAACTCGTCTTGGACCATATTTGTGGACTGGGTGTAAGCAGCTGGAAAATCAGTTATACTGCCAATTTTGTATTGCTTTGAGTTGTGCTAGTCAGAAAGGAGCTCTGTGTATCTATGCTTCAATGTAAACATGCACCTTTCCTAATGCTAACACACCCCATTTCTTCAGCCATTGAAAAGTTTGTATAAACTGGTTTTGTACAGTGTTAGCTATGCTGAGCCTGCTGAGTGGCTTTCTTTGGTATTTTCACAGTGCCAGGCTTCAATGGGATTGGAAAGTGAACAGGATTTGACTGTAGTTTGCTGTCACTTCTATTGGTTTGCATCCCAATAACCTGAAATCAAAGCGAGTGACTAAATAAATGCACTTTTACAACAAATAAAGTTGATTAAATTTCCTATTGAGCAAAATAATAATTGCATTTGCAATTTGTTCAAGGCATGAGAAACTCCCTAGTTGCCTTGGAAAGATGGTAATAGGTTGTCTTGAGCTTCTGTAGTGTGTGTCATTTCCACAATGGCACTAGGTAGGAAATTGCAGAATTTTCACAAGGTGATGGAGAAATGGCAGTGTGCTCAAATCAATGGTGTGTGAATAGGTAATGATGGTATTGCTTGATGTTGCTGTTGTCCTTCTCCGTGAAAAAGGCCATGGGGTTGAGATGCTATCCAAAATTAAATTACCAAAAATAAATTGCAGCCATGTGGCAACTTGTACTGTGTACTGATGCTCAATACAGAAAGCTGAGCACCGTCTCAGTCATAGCATGAAACACAATTGACGATGGTCTCATCATTAGTGTGGTATTCCATTTTAGCAGAAGGAACCTTGGAACCGAATCTGGCCATAAAGAACAAGGCTAGTGAGCTGCAGTGCTCTAACTGAATGTGACACCAAGCATTTCAGAAAGTTTTAAAAAATGCTGTAGCATTGAGTTGTGATTACCTATGTTTTGTAGCTTGTGGTTATTTAAGACTGATTATTTATCCTGGCTTTCCCAAATCAAGCTTTGCAGAAATCAACTCAGCACCTTTTTTTTTTGATGGATCATTATTCCATTACTTTAAATACTTAGTTCATATTTTTCTTCATCTTAAAAAAAACAGCCATTTCTGTTGAGCCTTTCTTTATATCTTAATTATCTAAATCCCGGATTGGCCTTTGCCCTTAAAATGTAGACAGAGGATACAATTTAGAATTTGTAAAGGATCACAACTGTACATGAAAAAATTAAGACCAATAATAAGAGTGAACATTCAGAGGGAAGAAACTTGCTTTCCATACTTCACAAGGTGCCAAAATGCTTCAAAGTCAATGCAGTACTTTGAAGTGGAGTCACTGTCATAATGTGGAAACTGAAGCAGTCAATTTATGTATCTCAAGGTTCTACATACAACAATTAAATATTTTTCTGATGGTTGAGCAGTAACTGTTAGCTAGAGGATTGGGAGAACGTTTTTTCTCCAAATATTGTCATTATTTTCATTGGACCTTTTTATGTCCTGTGAGGGCAGACGGGCCCTTTTGTTTAACTTCTCATTGAGCTCATGTTTTATATAAATTCAAGGCGTACATCCACCATTCTTCCCCCTAGTCGCAATATTTAACTACCTTTTGATTCTGGAGATTTTCTGTCTCTGCTGCCCTACCTGAAAGACCATACCTGATTCATCACTTTTTAATGTATAGAAAAGCTTTTTGCATGATAATACAACACTGCTTGCAAACCAGCTGAATAAACTGGAGAGTTGATTTTGCAATAAAATGTGTTAATATTGTTTAATATTTTCCAATTACAGCAAGAAAATTTAACCCATATAAATCAAAACAATTGTCATTTGTGACCACTCACTGCAACAATGGAGTGTTAATAAAAAACCTTGCAACCTGTCTACAGTGCCAATGAATTAATATGGTAATTGATCACTGGTCATCTTTGAATCAATAAATTAATGGAGCAGCAGGCCCCATTAAATTCATTAACTGGTGGAGCAGTGACAATGCCAACAATTCAAAGAATTAAAGGAACAGCAGAAACCAGTGAATTTAATACAGCAGCAGATATATGGAAAAGAATGCAGGGAATTAACAAATTAATGGATAAGTAGACTACACAATTAATAAATCAGCATAGCAGTGGACACACTCTCAAATTAATATGGCACTATCAAATTTAAGCAAGCTATAGGCAGTGGTGAATTAATAATTAAGCAGCAAGCGCCAAGTTAATTTGATTAATGAAGCAACAAACAATGAACAAATTAATGCAAAAGTAGACACCAGGGAATGACTGGGCAAATAGAGAAACTGATTTTTGTTCATGTGGGCATTGCCCATCCCTAATTACCCTTGAGAACTGAGTGGGTTGCTAGGCCATTTCAGAAGGCATTTAAGAGTCAACCATATTACAGTGGGTTTGGAGTCATGTGTAGGCCAAACCAGATGAGGATGGCAGATCTCCTTCCCTAAAGTATATTAGTGAACCAGATGGGGTTTTATGGCAGTCGACAATGGTTTCATGGTCATCATTAGACTTTTAATTCCAAATTTTTTTTATTGAATTCAAATTTCACCATCTGCTGTGGTGGGATTTGAACCAGGTCCCCAGAGCATTACCCTGGAGTACTAGTCCAGTGACAATACCACTATGCCTCCCCTAAACCAGCAAATCAAAAAGTTGGCGATACAGCACTGTTTTGGGCAAGAAATCTGCAAAATCAGCATGTCAAGATGTTGACATAGCATTTTGTTGTAAAATGTTAAATTCTGGAAGTTTGTTAAATGTCGATTTGAGATAACGACACAAATTTGTGACAAAGTAATAGAAATATGGATAGGAAGTATGCCTGTGCCAGGCTTTTATTAATCTTAGATTTACCTGAAATGCTCTTCAGCATTCATCATAAATTCCTGCATCCAAATTATTAATGGAAACTTTCTGTGTAAACTTGTTAAGCTGTAAGTACATTCTCCACCATTGATGATGCAACGTCATTCCTGGCAGTGGGGGGATTAAGTGGCAAATTTACACCAATGTGGCTGGTTCCCTACCTTTGGGCCTCCCAAAAAAAGAGCACCCCTCCTTCTTAGCCCCATCCTCTCAGCTCTACCTGGGATCTCTCTCAATTTTTCTCTGCCCAGTCTTCTGTCCTCCACTCCTCTGGTTCTGTCTCTAACTCAACATCAGCACTGACACCCAAACAGCAGCAGCACAAATGGACTAAGTTAGAATAGAAATATATAGAAGTATGGACACAATGTATGATAAAATGGGAATTAAGGCAATGCCCTGGTCATGTTCCCTGCCCTCTAATCTTTCACCTGGTGACTCTAAGTTCCCATGTGTGATACCATTGGGAAGTCAACCATTTCATTTGCTTGGAAAAACTCAGCAGGTCTGGCAGCATCGGTGGAGAAGAAAAGAGTTGAAGTTTCGAGTCCTCATGACCCTTCAACAGACATGAGGACTCGAAACGTCAACTCTTTTCTTCTCCGCCGATGCTGCCAGACCTGCTGAGTTTTTCCAGGTAATTCTGTTTTTGTTTTGGATTTCCAGCATCCGCAGTTTTTTTTTGTTTTTATTTCATTTGCTTTTCTCAATGGTTCATCTTACAGAATTAAATTTCACTTCATACGTTTTTAGCTTGTTTAGTTGCAGACTAAATTTCCTTTTAATATTAAACTGTAGTAGATTATTAATGCCTGCTTCAGCATTATTAGAAAACTTTGTAGCCAAACATGTCATACTAGCTGTTGTTCAAATTGAACCTAGTTGAGGAAAAGGTGCCAAAGATTCCTCTATTTCCTTGCTGAGTACAACTGATTTAAATAATTTCTACAATCAAAACAAACTTGGAACAGTGGTTTTATATTTTTGATTGCTGTTAAACAATGACAGATCAGCTTAAAGCATCTCTGCCATCTGGATGAATTGGTAAATTATGACAGTTCATTAATTTTTCTTTTGTGCTGCAAAATATAAGAAACTGTAGGGAGGATGACTATCAATTTTGCAGAATGACATTTTTTGCCTTAACAATTGGAAATTTCTATTGGAGCTTAATTACCTAGAGATCAAAGTCCTAGATGAAACTTGTGGTTGGGAATGTCAGAGCCATATTGATACATCAAGGAAAAGGAAGGTGTAGAAAAGCTTGATCACCCATGACAGGATGTGCAGAGTCATTAGCAAAAGTGTGTTGTGCTTCTGGTGACTAATGAGGAAACTATGCAAGTTGACAAATGAGGAAATGAAGAACTGATGTATTTGAATATTGAAATGATAGCCATTGTTCGCAAAGTTGAACTTGCGGGCGTTCAAGTGAATAAGTAATTCTGTGAAACAGTACTCCTGTGAGAAAGATCTCAGTTCCTGGTGAAAGTATTTCTTATTTCTTGTGGCATGCCAATCTTTTATTTATGCATTGCTTTTGTTGTAATCCTGAAGATGCTATGATTTAATGTATGTTTTTGTTATAGAATTTTTCATGAAACATGCAAACAGTTTTAATATTGCAGCCCAGTAACAGCATCTTTTTTATAACTAATAATTTTAGTTTTGTTTTCTGCAGTCAGCAGGCTTACTGTGTTATTTCCTGATACCCTAAGGCAAGAAGAAACTGGTGAAATGGAACAGTTAATAAAAGTAAATTGAATCAACTTGTGTTTCTTAACTGATTTGGAATCTAATTCAAATAGAAAACAGTGACATTTATTAACATATATATGTATTTTACAGCATCTGTAATTTTTAAACTTGGTTTAAGTTTGACTGTGGTAAAATAGAAAGATTAAACAAGAACTTACCTGTTTGATCTTCATTTTGAGATAGGTGGAGTGTGAGACAATGCAAAATCATAGTCGCGCATCTGCAGCCAGACTTAAAAGTGAGGGTAGGGTTTGAACTCAGTGCCAGCTACTAAAATTACTTTTATAATTGCCAGTGAAGAGTGGCGCATGTAATTAATAACTAAGTATATGTTAAAACATATAACTTGCTTTATAGTTCAATACAATTCTTTTTCAACTTAAAATTGTCTGAAGGAGGTGGAAGGCACTTTGGCCCGTAAATTCCGCGCTCCCCAGAGTTGGATTTGGGGGGGCTACCCCAAAGATGCGCTGGGGATTCCCTCTGGTAAGTTCCCTGTCGGAAGTTACGGCCCATTATCTCTCACTCCACCTACCTCATAAAATAAATATCAAATAGGTAAGTTCCCGCTTCATCTTTCCAATTATTTTGTAATGGTGTTCATTTGAAATAATATGATTTTCAAAGCAAATTGGCTGCAATGCCAGTTCAATGAATAACAGATCTAGTCAAATTTGTGTAATCCATAAATTCTTGCACGTGAGAAACGGAGGCAATAATGCCCAACACTGAATCACCTGTTCATGTTGCAGCTCCCAAGTACATGTAGAAAATAAAACACTTTCCCCCTCCTGAGGATCAAGTTGCTTCTAATCCAAGGAACAGTTCAAATCTCCAACTCTAAAACAGCAGTATTCTTACAAGCATGTCCCTTAATTAAAGCTGGCACTAGTGTTTTTCTAGTCCTGCAAGGGTGCCATTGCAAATGTATTCGAAGTGTCTTTTATGGGCTTGTTTAATGCTTGAAACATTTTTTCACTGTTCCATCCTATGTGTTTCATAATATCCATTATTGGAATCATGGCTAAATTAGCTTTAGATGTAGCTGTCACTCTTGTAGAACGAAGCTTGAACACATTTGTCGATTCCAGATTTGGTCATGACTTATCCATCAAGTTGTAATGTCTGTCGTCACCCTTTTGTGTGGTCTTCTGAAACTGAGGTTTTTCTCACTGTTGTGAAGGTGTTCTGTATGAAGCAAATATTCTCGCAAATGTTTGTGGATGCATAAACGTGAGCATGCCTTCAACACAATTTGGCAACCAATGTTCCCTGGTTTGCTCTGCTTCAAATGATTGTTCACTTGAAAAATAAAGGGCATGGGTGTTTTTTGCATTGACTTGTCTAGTAGATGTACGGTCTGTTGACGGTGCAGACACCAAAGCAATTAACATGTTTTCGTTAACATATTTTGAAGAGTAAGTGATGAAACAGGTGAAAACTCTCATTAGTCGAGCACAGGCTAACATCCCTTGGTATTATATTTTGGCATTGGTGGTTTGAAGTTATACTTACCACTCAAATTAAGTGACTAATGGATGTGAGCCTAAAGTGTGCCTGTCTGGCAATACAAAAAATAGGACAAAGCTGACTTTGCTGTGTTCCCGGCACTGGAGCCCTGTTTGTGAAATAGGGGTAAAAAATTTCCGGAAAATTTCTTACAAGCGTTTTCAGCGGATTAATTTGTTTTCTGCTGCAAAAGCCCATCTGTTAATTGAAGTAATGTGTAGCTTCCTGGCTGATGGCCTCCAGGCAGGTAGGAAGATGTCAGCAGTTTCTGCTGAAAAGCCTTTGTCTTGTAGGTTTTCCTGATAATTTGCAGGACGTAAGGATCAGATGCTCATAAAGCAGCTGGCATACAGTTGAAGTAGGTTGAGAAATTAAATGCTTCTTTGTTGAAAGTATCACTGATTCTAGCAGTAGTAAATTTTAACAAACTTGCAAACCATGGCTGTATTTGCCATCTCAGAACTCTCATGAAACCATCAGCTTCCTCCCTTTCAATTTTCTGTAAGCATCTACTTATCAGGCAAAATGGAAGAAATGCATAGAAAAAAATAGCATTACCAGGTGATAGAGCATTGTTGCCATGGCGCCAGGGTCTGGCAGTCAAGGAACATACTTTTCTACCTGTGCTTTTAAACGTGATGTATAAAGATCAGCATCTGGTTTCCCGTACAAATTACACAGCTATAGGAAAACAATCCCATCTAGCTTCTATTCAAAGAGATAAAAGAACTGCGGATGCTGGAAATCCAAAACAAAAACAAAAATACCTGGAAAAACTCAGCAGGTCTGGCAGCATCGGTGGAGAAGAGTACAATTGACGTTTCGAGTCTTCATGACCCTTCAATAGAACTAAGTAAAAATAGAAAAGGGGTGAAATAAAGCTGTTTTAAAGTGGGGGGGGGGGTGGGGGGTTGGGGGGTTTGGGTCAAGAATAGCTAGATAGAGGGTCAGTGATAGGTGGAGCTAACCAAAAGATGTAACAGACAAAAGGACAAAGAGGTGTTGAAGGTGGTGGTATTATCTAAAGGAATGTGCTAATTAAGGGTAGAAAGCAGGACAAGCAAGGTACAGATAGCCCTAGTGGGGGTGGGGTGGGGTGAAGGAATCTAAAAAGGCTAAAAGGTAGAGATAAAACAATGGATGGAAATACATTTAAGGATAATGGAAATAGGTGGGAAAAGAAAAATCTATATAAATAATTGGAAAAAAAAGAGGGGGGAAAAACGGAAAGGGAGTGGGGATTGAGGAGAGAGTTCATGATCTAAAATTATTGTACTCAATATTCAGTCTGGAAGGCTGTAAAGTGCCTAGTTGGAAGATGAGGTGCTGTTCCTCCAGGATTGTTCCCTCGGTGACACTCTGGTCCACTCCTCCATCACCCCTTACTCCTTGGAAAAACTTAGCAGGTCTGGCAGCATCGGCGGAGAAGAAAAGAGTTGACGTTTCGAGTCCTCATGACCCTTCCACAGAACTGAGCGAATATAAGGAGAGGGGTGAAATATAAGCTGGTTTAAGGTGGGGGGAGAGAAGTTGGAAGGGGTGATGTGGTTGTAGGACAAGCAAGCAGTGATAGGAGCAGATAATCAAAAGATGTCACAGACAAAAGAACACAGAGGTGTTGAAGGTAGTGATATCTAAACGAATGTGCTAATTAAGAATGGATAGTACGGCACTCAAGGTACAGCTCTAGTGGGGATGGGGTGGAAAGACTAGCGGGGCATAAAAGATTTAAAAATAATGGAAATAGGTGGGAAAAGAGAAATCTGTATAAATTATTGGAAAAGACAAAAGGAAGGGGGAAGAAACAGAAAGGGGGTGGGGATGGAGGAGGGTGTTTAAGATCTAAAGTTGTTGAATTCAATATTCAGTCCGGAATGCTGTAAAGTGCCTAGTCGGAAGATGAGGTGCTGTTCCTCCAGTTTGCGTTGGGCTTCACTGGAACAGTGCAGCAAGCCAAGGACAGACGTGGGCAAGAGAGCAGGGTGGAGTGTTAAAATGGCAAGCGACAGGGAGGTTTGGGTCATTCTTGCAGACAGACCGCAGGTGTTCTGCAAAGCGGTCACCCAGTTTACGTTTGGTCTCTCCAATATAGAGGAGACCGCATTGGGAGTAACGAATGCAGTAGACTAAATTGGGGGAAATGCAAGTGAAATGCTGCTTCACTTAAAAGGAGAGTTTGGGCCCTTGGTTGGTGAGGAGAGAGGAAGTGAAGGGGCAGGTGTTGCATTTTTTTGCATGGGCATGGGGAGGTGCCATAGGTAGGGGTTGAGGAGTAGGGGGTGATGGAGGAGTGGACCAGGGTGTCCCAGAGGGAATGATCCCTACGAAAGGCTGCCGGGGGGTGAAGGGAAGATGTGTTTGGCGGTGGCATCATGCTGGAGTTGGCGGAAATGGCAGAGGATGATCCTTTGAATGCGGAGGCTGGTGGGGTGATAAGTGAGGACAAGGGGGACCCTATCATGTTTCTGGGAGGGAGGAGAAGGCGTGAGGGCGGATGCGCGGGAGATGGGCCGGACACGGTTGAGGGCCCTGTCAGCGGCTGTGGGTGGAAAACCTCGGTTAAGGAAGAAGGAGGACATGTCAGAAGAACTGTCTTTGAAGATAGCGTCATCAGAACAGATGCGACAGAGGTGAAGGAACTGAGAGAATGGGATGGAGTCCTTACAGGAAGCTGGGTGTGAGAAGCTGTAACTCTTTCGAGTACAAACCCATTTCCATCTGTTTCAGATGAAGTTACATTGTTTCATAGTTTGCTATTGTGAGGTTTGAACTCTTGATCTTGGGGTTACAAACCCAGTACCATAACCACTTGGCTATTTAGGCTGTAGTCGAGGTAGCTGTGGGAGTCGGTAGGCTTGTAATGGATATTGGTGGACAGTCTATCACCAGAGATTGAGACAGAGAGGTCAAGGAAGGGAAGGGAAGTGTCAGAAGTGGACCATGTGAAAATGATGGAGGGGTGGAGATTGAAAGCAAAGTTAATAAATTTTTCCAAGTGCTGACGAGAGCATGAAGCAGCACCGAAGTAATCATCGATGTACCGGAGAAAGAGTTGTGGAAGGGGGCCGGAGTAGGACTGGAACAAGGAATGTTCCACATACCCCATAAAGAGACAGGCATAGCTGGGGCCCATGTGGGTACCCATAGCCACACCTTTTATTTGGAGGAAGTGAGAGGAGTTAAAGGAGAAATTGTTCAGTGTGAGAACAAGTTCAGCCAGACGGAGGAGAGTAGTGGTGGATGGGGATTGTTCAGGCCTCTGTTCGAGGAAGAAGCTTAGGACCCTCAGACCATCCTGATGGGGGATGGAGGTGTAGAGGGTTTGGACGTCCATGGTGAAGAGCGGTTGGAGCCAGGGAACTGGAAATTGCTGATGTGACATAAGGTGTCACATCTTCCCTTCACCCCCCCCGGCGGCATTCCATAGGGATGGTTCCCTCCGGGACACCCTGGTCCACTCCTCCATCACCCCCTACTCCTCAACCCCCACCTATGGCACTTACCCATGCCCACGCAAAAGATGCAACACCTGCCCCTTCACTTCCTCTCTCCTCACCGTCCAAGGGCCCAAACTCTCCTTTCAAGTGAAGCAGCATTTCACTTTCATTTCCCCCAACTTAGTCTACTGCATTCGTTACTCCCAATACTCCCTCTACATTGGAGAGACAAAACATAAACTGGGCGACCGCTTTGCAGAACACCTGCGGTCTGTCCACAAGAATGACCCAAACCTCCCTGTCGCTTGCCATTTTAACACTCCACCCTGCTCTCTTGCCCACATGTCTGTCCTTGGCTTGCTGCATTGTTCCAGTGAAGCCCAACGCAAACTGGAGGAACAACACCTCACCTTCCGACTCGGCACTTTACAGCCTTCCGGACTGAATATTGAATTCAACAACTTTAGATCTTGAACTCCTTCCTCCATCCCCACCCCCTTTCTGTTTCTTCCCCCTTCCTTTTGTTTTTTCCAATAATTTATATAGATTTTTCTTTTCCCACCTATTTCCATTATTTTTAAATCTTTTATGCCCTGCTAGTCTTTCCACCCCATCCCCACTAGAGCTGTACCTTGAGTGCCATACCATCCATTCTTAATTAGCACCCTCGTTTAGGTAATATCACCACCTTCAATGCCTGTGTTCTTTTGTTCTTTTGTCTGTGACATCTTTTGATTATCTGCTCCTATCACTGCTTGCTTGTCCCTATAACCACACCACCCTCTCCAACTTCTCTCCCCCCACCCCCCACCTTAAACCAGCTTATATTTCACCCCTTCTTATATTCGCTCAGTTCTGTGGAAGGGTCATGAGGACTCGAAATGTCAACTCTTTTCTTCTCCTCCGATGTTGCCAGACCTGCTGAGTTTTTCCAGGTAATTCTGTTTTTGTTTTGGATTTCCAGCATCCGCAGTTTTTTGTTTTTACCCCTTACTCCTCAACCCCCTCCAACGGCACCTTCCCATGCAACTGCAAAAAATGCAACACCTGCCCCTTCACTTCCCTTCTCCTCACCGACAAAGGGCCCAAACACTTTTTAAGTGAAGCAGCATTTCACTTGCACTTCCATCAACTTAGTCTACTGCATTCGTTGCTCCCAATGTGCTTTCCTCTACATTGGAGAGACCAAACGCAGACTCGGTGACCGCTTTGCAGAACACCTAGCATTACCCAGACCTCCCTGTCGCTTGCCATTTCAACACTCCACCCTGCTCTCTTGCCCACATGTCTGCCCTTGGCTTGCTGCATTGTTCCAGTGAAACTCGGCGCAAACTGGAGGAACAGCACCTCATCTTCCAACTAGGCACTTTACAGCCTTCCGGACTGAATACTGAGTTCAACAATTTTAAATCATGAACTTTTCCCACCTATTTCCATTATTTTTAAATGTATTTCCATCCATTGTTTTATCTCTACCTTTTAGCCATTTTAGTATTCCTTCTCCCCACCCTACCCCCACTAGGGCTATCTGTACCTTGCTTGTCCTGCTTTCTACCCTTAATTAGCACATTCCTTTAGATAATATCACCACTTTCAACACCTCTTTGTCCTTTTGTCTGTGACATCTTTTGGTTATCTCTCCCTATCACTGGCCCTCTAGCTAGCTCTTCTTGTCCCAAACCACACCCCCCCCCCCCAACTTAAACCAGCTTATATTTCACCCCTTTTCTATTTTTTAGTTCTGTTGAAGGGTCATGAAGACTCAAAACGTCAACTGTGCGCCTTTCCACCGATGCTGCCTGACCTGAGTTTTTCCAGGTATTTTTGTTTTTGTTTTAGCTTCTATTCAAGCTAGTCATTGAAATTCCTTGTTTTATCATTTGTTTGATTCAAGACACCAGGCAAATGTTTTATGGTGACCCAGATGTTTCTAGATATGCACCATTTCCAGAAAATCTTAGCTAGTTCATTACATGCCTGTGATTTTGTTCCTCCCATATTGTTTGTATGCCACTGCAGTTATGTTATCTAGTTGCATAGCAATATGTATGTGGCTGTTATGTGTACACAAAGCTTGCAAGGCAAATAAAGCAGCCTTCAATTCTAAGTAATTAATCTCATTTCTTTCTGTTTGTGCTTTCTCTTCAGCATTCCATCTTCCTCCAATGTGTGTGAAACCGTTGGATGCACTCCGTCCTAAGCCTGAGGCATTGTTTGTGATGTGTATTGTTGACATCCCCTTATCAATGTTATTGACTGTGGTTGACACATTGAGCTAACTTGGTGGCTTGACATCGCGCTGCAGGGGAAAGAGTAATTTTGCCAAAGTCCGTACTTTTTCTTGTTCAAGCTCCCTGTAGTGCAATGCCTATATTGTACACTGGTAATTTGGTGGCTGCTTTCCTCAATCACAGAGGAAACAAATTGTATTGATAGTGAATGTGAGACCAACAAACACTTGCAGAGACAAATATTTCCTCTGATTTTGCTTCATTGAGAGTGACTGGGTTTGTGGAGGAGTTCAGTATAAATCCGAGAAAACATTTTTTGCCTCCTGAAATCAACTGATTTGTCGTGTTATTTCTCCATAACCTCATTATACATGGCACTTAAAAACTACACATCGATTATGATCTTTTAAAAATAAATGATGACCTGACTCACCATCCATTACTTAAAGCATGATTATCCTGTCACTCTGGCCCAAGGTTTGCTTTCTGGTTCTTTCCCAAAGCTTTAATGGTTCAAGCCTCATCCTAATATTTTTGGGTCTCTGTGCTTGTCTGCTCACTGCTGGCCTTCCCATGAATATTCCCTTCCTTCATAAATTTCAACTGCTATTTTTGAATAGTTGTGCTGCAAACTTGCACCCATCAATGCCTATAATTGGTTGCAGCTAAAATGACATTGTCAGAGAAGCTACCATGATGGATATGCCATAGAAAATGGAAATGTTATACTGATAGGGTGCTAATAAAAAATAAAGGAGAAAAAATACGGTGCACTAAGTTTGAACAACAAATTTTATGTAATATAAAATGCCTTTTAGGAATAGGTACGATTTATTATTTTCTCTCTCATAGCTGTTTACAGGGGATCGAATCAAAGAGACAATAGAAAATTGACTGCCTGTTATATGTCCCTCAATTTTCCTTGGTATATTGCAGAGAGTCAAAACATTGCAATGTGTTTTACATCTCTATCAAAATGTAATTCTACTCTTTACTGTTTTGTGTCTCATGAAAGAAATAGCTCCCCAGGTCAGTACATGTTAGATACAGGGCAAACCTTGCATGACTGAGATATGCCTAAATGTCTTTTTGTTCACTAAGTAGATAGAAATACATCAATTACAACGTAAAAGCAGGCCTTTCAGACCAACCTGTCCATATCAGCATTTAATCTTAATGCGAGTAATCAATTCTAATAACATTTTCTGACCCTTTACCTATATCCCTTCAACACTTTTCTTCATTCACTAATCTAATCTGTTAGGTGTTGACAATTTCTGTCTCAACCAACAATGCTGGAAGCCATTCAACTGTAAAGATATTCCAACTGCCCTCTATTCTAAATCTCTAGCATTGAATCTTCCCATCAGCAGCCCTCATTTTTGATAATTCAACTACTGGGAACTGCATGCCTCTACCCCTTTCCAGCCTTTCATAAATTTAAAAAAACTTCTGTAGTTTCTTTCGCTAATCTCTGTGTTAATGGAAACAAAATTCAATGTCACCACTTTTTATCTCATTTCCCCTCTTTAATATCTCTTTGCAGCTTCCTTTGCTTTTTTAAAAGAATTAACTATACCTCCTATTTTGGTGTCACCTACAGATTTCCCTCTAGGCCTATATCCAAATCATTGATGTATGTAGTGAACAGAAATGCCTGAAGAATTGAACCCTGTGGGGCAGTATGACCCACTTGCAACCAAGCTGAAAAATTGTCCTTAATTTCTACTCTCTGCTTTTTCCCTTCTGACCAATTAAGAAGGAATTGACACTTGAGGCATTGCTCTTCTTTCTTTACTTTTCTCTCTACTGGCACCTTTCACTATGCGTGGAGTCATAATTCCCATTGCAAAAGGGAAGAGACCAGGCTGTATTTTTAACTGATCGAATGCATCTTATCTTGCAAGACCCTCCGATATGTGGAGGTTGAATTTCTATAAATAGAGAACTGTGGGAGTACAGCCCATCTTGTGACATTCCATTCATGTAAAACACTCTAGAGAAACCAGTAAAATGAAACCTGGGACTAGTTTGATACTAGGTTGGCTGGGTGGGGGGAGATGTGCTCTGAACAGGTAAATGTCAATGCTGACCCGTGAGAGGGGAGTTCTGAAATGCTGGAGCCCCACTGGCAGGATTAGAGTGAAGAGTGTGTGGCTTAGAAAATGGAAATCACATGTTTTTATAAAATGGGTAATACTGTTCACTCCCTTTTGGTGTATACATCTTGAAGTATGATTTTATTTTAAATACTTAACTATTCTCTTCATGTCCTAATATAGTAATAAAATTATTGTGGCTGTAACTTACACTACACCTGATTTGGGAGTGCTTAATGTTGACAGTGTAAAAATTGAAGAGCACATCATTCTGAAGCATTAATATTCCTCATGCTGACGAGTGTAAAAATATATGTTTGAAACTGCCCCATGATTTCACACAGCTGGCAGGGTAATAGATCTCTTAACCAGATAGAGACAACATGTGAAAAAGTGGTGATTTTGTACAAATTGAGTGTTCCCTTAAGAGCATCCACAAGACTTCTTGGCTTATCAAAGCTACAACAGACAAGTGCAGATCTTGCAGTTGCTCACTCCAGAAGTAAAGAACACTCTTGACAAACATTGAGAGTAGAATTTGAACTGAGCAGATTTTGCTAATCAATAAAAGTCAGGATTTTGTCAAGGACACATGGGGGGAAAATCTTTGTGTTTGATTTGACGAAGATCGGATGGGCAACTTTTGCAGAGTAAACTAGGGTGCTGTCCCTTTTTTTACTTAATCTCAATACAACACATCAGATGAAAATGTAGTTTGTCAAAATCCTAGTGGTTGTAATTCCTCTGTCAGTGTTCTGTTAAAAAAATAAAAATTTCAAAGTAGAATGTAATGCATAGATTTCACTCCAAGTTGCACTGCATCTAAGATGACCTGTCTTTTGGGGAAGTGGTGGAGGTTGACCACATCCATGGGGCCCTATTTAGCTTGTGCATGAAAATCCAGTCATTTAGTGTGCCTTTTTTGTCCTTAATCTTATGTTTTTGAAGTTTAAATTTTATTAGCCTGAAGGTTAAAGTCTCTTTTTGCCACTGCTCCCTCAAACCAAGTTGGCAGCTAGATGTACAAAATAATAGGAATAATCACTTAAGCTTCATATATGGCTCATTATCCACAATTGACTACTCTCAATCCTCTCAAGGACAGAAGTAGCTCACAAACACGATGTATGCATTTGGCATTTCTGAGGATTATCTGAAGAATTTTTGAGCATTGTTTGTATAATTATCTACAAGTAATGCATAAATATGAAGTGTTGCTGACAAAATACAGGCTTTCTGTTTGCATTAATCAGGACAGATGCAAGATTGCTAAATTTTAAAGGTAGCAACAGTTTAAATTGCATTAGAAAAAGCTGCTGATTGATTGTAGTTCATACACCACATTACTCATTTGTGTGGCTTGACCGCAGAACCCTATAGCAGAAAATACCACTTGCGTTGCAACTGCATAGTTTCACAGAAGCACTGTCTTTACAGTGCAGAAGGAGGCCTTTCAGCCCATCGGGCCTGCACTCGCTGTCTGAAAGAGCATTCCAACCTGTCCCACTCCCCTGCCTTATCCCTGTAACCTTGCATATTCTCTCTTTTCAGGTAGTAATCCATTTCCCTTTTGAATACCTTGATCGAATCTGCCTCCACCACCCTTTCAGGAAGTTTGTTCCAGACCCCAACCACCCTCTGGGTGAAAACATTTTTACTCACATTGCATTTACTCCTTTTGCCAGTTACTTTGAATCTGTGCCCTCTCGTTCTTGTTCTCTTGAGTGGGAACAGTTTCTCACTATTTACCATGTCCATACCCCTCAGGATTTTGAATGCCTCTATCAAGTCTCCTCTCAGCCTTATTTTCTCCAAGAAAAGCAGAGCCAACCTCTCCAATCTATCCTCATAGCTACAGTTTTTCATCCTGGGAATCATTCTTGTGAAGGTCAGAAGTGGGGATGTTTGCTGATTATTGTACAATGTTCACCATTTGCAACTCCTTATATACTGAAGCAGTCCGTGTCCAAATGCAGTAAGACCTGGACAATATCCAGGCTTGGGCTGACAAGTGGCAAGTAACATTTGTGCCACATGTGAAATGGCTACCTTCACCTGTTGCTCCAATTTTTAAAATGCCTTGCTATTCCAGGGTAATTTGAGGTTGACTGGGTACTTCTCAAGTTCCATTTTCAAGTTCGAGGAAGTTCCTCTCCAAGCCACACACCATCCTGACTTGGAACTATATCACTGGTCCTCCACTGTTGTTAGGAAAGAGAGAGAGTTTAAGTAAGTTATGTACATTTGGGTGGGTTAAGAATAAGGTATATCTTTGTTAAGTTTAATTTATATTTTTTTCTATTTGTGGCTTAAAGGTTAAACCTGGGATCATAAGACGTAGGAGCAGAAGTAGTCTATTTGGACCATTGAGTCTGCTCCGCCATTCAATGATATCATGGCTGATCTGATAATCCTCACCTTTTCCCCATAACCCTTGACTCCTTTACTGATTAAAAACCTGTCTATCTCAGCCTTGAACATAATGACCCAGTCTCTACAGCCCTCTGTGGTAAAGAATTCCACAGATTAACAACCCTCTGGGAGAAGAAATTCCTCCTCATCTCTCTTAAATGGGCAACCCTCCACTCTGAGATTATGCCCTCTGGTCCTAGACTCACCCACAAGGGGGAACAACTCTCAGCATCTACCCTGTCAAGCTCCCTAAGAATCTTATGTTTCAATAAGGTCGCCTCTCTTTCTTCTAAACTCCAATGAGTACTGGCCTAACCTACTCAACCTCTCCTCTTAAAATCCCTCCATACCCAGGATCAACCTAGTGAGCTTCCTCTGGACCGCCTCCAATGTCAGTACATCTTTCCTTAGATAAGGGGACCAAAACTGTTCACAGTATTCTAGGTGTGGTCTAACTAGTGCCTTGTTATAGTTTTAGCAAGGCTTTGCTATTTTTATACACAATTCCCTTTGAAATAAAGGCCAACATTCCATTTCCCTTCCCTATTACCTGCTGAACTTGTATTTTAGCTTTTTGTGATTCATGCACAAGGACCCCCAAATCCCTCTGCTGCAGCTTTCTGCAGTTTTTCTCCATTTAAATAATATTCAGTTCCTCTATTCTTCCTGCCAAAGTGCATAACCTTACATTTTCCCATATTATATTCCGTCTGCCACGTTTTTGCCTACTCACCTAACCTGTCTACATCCCTCTGTAGCTGTCATCTTCACAGCTTGCCTTCCCACCTATTTTTTGTCATCTGCAAACTTGGCGATAGTACATTCATTTCTCTCATCCAAGTCATTAATATATATTGTAAATAATTGTGGCCCCAGCACTGATTCTTGTAGCACTCCACTAGTTACAGGTTGCCATGCTGAAAATGCCCCCCCGTATCCCAACTTCTCTGTCTTCTTTAGTTGGCCAGTTCTCTATCCATGCTAATATACTACCCCCAGCATCATGGGCACTTAGCTTATTAAGTAGCCTTGTGTGGCACTTTATCGAATGCCTTTTGGAAATCCAAAAATATTACATCTACTGGTTCCCCTTTTATCTATCCTGCTTGTTACCTCCTCAAAGAATTCTAATAAATTAGTCAGGTATGATTTCCCCTTCAAGAAGCCATGTTGACTCTGCTTGATTATATTATGCATTTCTAAATGCTCTGCTATTATATCCTTTGTAATAGATTCTAACATTTGAGTGGAGACAGCAAGCCTGAAGCTCTTTGTATACCTAAATTTCTAATGAGTTTTATGACCCCTGAAGAGAAGTTCAAGCAAATGAGTAGAAAAAACTGCTGTTGCCTAGCAACAGGGGCCCAGAGGGACGGACACTGACCCCACAGACCAACGTGTGCACACGTGCAGATGAGCATGCATGCACATGCCAGTAGTTTGAGTTCAGTTGGAAAAGTGTTCCAGAACAGGCACGATATGAAAAGGGACAGATAGCAAGTACCAAGCTAAAGAAGCAAGGTCCCAAGGCCAAAGAGTGAGACAGAAACAGGAGGCAGTCCCAAGAAGGCCTTCTAGTCAAATGAAGGAACCTGGAAAAGGTCCTGTCAATTGAAGTTATGAGTGAGGGGCAGAGGAAGGCTTTAAGCTTAAAGGAAGAAAAACTGCAGGAAGCAGATTTAAAACAAAAATTGCTTGAGAAGTCGGAAGGTCCAAAGAGACAGTTGAAGATCTGTAATACTTTGCTATGGGCAAGTGGTGTACTGTTGATGGCTGAGTCAGTAAGTACATAGACAGCTTGAATGCGTTTGGTGACCCAGGGGAGAGGAATATTGGAAGGAGTTCGAAACCCTGGAGGTGAACCCTTGTGGAAGGCATCTGAGAGTGCCGGTTTGGTGGAAAATTCCAAAGCCAGTTCTTGGAGAGTGGAGATTGGAAGCCTTCATGTGAAAGACGGAGTTCAGTGAGACTGGTTGGCTCACAGTGCGACAAGCGTTGGGGGTGGGGGGGGTGGCAGCTGATGAGAGATTCATAGCATCGGTTTGGAGTGGCGTCTGTCACTTAGAAACGTAGAAAAATAGGAGCAGTTGGGGTCATTTGGCCATTAAATATGATCGTGGCTAATCCTTATCTCAACACTGTACTCCTGCACTCTCCATACCCCTTGATGCCTTTGGAGTCTTGGTGTTTTTTGTTCTTGTTTTCAGAGTGTAGTGTGCCTGACCGCAGGTCACCAATTCGTTTACATGGACTGTGTACTTACTGTGAACATTAGCGTATAAGAGAGATTTTGTAACTTGTTATCCTTACAAATCTGTATTTATCTGTAAACGTATAGTTGTGGTTGAAGGAGTATTGTAATATAGTTCATCTTTTCTTGTTAAATAAATGTTTTATTCTTTTGTTAAAAGTTCATCAGCTGACTTCTGTGACCCTGTTCAGTCGCTACTCTACACAAATCTAAAAAACACAAGTTAGGATCCCTCAAGCCAGGTTCTACCCTGGGATCAGGCTTGTCCAGTAGTAAAATGATCTGGGATCGGAACACTGTCGCTGGGTCAAAATCCTGGGACCCCCTTCCTAACAGCAATGTGGGTGTACCTACACCACAGGGACTACGACGGTTCAAGAAGGTAGCTCACCATCACCTTCTCGAGGGTAGTTAGTAATGGGTAAAAAGTGCTGGCCGAACCAGTGATGCCCCTATCCCAAGAATGAATTTTTTAAAAGATGTGAATGTGTGTGTGATACACAGCAACTAGATTTTCTGATCCGGGTGGCCATTATCCTGCAGGATCACCTTGATGTGCCCTATTTCAGTGTTGAGTTTGCATGATGAACAAATTGCTCGGGCCCTATTTACTAGATTGCCCAAGATCCTGTATGCCTTTTCAACCGTTGTCTCAACCTGCCTTGCCTTCTTCAATGATTTGTGTGTATATGCCCCAAATTCACACTACTTCAGGTTATGTCATCTGTGAATTTTGAAATTGTGCCCTGTGCACCCAGTCTAAATCATCAACATAGATCAAGAAAAGCAGTGATCTTAATACTGACTTCTGGGGAGCCTCACTGTATACCTTTCTCCAGTCCAATTGGCCGTTACCATTCCTGTTTCCTGTCCCTCGGCCAACCTTGCATCCATGCTGTCTCTGTCCCTTTTATTCCATGAGCTTCAACTTTGCTGGCAAGCCTGTTGACACTTTATCAGACACATTTGAAAGCCCATGTACACCGCAACAGCATTACCCTCATCAACCCTGTTACCTCATCAAAAAGACTCAATCAAGTTATTTAAAAACGATATGGCTTCAATAAATCCATGCTGGCTTTCCTTAATTAATCAACATTTGTCCAAGTGTCTGTTAATTCTGAACAAGATTATTCTTGCTAAAAGTTTTTTCACTGAGGCTAAACTGACCGGCCTTTAGTTTTGGGGTTTATCCTTACAGCTTTTTTTGAACAAAGTGTAACATTTGTAATTCTCCAGTTCTCTGGCACCACCCCTTTATATAAGGAGGGTTGAAAATTATGGCAGTACCTTCACAATTTCCACCCTTTTTTTCTGTCAGCTGCATCCCAATTGGTGCTGGTGACTCATCAACTTTAAATATAGCCAGCCTTTCTAATACCTCCATTTTAACAATTTTTTTGCTATTCAGTGTGTCAGCTGCCTCCTCTTTCATAGAAACATAGAAACATTGTAACATAGTAACTAGAAGCAGGAGTAGGCCATTTGGCCCTTCAAGCCTGCTCCGCCATTCATTATGATCTTGGTTGATCATCCAACTCAATAGCCTGCTCCTGCTTTCTCCCCATCTCCCCCAGCGAATATAATCCTATTCGACTCAATCTCTTCTCATATTTCAGTCCCGCCATAACAGGAATCAGTTGGGTAAACCTTTGCTGTACTCCCTCTATAGCAAGTACATCCTTCCTCAGATATGGAGACCAAAACTGCACACACAGTTCCAGGTGTGGTCTCACCCAGGCCCTGTACAATTGCAGCAAGACACCTCTGTTCCTGTACTCGAATTCTCTGGCTATGAAGGTCAACATACCATTTGCTGCCTTTCCCACCTGCTGTACCTGCATGCTTAGCTTCAGTGACTGGTGTACAAGGTCTCGTTGCATGTTCCCCTCTCTCAATTTATTGCCATCCAGATAATCTGCCTTCCTGTTTTTGCTACCAAAATGGATAACCTCACATTTATCCACATTATACTGCATCTGCCATGCATTTGCCCGCTCACTCAGCTTGTCCAAATCACAGTGAAGCATCTTTGCATCCTCCTCACATCTCACCCTCCCACCCAGCTTTGTGTCATCTGCAAATTTGGAGATATTACATTTCATTATGGCTATATGCCTATAAAAGACTTTTGGATTTCCTTTTAGTATCAGTTGCAAATCTCTTTTCATACTCTCCTTGCTCCTCTGATTTCTTTTCTCAGTTCCCTTCCAAATCTTCTATATTCAGCCTGGATCTCATTGGTATTATCCAGCTGACATTTCATGTGCAGCCTTTCTCTGCCTCACATTACTATCTATCTCTTTTGCCATCCAGGGAGCTCTGACTTTGTTTGTTCCACCTTTTCCCCCTTGTGAGAATGTACCTTGACTGTACTCAAACTATCTCCCCATTAAAGGCAGCCCATTGCTCCATTACAATTTTGGCTGCCAATCTTTTATTTCAATTTACCTGGATCAGATCTGTTTTCACCACTCAAATTGGCCCCTTCCAACTAAGTCCTTCTCCTCTAGATTACTCCTTGTCCTTAGCTAATGTATAATCTTATGATGTAATGCTCACTGTTCCCTGACTGACACTGGATCCATTTGACATACTTCATTTCCCTAGAATCAGATGCAACAATGCCTCCTCCCTTGTTGGGTCAGAAACTTATTGATCAGGGAAATTCTCCTGAACATATTTCAGAAACCCTTCCCCCCTGCTCTGCGTTCTAGAATTCCAATTTATATAAAGGTTATTAAAGTCTCCCATGAAGTCTCTTTAGATTTTGCACCTCTAATTTCCCTATAAATGTGCTGCTCTATATCTTTCCCTCCAGGTTGTGGCATATAAAATATATCTATTAGTGTATTGGTACCTCTGTTGTTTAACCAAATAGATTTGGTTTTTGCCTCCTCTTGTTTCTTGCATTGTAATACTCTTAATACTGCCGCACATCATCCTTTCTTTACTTCTGTATCTTTCCTGATCCCCTTATATCCAAGAATACTTAGTGCCTAGTCCTACCTTTTTTAAAGCCATTTTAACTTATTCAGTTATATCTATCTGTGGATACATAAGAAATAGGAACAGGAGGAGGCCATTAGGCTCCTCAGGTCTGTCTGCCAGTCCACAAGATCATGGCTAATCTGATCGTAGCCTCACTCCACTTTCCTGCCCGCCTATACCCATAACCTTTCCTTGTGGATCAAAAATCTGTGTAACTTAATCCTGAATATGACCCAGCCTCCACTGTTATTCAGGATGCAGAATTCCAAAGATTAACAGCCCTCTGAGGCAAATAGATTTGACTCACCTGAGACCTCTTATTCTGAAACAGTGTCCCCTGGTTTTAGAATCCCCTATGAGGGGAATGCTTCCTTAAATAAGGAGACCAAAACTGTATGCTGTACTTCAGATGTGGCCTCAACAATGTCCTGTCCAGTTGTAGCCTACTTTTATGCTCCATCATCTCTTGATAAAAGATAACATTTTATTTGTCTTGCTAATTACTTGCTGTACCTGCATGCTAACTTTCTATAATTCATGTGTGAGGGTACCCAAATTCCTCTTTGCAATAGCATTTTGCGGTGGCTCTTCATCTGAATAAGATCATAAGAAATAGGAGCAGGAGTCAGCCATCGAGCCTGCTCTGCCATTCAATAACATTGTGGCTGATCTGATTATGGCCTTAACTCCACTTTTATCCCTGTGCCCCATAATGCTGAACTCCCTTGTTAATCAAAAACCTAACACAGCCTTGAGCAAATTAAATGACCTAGTCTTTGATGCTTTCTCTGAAAGAGAATTCTAAAGACAAATGACCTGAGAAAATAAATCCTCCCTCCTCTCCATCTTAAATGGGAGACCCCTTATTTTGAAACTGTCCCCTGGTTCTAGATTTGTTGACAAAATGGAAACATCCTCCTAGCATCTAGCATGTTAAGCCCCCTTGGTATCCTTTATGTTTCTTTAAGATCACTGTTCATTCTTCTAAACTCCAATCGACTCCATCACAAGACAAGTTCTTCACTCCAGGAATCGGCCTGGTGCATGTTCCTTGAACTGCTTCCAATGCAAGCATATCCCTCAAGAAAGGAGACCAAAACTGTACACAGTAATCCAGCTGTGGCCTCACCAATGACCTATACATCTGTAGCAAGACCTTCATTGCTGCTGCTGGCAAGTTAGACAGTGCACTGTCTCATCCTCTAAGGGACCCATGTTTGCTTTTGCTACACTCTCCCTTTTTATATACTTGTAGAAGCTCTTACTATCTGCCTTTTATATTTCTTGTTAGTTTGTATTCCTGCTATAATTTTTTTTTAGTCTTGCTTTGCTGGTTTCTACAAATTTTCCGACCTCCAGGCTTACCATTAATCTTGACAGTATTTGCATTCCTTTTCTTTCAATTTGATACCATCCTTAAATCCCTTAGTTAGCCATGGATTACTCATCCTTCTTTTAGAGCCTTTCTCAATTGAGTTTATCTTGGAGAGTCATGAAATATTTCCTTAAGTACTTTCTATTGTCTTACCTTTTAATCTGTTTTCCCAATCTACTTCAGCCATTATATCTTAAACTTTTGTAATTGCCTTTATTTAAGTTTATGGCACTAGCTCAAGACCCAGGTTTCTCATCCTCAAACTGAATGTGAAATCGTCATGTTCTAATCACACATTCCTGGAGGATCCCTTTACTATAAGATCATTATAAATCCTGTCTCATTGAACATTGCCAGGTCTAAAATAGCCTGTTCCCTGGTTGGCCCCAGAATGTATTGTTTTAAGACTCTGTCCCAAATATACTCTCTGCACTCATCTTCAAGGTTGCCTATGCCAATAGGATTCATCCAATCTAGGGGAAGCTTTAAATTGCTGATGATTATTGTAGTACCTTTTTTTGAAGCCCCATTTTTCATCTGTGCAAAAGTGTAGCTACTGTTAGGGGTCCTATAAACTACTCCCACCAGGACGACTTTGCCTTACTATTTCTTATCTCTACCCAAACAAGTGGTTTGCAAGGTAACCAAGACTGGGAAGTTAACATTCAAGAGCATGACATTTCAAAAGGATAGGAAGAAGGGAAAAGGTGAGGTAGTTCTGTTAATAAAGGATGAAATCAGCTCAGTAGTGAGAAAAGATCTTGCTCGAAGATCAAGATGTCTAACCTGTTTTTGTTTATTCATTCATGGGGTGTGGACATTGCTGCCTAGGCCAGCATTTATTGCCCATCCATAATTGTCCTTGAGTAGGTGGTGGTGAGATGCTGCCTTGAACCGCTGCAGTCCATGTAGTCTACGTGCAACCATAGTGCCATTGGGGAGTTCCAGGATTTTGACCCAGTGACAGTGAAGGGACGATGATATATTTCCAAGTCAGGATTCTGAGTGGCCTGGAGGGGCACGTAGAAGTCCCCTGGGACTCCCTAACAACACTGTGGGTGTACCTACACCACATGGACTGCAGCAGTTCAAGAAGGCATATGAACATACAAAATAGGAGCAAAAGTAGGTCATTTGGCCCCTCAAGCCTGCTCCGCCATTCAATAAGATAATGGCTGATCTGTTTGTTTTAAATTCCATATTCCCATCTACCCCTGATAACTTTGATTCTTGTTAGGCAAGATAATCAATCTACGATAAAAGCAAAATACTGTGGATGTCGGGAATCTGAAACAAACAGAAAATGCTGCAAGAGCTCAGCAGGTCTGACAGTATCTGTGGAGAGAGAAATGGAGTTGACGTTTTGAGTCCATATGACCCTTCAGAGAATCTATCTACCTCTGCCTTAAAAATATCCAATGACCTTGCCTCGACCGACTTCTAAGGCAGTGTTCCAAAGTCACACAACCCTCTGAGGAAAAAAATTATCCTCCTTTCTGTTTTAAAAGGGCGATCCTTAATTTTAAAGCAGTGCCCCCTAGTTCTGGACTCACCCACCAGAAGAAACATCCTTTCCACATCCACCTTGTGAAGACTGTTCAGGATCTTGTACGCTTCAATCATGTCACCTCTCAGTCTTCTAAACTCCAGTGGAAACAAGTCCAGTCTTTCTAACCTTTCCCCATAAGATAACCCACTCATTCCAGCTATGAATTAAGTAAACCTCCTCTGAACCACCTCCAACGTATTTGCATCTTCCCTTAGATAAGGAGACCGAAACTGCACACACTGTTCGAGGTGTGGTTTCACCAATCCTCTGTATACCTGAAGCATAACATCCTTACTTTTATGTTCAATTCCTTTTGTAATAAAGGATAGCAATCCATTAGCCTCCTTAATTACTTGATGCACCTGCATACTGACTTTTTGTGACTTGTGTCCTGGAACACCTGGACCCCTCTGCAGCTTGGAATTCTGCAGTCATTTTCCGTTTAAGTAACACTCTGCTTTTTTTATTCCTCCTGCCAGAGTGAACAACTTCACGTTTTCCCACATTATACTCCATCTGGCAGATTTTGTTCCCACTCACTCAACCTATCTATATCCGTCTGCAGCCTCCTTATGTCCTCTTCACAACATACCTATCTTTGTGCCATCTGCAAATTTAGCTATCGTGCCTTTACTCCCCTCATCTAAGTCAGTAATATAAATTGTAAAAAGTTGAGGCCCCCGCACAAACCCCTCCACTCGTCACATCCTGTCAATCAGAAAAAGACTCATTTATGTATTGTTTTCTGCCTGTCAGCCAATCTCCCATACATGCTAATACGTTACCCCCTACATCGTGATCTTTTATTTTCAGCAAAACCTTTAATGTGGTACCTTAGCAAATGGCTTCTAGAAATCCAAATTCAGTACATCTGCAGGCTCCACTTTATCCAGTGCATGTTACTACTTTAAAGAACTCCAATAAATTGGTCAGACATGACTTCCTTTCACAGAACCATGTTGAGTCTTCCTGTTAAACCTTGAGTTTTCCTAAGTGCCCAGCTATAACCTCCTTAATGATCGATTCTAACACCTTCCCCACGACAGACGCAAGCTAACCTATAGTTAGCTGTTTTCTGCCTCCTTCCCTTAATTAGAGGAGTTATATTTGCTACTTTCCAGCCTGATGGAACCTTTCCAGAATCTAGAGAATTTTGGAAAATTAACACCAATGCATCTACTACCTTAGTAGCCACCTCTTTTAAGACCCTAAGGTGAAGCCCATCAGGACTCTGAGACCTGTCAGCCCACAGCTCCATCAGTTTGCTCAGTACCACTTGCCACTAATTGTAATTTCACTAAGTTCCCTTCTACCTCGTCCTGATTTACAGCTATTACTGGAATGTTTTTGTACCTTCTATAGTGAAAACAGCAAAATAGTTTCTAATTTCATCTGCCTTTTCTTTATTATCTAACCTTATCATTAACTTCCCATTCTCACACTCTAGAGGACCAAAACTCAGTTTACTTTTTTCCTGTTTAAATGCCTGTAGAAACTCTTGCTATCCATTTTTACATTTCTAGCTAGCTTCTCATGCTCCAATTTCTTTCTCCTGATTAACCTTTATCATTCTCTGCTGTTCTTTGTACTCTCACCAATTACCTGATCTGCCACTCATATTTGTGCAGATATATGCTTTTTCCTTAAGTTTGATGCTTTTAAAAATTTATTTATGGGATGTGGGTGTTGCTGGCTGGGACTGCATTTATTGCCCAACCCTAATTGCCCTTGAGAAGGTGATGGTGAGCTGCTGCCTTGAACTGCAGCAGTCCATGTGGTGTAGGTACACCCGCAGTGCTGTTAGGGAAGGAGTTCCAGGATTTTGACCCAGTGACAGTGAAGGAACAGTAATGTATTTCCAAGTCAGGATGGTGAGTGGCTTGGAGGGGAACTTCCAGGTGGTGGTGTTCCCATCTATCTGCTGCGCTTGTCTTTCTAGATGGTAGTGGTCGTGTGTTTGGAAGATGCTATCTAAGGAGCTTTGAGTTTCTGCCGTGCATCTTGTAGATGGTACACACTGCTGCTACTGTGCATTGGTGGTGGAGCGAGTGAATGTCTATCTGTGGAAGGAATGCCAATCAAGCGGGCTGCTTTGTCCTGGATGGTGTCAAGATTCTTGAGTGATGTTGGTGCTGCACTCATCCAGGCAAGTGGAGAGTATTCCATCACACTCTGACTTGTGCCTTGTAGATGGTGGATAGGCTTTGGAGAGTCAGGAGGTGAATTATTCGCTGCAGGATTCCTAGCCCCTGAACTCATGTGGCCACAATATTTATGTGGCGAGTCCAGTTCAGTTTCTATTCAATGGTAACCTCCCCAGGATGTTGATAGTGGGGGGATTCATTGATGGTAATGCCATTGAAGGTCAAGGGCAATGGTTAGATTCTCTATCGTTGGAGACGGTCATTGCCTGACACTTGTGTGGCACGAATGTTCCTTGCCACTTGTCAACCTAAGCCTGGATATTGTCCAGATCTTGCTGTATTTGGACATGGACTGCCTCAGTATCTGAGGAGTTGTGAATGTCGCTGAACATTGTCCAATCATCAGCGGACATCCCCACTTCTGACTTTATGATGGAAGAAAGGTCATTGAAGCAGCTGAAGATGGTTGGGCCAGAGACACTACCCTGAAGAGCTCCTGCAGTGATGTCCTGAAACTGAGATGATTGACATCCAACAACCATGGCCATCTTCCTGTGTGCTAGATATGACTCCAACCAGTGGAGAGCCTCACACACCTCACCACACCCCCCCCCCCCAACCCTCGTCCTTTTCCTGTCTCCCTAAACACTTTGTACCCAGGGATTGTTGACACAATCCAGGCTCTCTTTGGGCCAGGTCTCTGTAATAGCAATAATATCATAATTCCATTTGTCAATCTGTGCCTGTGTTTCACCCATCTTGTTAACCACACCACATGCATTCACATACGTGCATATTAGCCCAGATTTAGGCTTTACTTTCTGCCTTATACTGACCACATCTAATGATTTACTATTGCCTACTCTTGTTCTAACAAACTCTCCAAGTAGAAGTGGAGGAGCCTTAGTCTTTGCAATTGTCCAACAAGCATGAGGCACTTGCAACGTGTAAGAATGAAAGTTGTGGGTGAGGGCGGTAAAGGAGGCTATTCAAGTGGTGGAGTAAATAGGAATGTAGTAGTAAGGGACAATATGCTCAAGGCGATAGACAAGGTTCTCTGCAGCTGAGAGCGAGAATCCAGCAGGTTGTGTTGCCTGCCTGGTGCCAGGGTTTGGGACATTCGGTCGGGGTTTGAGAGGAATTTGCAGTGGGTGGGGGGGAAGGATCTAGTGGTCATGGGCCATGTAGGTACCAACGACTTAGGTAGGATTAGGAAAGAGGTTCTGCTTAAGGAGTGAGAGCAGCTAGGAGTTAAGTTTAAAAAGCAGTAGCTCAATTATTACCTGAGCCATGAGTAAATTGGCATAGGGTAAGAAAGATTAGGGAGTTGCATGTGTGGCTCAAAGATTGTTATGGGAGATATGGGTTTTGATTTGTGGGCATTGGCATCAGTACTGGGGAAAGTAGGAGCTGTATCTTTGGGAGGGTCTTCACCTGAACCTTGCTGGGACTGGTGTTCTAGCAAGTTGTATAACTGGGGTGGTAGAGAGGGCTTTAAACTAAATAGTGGAGGCAAGGTATCAAGTGTGGGAAGATGTGATCATGTAAAGAGAGAAAACAAAGCAAGAGAGCGAGGTTGCAATAAGAGAAGTGATAATCAGATCGTGGAATGAAGGGACAGAGCATACAAACCTAAGAGTGCACCAGCAGATAAGGCCAGAGATTGCAAAAATGGTAAAAAGACAAAATTAAAGGCTCTGTATCTGAATGCACATAGCATTTGTTACAAAGCAGATGAATCGACAGCTCAAATAGAAATAAATATTTATGATCTGATAGCCGTTACAGAGAAATGGCTGCAGGAGGAAAAAGATTGGGAGCTGACTATTCAAGGATACATGAAATTTCGGAGGGACAGTGAGTTAGGAAAAGGTGAAGGGCTCTGTTAATTAAGGATGACATGAGTACAGTAAAGAAAGATGACCACTGTCCCAAAGATAAAGACATAGAATCAGCTTCAGTAGAGATAATAAATAGTAAACATAGGAAGTCACTAGTGGGAGTAGTTTATAGGCACCCTAACAATAGCCATATTATAGGACAGAGTATATAGGAAGAAATAATGGGGGTTTGTAATCATGGATGATTTTAATCTACATATAGATTGGGTGAATCAGGTTGGCAAAGGTAGCCCGGAAGATAAGTTCATTGTGTTTTCGGGACAGTTTCTTAGAGCATGACATTCAAGTGCCAACCAGAGAGCAAGCTATTCTCGATCTGGCAATGCTCAACAAGACAGGATTAATTAATAACATCATAGTAAAGGTGGCCCTAGGTAGCAGTGATCATATATGATTGAATTTTGCATTCAGTTTGAGGGAGAGAAGGCCCTGTCTAAGACTAGTGTTTCAAAATTAAATAAAGGCAATTATGAAGGTATGAAGATAGAGCTGGCTAAAGTGAACTAGGAAATTAGGTTAAGGGATAAGTCAGTAGAGATGCAATGGTGGACATTTATGGAGGTATTTTGTAATACTCAAAGGTACATTCCAGTGAGAGACCCTAGGGGAAGGATGTACCATCCATGTATAACTAAGGAAGTTAGTATCAAATTGAAAGAAAAAGCATACAATTCTGCAAAAATTACTGACAGGTTAGAAGATTGGACAGAATATAAAAAACAGCAATGAGTGGCGAAAAAAATAGAAATTAGAGTACCAGACAAAGCTAGCTAGAAATATACAAAGAGTTTCTACAGATATTTGAAAAGGAAAAGATGAAATAAAATGAATGTTTGTTCTCTGAAGAAAGAGTCTGGGGGATAAAGAATGAAGTAAGGAAAAAAACAGATGAATTGTGAATAGCTATTTTGCATTGTCTTCACTGTAGAAGGATACAAATAATATCCCAGAAACAAGAATACATCAAGAGGTGAAAAGGAGGGAGGAAGTTTAAATAATTACATTCACCAGGGAAAGAGTACTGAGAAAATTAGTCAAACTAAAAGCTGTCAAGTTCCCAGGCCCTGATGTACTTCATCCTAGAATCTCAGAAGAAATAACAGCTGAGATAGTAGATGCTGCATTGGTTTTAATTTTCCAAAATTGCCTGGAAAGGTCCCATCAATTTGGAAAATAGTGAATATAACTCCTCTATTCAAGAAAGGAGGAGACCGAAACCAGGAAACTATAGGTTAGTTAGCCTAATATCTGTCATGGGAAAAATGGTGGAATCTATTATTGAGGTTGTAAAAGCCAAAATGATTTTATGAAAGGGCAATTGTTTGTCTAATTTATTGAATTATTTGAAGAAGTAGCAAGCAATGTGGATGGAGGGGAACCTGTTGATGTTGTGTACTTAGATTTCCAGAAGGCATTTGGCAAGGTGCTACATCAAAGGTTACTACACAAATTAGAGCTTGTGGTGTAAGCAAGGATAGAGAAGATTGATTAGCTAACGGGAAACAGTAGATATAATTGGGTCATTTTTGGGTTGGCAAGATTTAATGAGTGGAGTGCCACAGAGATCAGTGCTGGGGTCTTAAGTATTTGTAATTTATGCTAATGACTTGAATGACGGGATTGAATATATGGTTGCTAAATGTCCTGATGATTCAAAGATGAGAGGCAAGTTGTGAAGAGGACTTAAGGAGTTTGCAGAGGGATATATATAGTATTATTGAAAAAACAGACATACCGTCTAAGCTTTTCATCTTTCCTTCATTAGAATAACTAGCAAGATTACCAACAGCAAAGAGAACAGTTCATACTGCATGAGAAGAGTGCTGATTGGTGGAGGTGTTGCCATGGAGAATGCAGCAGAGAATGGTTAACTGCAAAACTTGGGGGAAAAAAATAGGCTCACTCTCACCAAGCCCTGTTCATCCATTTCCCCTGACATTGGCTCCCAGCTAAGTCTCCATTTTAACATTCTTACCCTTTCCTCAAAACTTTCCATGGTCTCACCCCTCACCATCTCTGTAATCTCTTCTGGCCTCTCAACCCTCCGTGATATTTGCCACCCTCTAATTCTTGTCTCGATTTTAATCCCGGATTATAGTCACTCTACCATGCTTTAGCTCCCAAGACCAAGCTTTAGAATTGCCTCCATTAATCTCTCCACCTCTTTCCTCCTTTAAAACACTCTTTAAAACCTACCTCTTTAAACTAGCTTTTGGTCGCCTACCCTCGTGTCTGCTTCTGAAGTTGTGTCCGGTTTTACTTTTGGATGGTTATAAAGGCAGTATGTAAATACAAGTTGCTGTCAGGTGTTTGGGATTAATTTTTAACATGAATCCTGTATTCCTAATTTCCCTGTTTACATTTGCTCTGTAGTTGAGCACGGGATAGGTTGTGTTTCAAAATGCTTTACTGACTGAATTAGATTCAGAATGCAGATTTGTCATCCTGAATCCTGAAGGAGGAGGAATGTCTCAAATATGTCACAAATGAGGTACCTTCTTTCCTAAACAAAGTAATTCTTCCCCATGGCACTTTCAGGAACCTAATTGCAAAGACGATGGACATCAGAGCCTCTGCATAGAGAGGCTTTCTCTTTACAGTGGTGAATTAAAACTGATTCAATTAGGGTTTGAACTAATCAGATTTGAACTTTTGAGAGAACTTCCTGCTCACTGGCAAAGTTGGAATTCTATGAATTGAGATTTTGTTCTGCTTTAAATTAATTTTGAATGCACATTCCACAACTCCATGCGAAGTAAAAATATGATTGCATTTTCTTCCAATATTGCACTGCTGATTTGACATTGCACCGATTTTTTTCGACGATCTTTACTTTTGTTTTGATGTGAATTTCATTAGTGACACAGCTGATGAGTCATTTGGAAATCTCAACTGAGTAATTTAATCAGTGTCTGGCCTACAATGGTCAGAATGCAAATGAACATGTAAGCCTGTTCAATAGAATAGATAAAAATTCTTTTCAGAATGTATTGATTTTAAATCTCTGAAATTTCGCCAGTATTTAGAAGTCTGGGAAAATAATTGTATAGGAATAATTTTCCTTTTTAATTTTTGTTTTGTCTTTCCATTTTTTGCTTTATTTATTCCTCTTTCTTCACCATTATGCAACCCAGCAAACTGTTCCCCAATCAAGTTCGTATACTCAGGAAAAGAAAGGTTAGAAATACTCAGCTGGTTTGACAGCACCTGTTTACTCACTTGGCTTGCTCTCAATCTGTATAATCTACTGCCTGGAAGGTAAGTAGCCTTCCATTTAAAAAATAAATAAATCTACCCCACTTTGTGCTAAACTTACACATTTTGGAGAGAACTGTTGAAGTAAGGCTAATGTAATAGTGAACAATGTTTTTGAGCTATCCAAGACGCCTATTTTTTTCCAGTCTAGTTCTGAGACGTTGTTAACATTTTATCAAATAATCTGTATGTATCCCCCAGCTCTAAAAATATTGAGTTGAGCTTTCCTGGGAATACGGTTGATGAATTATGAGTTTGAATTTATTACTGTCTCTATATTAATTATCCTTCTGGCGTGTCTTGGTGCTATTGCCAATTAGTGCTAAATTAGTGGCAGTTTTGTGCTAGCGGCCTGTCATAACTATAAACTGGGTTAGAACTATCCTGACTCTTTATGTACAAACTTTACAGCCAGCAGAGTTTCAGTTTCAGCAATAATTGAACCTAGGTTTCTAAAATATAATAATGTTGCATTAGACTGAAGAATTTAGCCATTGTAATTGTATTAAGAACGTCTTAACTTGTTTTGAAAACTCAGAGCATGGAAAGGTGGTGAATTATAATAGGAATTTGGATTTGACCCAGGAAGTAAGAAGGCAAAAGCTGAATACATGATGGACCTTGTTTTCCTGAATCAGGTTAGATTGATTTGCAAGTACTTCACATTTGCAAGAATAAACTTTGAATAAGCAGAATTTTGTATATGCATTGACTTAACCATCATGGAATGAATTCACTCATAGCTGAGAGTGTTCCATAGAAGAGACAATATAGCATTGTATCACAGTCCCAGACAACAGAGCTGATCCCCTTAAAGAGGCCGATCGATAGAGGAAGGACCCAATACCTGCTACCAATCTACAGTGCTTACAGGTGACAGTCACCATAGTGGACAACTCTAATTTAGGAAAGGTCTTTGAACAATTTGTCCTTGAGTGTCGAGCAATGAAATCTGCACTGGACACAATCTGACTCAAAAATCAATTGAAGTGGAATAAGCTCCTCTATGAAGAAATTGGAACGGAGGCAGGACCCAAGTTAAAACGAGAGTGAAACTCCTACGGAAATTGGCAGGTACCACCTGAATAGCAGAGCCAACACACTAGGCAATGCTTGACTCTGGTCCACCCAGAGTACTGTTGCTTAACCTGGTTCAGAAGCTGCTACATAAACGTGGTAGATATCCACCTCCAGGAAGCCAAGAGGATCATTTCTGGGATGTTGGGATCAACACAGCTTGGGTGACTTACTGTGTTAGCACACATTGAACCACCTGATATCTTCAGGAAAAACATACTCCTCAAAGATTGCTACCAGCTGATAGCTATCGAAGCATTCCCATTGACACAAGACCCCCCCCCAAACAAAAACCCACACATTTGTGTGAAATCCCGCAGTCCCTACTGGAACATACTTTGCACCCTACAATCTGATAATGGCACACCTCCGGGTGACTGTAAACATCACCAACTGCAACCTGGTAACTAACCAGAGTGAAGTTCACATTTCAACCTTCCACAGAAAATCTGGACAACCCTCAACAGTGGGCCAGGGAAGATGTGGACACTTGCACCACAAGTGGAATGTGAGGGACAACTCAAATAGTGACCGTGGCCATCTTAGTCAGACCATCGCCCATATATTGAACTCCTGCCTGATACAATCCTGGTAGCATCACAACTATTCATACTGAATCGGCTGAAGTCATTGAGTGGATTAACATCAGCATTGAACTAGAACTGCTTCTTCAGCCATTTCATGGTCATCAGACTTTTAACTCCAGATTTTTGTCGGATTCAAATTTCACCATCTGTCATGGAATTCAAACCCAGGTCCCCTGGGTCTCTGGAATACTAGTCCAGTGACAATACCACTATGCCACCAGAGAGTTTGCGGCAAATGGGCTGAGGTAGGCGTGGAGATGGATGATGTGATGGAACAGAAAGTCAGTAGATCTTTGTGCTGGAGAAATGGAAGTTGAAAATTTAGCTCCTATTTTAGTAGAATGCCAAGGTTGAGTACAGCCTGATTCAGCTTAAAATAAAGGTCATGGAAGGAGCTGAAGCTCTTTTGAGGGTGTAAGCTTTGTGGTGGGATATGATACTATAATTCTATATAACATTTGGCTTGAAAATTGTTGCTTACCCAAGATTGCATGGTGAATAAATCAACCACCACTGCCCAAGTTGATTGATCAGTCAGATGAAAAGTCTGCAGCACTGTTGCAGTAGTCAGGTTATATGGGCTGTAGATTTTAAATAAACAAAGGTTGATTGAAAATATTATCGTTAGTGATAGACCAAAATGGTAGGTCCAAGAAAAATTTAGTGATTGAGTTGGCATGTAAAATAGGCTTGTGAACACTGTTTCAGCATTATACTTTTTCTCTCTGTTCCCAGTGCATTTTTAAACGCGTTCATGGCTATAAAGCATTAAATATGAGGGGAGAAAAAAGAAAACATTAATAAGACTGTGCTTCTAATTGCTAAGCAAAACTCTGCATCTCCCTTGAGGGAATGAACATGGAAGTTCATCAAAATTCCTCATTATTTTGGCAGGGCTGGGGTGGAGGTGGTGATGGGTGAATTCTAATCTGTGGTGTGAAATTAGCTGTCTAATGATCTACTAATTAGCAATCCTGGCCTGGCAGCATGCTAGAAAATTGATTTGCAGTATACTAATGAGAGTCATGAATACAGATCTGTGTTTATGTCTGCCATTCCCCTACAACAGCTGAAGGAATAAGGATTGTCTAGAACTTGCACTGAAGCTTCTTATCAACGTTTTGCAACACCATTAAGTAAACCTCTTCAACTATACAAAATTTAGTTGCTAATTAATGACACAAAACTTGGTCATCAGAGCAAATTAAAATACCATTGTAGAGTTATGTACGGAAATGTTTGTCATGCATATTCAGCATAGGGCCACAAAGCTTATGCTATGGATTTCTGGGAGAGTGCCTGCTGGTATCTTTTTTTGTTTTTTGACCTCGTCATTAGTATCGTGCTGATCCTTATTTTCTCTTCCATGGACAGTAAGGCACGTATATGAGAAAGGAGCATGTGCTGAAAATGATCATTTTCCAGATTAGGGAAAAATGTATGGAAATAAACATTTTGTTTCTTCAGTCTGTTTCCTGGCTCATTGCTCACAAAGAGAAATTGATTCGAAATCTTTCCATCAGCTATGTTCCTTCTCTAAATGAGAGCAGCTACTACTATAGGAGACCTGCATCATCATTATTTTACCTCTAATCGGTAACATTACGCAAAAACAAGCTTGTTTATGAGAAGCAGCAGCTGAGTTTTAGCTTTCAATGTAATTTGTTTGGAAATTTGTTAATTCATTTAGCACCTCAGGATATTAAGGAAAGAAATAAAATACTTGCATTTATATAGTACCTTTCACATGCTCTGCTTTTAGACTTATTGAAGAGAAATTTGTATGTAAGCAGGTAGCCAATTTGCAGGAATAAGTTGAATGATAAATTTAAATTGCTTTGGTGATTGGCCAGGAAACCAGTGACCTCCCCTGCTCTTCAGATAGTATATGACATCTTGAACTTTCACCTGAACAGGCAGATAAGGCTTCAATTTAATGTGAGAACGCACCTCCAAGAATGTAGCAATTACTCATCTTAGATTATATGCTTGGGCCTGAGAGTTGGATTTCAGCGTTTTGACTGAGACAATCACTGACCTAAGATGCTGTTTAGGGATTATCCATAAGAGAATGTTGCTGCAAACAGCTTCTTTCAGGCCTCATTGGCAGAGAGACTTTTATGCTGTCATCACATCTTGCTCTGAACCTTGCCTTGTGACCTCTTCTATGTTAATACCAGTTTAGCATGAGCTCCCATGAGTTTCCGATATCAGAGGAATGGGATTGGCAATCAAGATTTTGTTCCCTGCTTAGCATGAAATAGCACATGAAACGATATAAACAAATTCATTGATTCACCACATGTGCTTTTCTTACTGTTTTTGAGCCAAACTTAAATATGAATATTGCTAATGTGTTGTGGAGCAATACTTTGAAATTGTGACTTATCTTCGATCTTCATTTAGAATCCTAGAATCTTATAGCACAGGAGATGGCTACTTGAGCCCTTTTGCTCATGTCAGCTCTTTGAAAGCTGTCCAATTAGTACCACCCCACTCTGTTCATTCTTTCAACTCTACAAATTTTCTCCAAGTTTTTGTCTAATTCCCTTTTGAATGCTATTATTAAATCTGCTTCCACCGCCCTTTCAGACAGTGCATTCCAGAGGAGAACAACTTGCTGCATAAAAATGTTTCCACATGTCACCTTTAGTTCTTGGCTGATCACATTAAATCTGTCTCCTCTGGTTACCCATGCATCTACTGGGAATAGTTTCACTTCACTTACTGCTATCAAATCTTCCTGGTTTTGCACATCTATAATTCTCCCCTTAACCTTCTCTGCTGTAAGGGGAGGAATCAAAGTTTCTCCTGTTTTTCCACCCAAACGAAGCCTCTTATCCTTAATGCTATTGCCCTCTGCACCCTCTCCAAGACCCCAACATTCTTATATTGCAGTGCCCAAAACTGAGCACACTATTCCAACTGAGGCCGAACCAGTCATTTATAAAGGTTAAACATTGGATCCTTCCTAAGGTGTGCTTCTTTAGTCTGAGTGGGTTCAGTGCATACCCACCAGAAAACTACTGGGGCTAAAAGGGTTAAGTTGAGGCCTGATTGCAAATACAGGGGGTGAAGGGCTCATCCCTCTGGAGGAAGTGGCTGCTGGGTCAGAGACTGACCTTTAATCTGGCAATTGTACACTCTCATCCCAGCCAACTTCTGCAGTCCCAGTTCCCTGACCTCAAGAACCTCTGCATTAGTCTCCATGGTAATGAGTTGACAGCTAAACATATCTGAAAGACAATCTGGAACAAAAGAGAACAGGCTGCTCTTAATGGAGGAGAGGCATTAATCAGTGGTTTATACTCAGTAACTAAGCTCCTGTTGGACTAGCCCCCTTGAAACAAGCAGCTTTAATCTCTTTATCCGATCATCCAACTCTCTCTGATAAACTAGGCTGGATGTCAGGCTGCTGGATAATATTTCCTGCAAATTAGAAGATACAACCTCATTCAAACCAGAAATAGTATATCTGACATGAGTTGGGGTATGAGGAAGGGCTTTGAAGAGCTGACTGAACTCTGTTAACCAGTACGCATGAAGGGACGAATGCTGACAAGCGTGATACCATATAGCTCCCTCTGTGTCAACTCCTCTACGGCTCCCATGTTTGTCAGCTTTTGCACATTTAGAGCAGACAGCAGGTAAAAGGGAACAATTCACTCCTGCCTGGAGGCACATGGTCCACGGTGGAAGATGGAGTATAATTTGGGGAAGTGTGAGGTTATTCACTTTGGTAGTAAGAGCAATTAGTGCAATATTTTATAAATTATGATGTTCCAAGAGACTTGGGTGTACTTGTGCAAGGAAACACCAGTTAACATGCAGCTGCAGCAAACAGTTAGGAAGGCAAATCACATGTTGGCTTTTACTTCGAGGAGATTGGAGTACAAGAATATGCAAATCTTGCTACAGTTGTACAGAGCTTTGAGACCACACCTCACATACTGTGTGCAGTTTTGATCTTTATACTTAGAAAGATTATACTTGCGTTGGAGGTGCTCCAGCAAATGCTCACCAGATTGGATTTTGGGATGAAGGGGTTGTCCTATGATGAGAGGCTGAGTAGCGTTTATATCTTTTGAATTTAGAAGAATGAGAAGTGGTCTAATTGACAAGGTTCATTCAAGGGTTTTGACAAGGTAGACACTGAGAGGTTGTGTCCCCTGGCTGGAACTTAGATAAGTGCAGCTCCCTTGGCACTCAAGAAGCTTGACACCATCCAGGACAAAGCAGCCTGCTTGATTGGCACCACATTCACAAACATTCACTCCCTTTAGCACTGACACAGTGTCAGCAGTGTTTACTGTCTACAAGATGCACTGCAGGAACTCGCCACACCTCCTTAGCACCTTCCAAACCCATGACTGCTACCATCTAGAAGGACAAGGGCAGCAGACACATGGGAACACCACCTGGAAGTCCCCCTCCAAGTCCCTCACCATTCTGACTTGGAAATATATTGCCATTCCTTCACTGTCACTGGGTCGAAACCCTGGAATGCCTTCTCTAATGGCACTGTGGGTGTACCTACGCCACATGGACTGCAATGGTTTAAGAAGACAGCTCACCACCACCTTCTCAAGGGCATTTAAAAATGGGCAATAAATGCTGGCTTGCCAGCAATGCCCACATCCCATGAATGAATATAAAAAAGCATGAGTTAGTCATTTAAGACTGAGATGAGCAATTTCTTCACTCAAAGGTTTGGGAATTTTTGGAATTGACTACCCCAGAGGGTTGTGAATAATTCAATATTGAAGCTATTTAAAGCTAAGACAGATTTTTGGAGCCTCAGAAATGAGGGATATGGGGATGGGGCAGGAAAGTGGAATTGAGGCCCCTGATTAGCCACGATTGTATTCAATGATAGAGCAGGCTTGAGGGACCATTTGTCTACTCTCCTATTATGTTAAATCCTTGTGTTTGTCAGCTCCTCTGTGGCCCATGTGTGTCTCAGCATCAGTGTTTGCTTGACCTGTATGGGTCTCAGTTTAGCTCATACATCTACAGTACACAGTGGATTGTTTAATAATTATGTTGCAATTATTCAGTTTTTGTCAGCCCCAGTTGTGAAAAGTTTGTTGAATGTGTAAGGGCTTTATTGGTGGATAATGGAGGGAATTTCCAGTATCTGTTAGGGGCCTTGACAGCAGCAGACTGGGAGCAGCGGATGAACTTGTGGACAGTGGGGCCCTAATTGAGGCTAGAGGAAGTGCTGTTTGATAACACTGTTGATGACCCTTTCATTCACTTTACTGATGAGAGTAGATTGATGGGGCAGTAATTGGCTGGATTGGATTTGCCCTGCTTTTTGCGTACTGGACATACCTGGGAAATTTTCCACTACCGGTAGATGCCAGTGTTGTAGCTGTACTGAAACAACTTGGCTAGGGGTGTGGCAGGTTCTGGAGCACAAGTCTTCAGCGCTATTGCTGGAATGTTGCCAGGGCCCATAGAGTTTGCAGTATTCAGTGCCTTCAGCCATTTCCTGATATTATGCAGAGTCAGAGTTGGTTGAAGACTGGCATCTGCGATGCTGGGGACCTCTGGAGGAGGCAGAGATGGATCCTCCCCTTGGCACCTGTGGCTGAGATTATTGCAAATGCTTCAGCCTTCTCTTTTGCATTGATGTGCTGGGCTCCCCCAGCATTGAGGATGGGGATAATTTTGGTGCCTCCTCCTCCAGTGAGTTGTTTAATTGTCCACCATCATTCACAATTGGATATGGCAGGACTGCAGAGCTTAGATCTGATCCGTTGGTTGTGGAATCGCTTAGCTCTGTCTATCACTTGCTGCTTATGCTGCTTGGAATGCAAGTAGTCCTGAGTTGTAGTTTCACCAGGTTGACATCTATTTAGGTAAGCCTGATGCTATTCCTGGCATGCCCTCCTGCACTCTCCATTGAACCAGGATTGATATCCTGGCCTGGTAATGGTAGAGTTGGGGATATGTTGGGCCACTTGGTTATAGATTGTGGTAAAGTACAGTTCTGCTGCTGCTAATGGCCCACAGCGCCTCATGGATGCCCAGTCTTGAGTTGCTAGACCTGTTCAAAATCTATCCCATTTAGCACGGTGGTGGTGCCACACAATACGATGGAGGGCGTCCTCAGTGTGAAGACGGGTCTTCATCTCCACAACGACTGTTCTTTGTTCACTCCCACCGATACTGTCATAGGCTGATGCATCCGCAGCAGGCAGGTTGGTAAGGATGAGGTCAAATAAGTTTTCCCCTCTTGGTTCCCTCACCACCTGCAGCAGACCCAGTCGAGCAGGAATGTCTTTTAGGACTTGGCCAGCTCGGCCTGTAATGCTACAGAGCTACTTTTGGACATTGAACATCCCCACCCAGAGTACATTCTGCACTCTTGCCACCCTCAACGCTTCCTCCAAGTTGTGTTTAACATGGAGTACTGATTCTTCAGTCGAAGGGTGGGCCGGGGGGGTGTTTGGGGGGGGGGGGGTGCGCCGGGGTGGTGGTGGTGGTGGCGGCGGGGTTGGTACGCAGTGCTTGGTAATCAGGAGGTTTCCTTGCTCATGTTTGATTTGATGCCATAAGACTTCTTGGGGTCCAGAATCAATATTTAGGACTCCCAGGGCAATTCCCCTTCAACTTTAAGACCACTGTGCCACCACTGGTGTGACAGGACATACCCAGGGCTGATGATGGTGTCTGGGACATTATCTGTAAGGGATGATTCTCTAAATAAGACTATTAGGCTGTTGTTTGACTAGCCTCAGAGACAGCTCTCCCAATTTTGGCACAAACCCCCAGATGTTAGTAAGGACGACTTTACAGGGTTGACAGGGCTGAGTTTGTCGTCACTTCCAGTGCCTAGCTCAGTGGTGGGTTGTCTGTCAGGTTTCATTTCTTTCAGACTTTGTAGTGGTTTATACAACTGAGTGGCTTGCTAGGCCGTTTAGGGCAGTTAAGAGTCAACCATGTTGCTGTGGGTTTGGAGTCACATGTAGGTCAGACCAGGTAAGGATAGCAGATTTACTTCCCTAAAGGACGTTAGTGAACCAGCTGGGTTTTTGTGACAATTGACAATAGTTTCATGGTCATCATTAGGTTTTTAATTCCAGATTTTTATTGAATTCAAATTTCATTTGGGTTTCTGGATTACTTGTTGAGTGACAATACCAGTACATCACTGCCTCCCCCAATCATTAGGCAAGAATAAGGTTGGGAGAGAACACAGTCTTGATGAACTGTAGCGTTAAACTTGAAAGGCTTGGACCCAGTTGCTTGTGTGGGCATGTAGATCTCTGATTTAATAAAATTTTGATAGATATACCTAGTGATTGTAATGTGAAACATAGGCACACTATGTTCAGTGAGGCAAAAGCTTTTTTTCAAATTGATGTTGGTATCACAGAGTGGCTCAATGCATTTGTAATGCTGGCTGCCCCTTGCCTTAGTATAAATATCTTCTCAATGGCCCACCTATTCACTTTGTGTTGCCCAGCATTTGTCTCCGAGGGTTCTTGATATGAGTAAGTATCAGCCAAGTGAACACTTTAGCCTCCATTGACAGCTGGCCTTGCAGTTGCTGTAGTTGTCTTGCATCCTTTACATTTGTAAAAATTCATAAGTGTGTATTGGTGCTGTTGGTAAGGAATAGTTTCATCCGTCCTTGTATAACAGCTGATGCAGGTGATAGTGCTTTCGTTTGCTTTTTCCAGAGACTTTAGATTGATGCTGGGTGCTTTCCATTCCATTTCTCAGTTTGCCTTTGATCTCTAAGGATGCGTTACATGCATTTTAAGCTTTATTCATAAGCTTCAAAGGTGGAGTTATTGGTATGAATGCAAGAAGCTGAAGGTACACTCCTATCTCTAGCAGGTCATTACAATTGTTCGTTACACATCCTTTGGCTACTGGAGGGCTGGGCATCTCTTTTTCTACAGTCTTTCCATTTTGTTTGACACTTTGCACCGTGTGTTTAAAATAAGGGTCAGATTTCCAGTCATTCTCTAACCATTCATAATGGAGGGAGTGTGGATTTGGTAGCTGTTTTTAAGGATTACATTTGGGATTAAAATACACCTTCACCCTGGTGAAGCATGCTGGCCCAAATGAGATCTGAGATCGGACCCAGCAGGCTCAGTATTTACATGCATTACATATGAACTCTGAACTTCAGAATTCTGAAAATTTCAGACATGAGGAAGCCATGCAGCCCCCCGCATGTGTACTGTGCTACACCTTCATAAGGAGCTGTCTGCTCGAATTCCAATTTTCTGAACATAGGAGCAGCAGTAAGTCATTCAGCCTGTCTAGCTTGCTTTGCCATTCAACATGATCATGGCTGATCATCCACTTCAATGCCTTTTTCCACATTATCCCCATATCCCTTTATGTCATTGGTATTTAGAAATCTGTCAATCTCTGCTTTAAACATACTCTGAGCTTCCACAGCTCTTTGGGGTAGAGAAATCCAAAGATTCACACCATCTGAGTAAAAATGAAATCTCATCTTGGTCCTAAATGGCCCCCTTTATTTTGAATTTGCATCTCCTGGTCCTAGACTCCCCAATCAGAGAAACATCTTACCTGCATCTACCCTGTCTATCCCTTTCATTGAAACCTACAAAATAATTAGATCACCTCTCAGGCCCAGATTTCCCAATCTCGCTCCATAGGACAGAGCCGCAATCCTGGGAACAAGTCTGCTGAACCTTTGTTACACTCCCTCTATGGCAATAATATCCTTCCTAAGGTAAGGGGACCAAAACTGCGCACAGTACTCCAGTTGTGGCCTGACCAATATGCCATGCAATTGAAGCAAGACTTTGCTACTCCTGAACTCAAATCCTGTTGTGATAAAGGCTAACATGCAACAAGGCTTCCTAATTGCTTGCTGTACCTGCTTTCAGTTACTTATTGATGAGGACACCCCTTTGTACATCTACACTTTTTAATCTCTTACCATTTAAGAAATGTTCCTCTTGGCCTAAATAGCCAAGTGGTTATGGTACTGGGTTTGTAACCCCAAGATCAAGAGTTCAAATCTCACAATGGCAAACTATGAAACAATGTAACTTCATCTGAAAAACAGATGGAAACGTGTTTGTACTCGAAAGAGTTACATCTTCAGCTTGGCCTAAATAGCCAATTGGTTATGGTATGGGGTTTGTAACCCCAAGATCAAGAGTTCAAATCTCACAATGGCAAACTATGAAAAACAATGTAACTTCATCTGAAGCAGATGGAAATGGGTTTGTACTCGAAAGAGTTACCAAAATGGATAACCTCACAGTTTTCCACATTATATTCCATCTGATATGTCCTTGCCCACTTGTTAAGTCTAAGTTCTTTTGAAGCTGCTTTGCACCTTCCTCACGACAAGCATTCCCACCCAGCCTTGTGTGATCTGTGGATTTGGAAATATTATATTTGGTCCCCCACCTCCAAATCATTGCTATATAATGTGAACAGCTGTTGTCCAAGTACTGATCCTTGCGGTACCCCACAAGTCACAGCCTACCAACACAAGAATAACCAGTTTATTCTGACTGTTCGTCAAACCTTAATCCATGCTAGTGTATTACTTCCCATCCTATGTGCTTTAATTTTGCTAACCAACATCCTGTGGGGGATCTTATCAAAGCCTTCTGGAAATTCTGGTATACTATGTCCACCGACTCCCCTTTTATCAAATCTGTTAGTAACAGCCTCCAAAAAAAACTCCAACAGGTTCATCAAACATGATTTCCAATTCATAAATCCGTGTTGACTATGTCCAGTCAGATCATTATTATCTAAGTGTCTATTTATCACATTCTTTATAATAGATTCTGAAGTTTTCCCTACAGCTGATGTAAGGCTAACGGGTCTGTAGTTCCCTGTTTTCTCCCTCCCTCCTTTAAATGGTGGGGTGACATTTGCTACCCTCCAATCTACAGGAACCATTCCAGAATCTCTGGAATTTTGGAAGATGATCACCAATGCATCCACCATCTCCATAGCTATCTCTTTCAACACTCTGGGATTTAGGATATCTGGTTCTGGGGACTTACCAGCCTTCAATCCCATTAATTTCTCCAATATAACCTTACTAATGGTAATTTGCTTCAATTCCTCATTTCCCCCTAGTCCCTTGGATCTCTAATTCTGGGAGATTTCTTGTATCTTCCTCAGTGAAGACCAACACAAAGTAATCATTTAGTTTTTCTGCAATTTCTCTATTCCCCATTATAAAATCTGCTGACTCTGCCTGTAATGGGCCCACACTTGTCTTAGCCAAACGTTTCCTTTTTACATACCTATAGAAGCTTTTACAGCTTTTTGTTTTTTTTTGCTAGTTTACATTCATTCTCTTCTCTCTTTCTCCATTAGTTTCTTGGTCCACCTTTGCTGTATTCTAAAATGCTCCCAATCCTCAGGTTTATTACTATTTCTGGCAACTTTATAGGCCTTTCTTTTAACTGACCTTTTTTGGGATTTTGTGCCTTGAAAGAATATATAGTTATAGTAAACTATGTAATAATTCTTTAAAGACTGTCCATTGCCTATGACATTGTAGTGTCATATCTTTTTAATGTGTTTTCCCAATCCATTTTGGCCACTTTACCCTTTATACCTTCTTAATTTCCTTCGTTCAAATTTAACCCTGGCATGAGTTCAAACTACCTCACTTTCAAACATAATGTAATATTCCATCATATTATGGCCACTCATCCCTAAAGGTTCTTTTATGACAAGCTTATTAATTAGCCCTTTGTTGTTACATAATACGAGATCTAAAGTAGCCTGTTCTCTAGTCAGTCCCTCAACATGCTGCTCTAGAAAATCATACTTAACACTCCAGAAACTTCTCCTCCGCAGCATTAGTGCTCATTAGGTTTACTAAGTCTATATGCAGATTGAAGTCACCCATGATTACTCTATTACCCATGCTGATGCCCTCCCTCCTACACCAATTCTCCAGCCATGTGTTCAATCAATCACTCCTCCTATTCCAATGCTCACTAGCACAGGGCATTGAAGTAATCCTGAGATTACTGCTCTTGAGGTCCTGTTTTTTAATTTTTTTCCTAACTCCCTAAAATCTGCTTTCAGGAGCTCATCTCTCTTCCTACCTATGTCATTGATACCAATGTGGACCATGACCTCTAGCTGTTCACCCTTCCATAGAACGGTGGTCCTGCAGCCGCTCTGTTGATATCCTTGACCCTTGCAATAGGAACGCAGCACAATATCTTGGAGTCATGTTTACTGCTGCAGAAACACCTGTCTGATCACTTGACTATCGAATCCCCTATCATTATTGCTCTTCCTCTCCGCTTCCCCCCTTCCTGTGTAGCTGAGTCATCTTTGGTGTCACAGACTTGGGTCTGGCTGCACTTCCCTGAGGAACCGTCACCCTCACCAATACCCAAAATGGAAGATCGCTGAGCAAGCAAGATGGACTGGGGACTCCTGCACAATCTGCCTGATTTTCTTTGACTGCTTATTGGTCACCCATTCCCCCTCTGCCTGTACATTCCCAACCTGTGGTGTGACCACCTCTCTAAATGTGCTATCCACTTTGTTCCCTGCCTCACAGACACAGTGACTCCAATCACCACTCGAGTTGCAGAATTGGAAGTTCAAACTTCTGCAGCTGGTGACACCTGCAGATGTGTTCCTCTAGGGCACATGGTTATTCCATGACTTTCCACACCACAGGATATATATTCCACTTGGCCGAGCTGACTGGCCATACCGTAACTTTAAAAGCTATTACAATTAGAATAACTTACCAGTTACCCACCAATCAGCTTCTTCCCCTGCCCTGAAGCAAGATCCAGCTACTGGAGGCTGTAGAAAGGTAAAGGAGCTCCTTCCTCACAGAACTCCCACTTTACACTCTGTACACCCGAAGCAGCACTTAGCGCAGACAATAACTCCCTTTTTCAAGGTTTATCGCATTCCTTTTTGAATTAGAAAAAATAGTAATATAAACCCTCTTGGAATTCCAAGCTTAAGTTCATTATAAAATGCGCTCCTTTATGTTTTACAGATCAATGTATTTAATCAAAGTTTGTTAGTTAAAGGGCAGATTGAACAATGTTTTCCTGATATCTGACAATGAGATCAGGCTTTGTGTTTGCAAATGCCTTCAGCCAGAAGTGCCAATCAGATTATCCTACTCTACCATCTCTCAGGTGCCAGTGACCACCCACTATGGCTAAATGCAGAATACACTATGAAGGCCGTGGTCCTGAAGGCCATAATCCTGAAGTGCTGAGGAACTGAGCACCAAAATCTGTCATCCCTTAAGCTAAGCTGCTGCAGTATAGTTATATTCCTGGCATCTGCTAGACATTTTGTAGAAATTGTCCAGGTATATCTCATGCACAAGAAATATTATTTGTCTAAGTACTATATTGTCTGCCTTCTCATCTTCAGTAAAGTGATAGAGTCCTCAATAATGCTATCAAGCGTCACCCCACCGATAACTTTATTGATGGTCAGTTCAGGTTTCACCGGAACTGACTAGGCTCTAGATTAGGATTGCCAACTGTGATTAAGTATATTCCTGGAAGTTTCTTCAGATGACTGTCCTCCACACTCCAGCCATTCCCCAGCCCACAGACCAATCCTTGTGACACACTGCCTTCCTACACCAATTAGAAAGCAAAAAGATTCATTGCCCAATTAGATGATGCTTGACTGTCAGTAAAACAGGCTTTTCCCCCCCAATTTTCAATATCTTTACACCTGGTAAAGAGAAATGATCAAAGAAAATTAAAAACAAAACTATCTTAATGTCCCTATTATTTTTCTCCAGGATTGCACACATTGTCCTGGAGATTGACCTTCAATTCCTGGAGATTCCAGGCCATCCTAGAGGATTGGCAATCCCTACTCCAGACCTCTGCAAGCCTGAATCAGGGATGTGGAAACTAGCTGTCTGCCAAAGGCTAAGTGAGGAACTGCACGCAACATTAAGACAGCATTTGAGCATAGCATGAAGGAGGCCAAGTAAAACTCTTCAGTGGCTGGAGTTATATCCGAAGAAAAGGAAGATAGTTGTGGTTGTTAGTGACCAGTCTTTGTACCTTAAGGACATCACTGTAGAATTTCCTCATTTTAACTGTCTCTAGCTGCTACATTCATGACCTTCCCTTTGTCATAGAGTGAGGAGTTTGTCTGCATATTAATTGTACAGTATTCAGCTTTATTCAGAACTCTGATAATAAAGCAGCCTGTGCCAGTTTCCAGCAGTACATGGACAACATCCAGGCATGGGCTTGTAAGTGGCGGGTAGCATTCATATCACACATAGCTGAACCTCATCCTGATACCCACATGCATCCTTTCCAGCAGGGGGTCACAATAACAACTTGTATTTATATAGCACCTTTAACATGAAATGTCCCAAGGCACTTCACAGGAGCATTATATAACAAAATATGATACCTGAGCTGCACAAGGCTTTATTAGATCAGATGACCAAAAGTTTGTTCCAAGAGTTAGGTTTAAGGTGTGTCTTAAAGCAGGACATCGAGCTAGAGTTGTGGGGAGGTAATTCCAAAGCTTAGGGCCCAAGCAACTGAAGGCGTAGCCACCAGTAGTGGAGCAACTAAAATCGGGGATGCTCAGGAGGCCAGAGTTATAAGCGTGGGTATCTGAGATTTGAGAGGCCTGAGGAGATTACAGAGATAGGTATGAGCAAAGCTGAGGGATTTCAAAATGAAGATGAGAATTTTAAAATCAAAACATTGCTTGACCGGGAGCCTTTATTGACAGGGATGATAGGTGAACAAAACATAGTGTGAGTTAAGAAACAGGCAGCAGAGTTTGAGATGACCTCAAGCTTATGTTGGGACACTAGCCAGGAGTACATTGAAAATAGCCATGCCTAGAGGGAAAGGCATGAATGAGAACTTCAGCAACAGATGAGCTGAGATGGAGCGAAGCTGGGCGATATTACTGAAGTAGAAATAGCTAGTCTTACTGATGGCATGCTTATGTGACTGGATACTCCACTTGGTCAAAATGACCCCAAGGTTACGAACTGACCGGGCTAATCTCCGAATGGATAATCAGAATTGGAAGCCCTGGCTGATTTATTGCACTCCCCTTTTTTTGTTTTCTTAGGACTTTTCTGCTTGTCAGTTTTTGCTGATTTTTTTCTTTCCATGGCCTAATATTTCAGATTAGTGCCTTAGCAAAAATAAAGTTCATTCTTCAACTGATTTTTATGTGAATAGTTACAGGTGTCCCTTCGCTCTAAATTAACAGCTGTAAATTTAGGACCAATACGCAAAGATGCTTAGAGCTTGAAACAAAAGATTTTTTTATGTTGCAATCAGTTTTATTTTTAATTTCGAATGCTTGCCTGAAGAAATGATGAGCACCTGGTTAGGAATCATTTGCTCAGTATGAAGCAATTAAATGAGAACTGAAATGCAGTTGGCTTTGCTTCTTGCAGTAATAGTTGTCATTTGCTTGGACTCCAGCTGCTTATTAAAATGCTAGTATGCCTAGCCTATAGCAGCAATAACATCATTATAGAGGACCTTGAAGTCATTACAAGACTGCTGGTGTCTATTATCATCCACAGCTTAGTGATGATGAATAATAAACACTAAGGGCTAATGATTGCAATGTGTGGAAAAAATGAACTTACTTTCAGTGTGAAGCCTTTGTGAATTTGCATTTCAGCTTGTAATAGGCAGTGAAGAAAATAGTTGTCAAAGAACTTCTAAACAAAATGTGCAAATCTACACTTACAATTGAGCTACACAAACCTAATTTAAGTAAGTTGAGGGTTGTATCGTTTAATTTGTTAATGTATATTTGAATTTACAACAATTTACACTTATGTAGCATCATTAACATATTCAGAAGGGGTAGGGAGTGATGGGGGCAGGGAAAGAACATCCAAAGTGGTATGTTGGGCAGGGTGAACAAAAGCTTGGTCAAAGAGCTGGATCTTAAGGAGGTTCTTAATGAGTAGAGGGTGGTGCAGATCTGGAGAAGTTTAGAGAAGGAGTTCTAGAGTGCATGGCCAAAGCAGTTGAAGGCACAGTTACCAATGGGTAGGGTCAAAGTGGGAGGAGATGTACAGGAGGACTGATTTACTGCAGCTGAGAATCTAGTGGGGAACAGTGTCTGTAGTAGTTGCAAAAATTTAATTGGGAGGGTTACAGCTATGAATGGATTTTAATACCAAAGCTGAATATTTTAAATTTATGGTGTTGAGGAAGCAATGTAGGTCGGTGACAGCATGGTGTGGGTTGGGATAAATAAGATGGTTTAGAAGTTGCAAAGAGATCATTGGGAGAGTTGAGATTGGAGACAGCAGAGTATGGATGGGTCTTACATGGTGGGTAGCTTGCGTTCAGGTAGACATTGGTGGAATTAGTAAAGTCAGTTTTGCGATGGAAGATTCTGAGCTTGAAGGATTTGGAGCTTGAAAAATGCTGAATTCAAATATATGAACCACCTAACAGTAGCAATGCAACCTGATAACCTCATGAACAGTGCAAACAAAGTACTGGGACAATTCCAAAGGAATCGAATGCAGATGCTAAAGAATTTAAAATTCATTAAATCTTTATTTTGACTACATTTGGAACGCTGTGTGCAGTCCTGGTCACCATACTACAAAAATGTCATTAGGCACTTGAGAAAGTACAGGAAATATTTGCAAGGAAGTTATCAGAATTGAGATGATGCGGCTATCGGAAAAAATTGAACAGGCTGGGGTTCTCTTCTTTGGAAAAGAGAGGACAATGCGATGGCATAATAGAATTTAAGGGGAATTGCACAGAATGGCAAGAATGTGGAACTCTGCCAAATGGAGTGGTTGAAGCAGATAACAATGACCTATTTTAGGGGATGCTAATGCATATATGAGTGAGAATGGAATAAAAGAATATGGGAGCAGGTTGAGAAGTAACTTGGAGGCTTTTGTGGACTATAAACGGCAATATCGGTTGGAGTGAATGGCCTGTTTGTGGGTGCTGAAGATGACTGTTTTTCCCAATGATTAGCTAGAGGAAATTAGTGCTCATACAAGGCTGGATGAGGCTTGGCCTAAATAGCCAAGTGGTTATGGTACTGGGTTTGTAACCCCAAGATCAAGAGTTCAAATCTCACAATGGGAAACTATGAAACAATGTAACTTCATCTGAATAGGAACAGATGGAAACGTGTTTGTACTCGAAAGAGTTACAAGGCTGGATGTCAGATAAACAGTATGGCAGATGTGAGACAGAAGACTTAAGAACTTAAGGGGTGGCAGGAGTAGACAGTATGTTGTGATGACCTTTGACCTGGAAGCAATGCAGTAAGGAAAATGTATAATTTTAAAATGTCTGTGGAATCTAATTGTTTTTAAGAATGTTTGTTTAAAAAAGACTTGGAGTTTGCATCAATTGAGAATGGATCAATTGTAATTTTCTGGAAAATAAATACTAGCCTATGTGGCCTGGCAACCCTTGACCTGGAAACAGTATCAGCAGGAAGAAAGTTAGGACAAAAATTATGTGGCTTGTGGGACACGGGTGCAAGACAAAGGGGAGTTGTAGCCAGAAGGTGATCAGTTAATAAATTGCCCCCAATTCCATGAGCCCTTACATTGCTTCTTAACCTTTTATGTGACACCCTGTCAAATGTCTTGGAAATCCAATTGCACTAGAATTACTAGTTACCTTTACCTATCCTACTAGCTATCCTCAAAATAACTGTAGATCTGTCAAACAGGATTCCCCTTTTGTTAAAATAATGTTACCTCTGTCTGATATGCTATGACGTGTCAAGAAGTGGTGGAGAATTAAAGCTTGGTACGATCGTACACTGGTGGAATCTGTACCAGGATGATATTACCAAGGGGCAGCATGTAGATGAGGATGTGTAGGGAACCAATCATGAACCCTTGGGGAACCCTGGACACTAATATTACAGAATGAGAAGAGCGGCACTCGTCAAAAGGCAAATGTGCGACAACTGAGGTTAACCACACTGAGTTGGACTTCAGAGGAGGAAGCATTGGAGATGGCTGGTATGGCCACTTGTGTCAAATGCCATGGAGGCCGAAGACAAATACGTAACGGAAAATGTTGTCTGTGACTTTGGTTTGTACAACTTTGGTGCTGTGGGAGGGCATGAACCTGACTTGGAAGATTGGAGTTGAGGAGGTAACAATTATGTTCAAGCATGAAGATGGGGAGTAGTTTACAAGGACATTTTTTTAGGGCAAGAAATGAAAAGCAGTTTTGAAAGAAAATTGCTCAATATAAATTCAAAAATATATTACTGTAACCAAAAATCACTTGGATTAGCAAAAATGACACAATGTTGAGACTTTTCATAAGTAAAAAGTTTATCCCTTACTTGCTCAGTGATGCGTGATTGAAATCGCTGTTCTCTCTCCCAGCAATATATGATTGGTGAATGCTTTATGGTAGTGAATCTACCAGTTCGACTGTGATCTGCGCACCCACTCGTTTTATGAAGTACATTTCTAATGCACTGTTGTCCTTAATGGGCTTAATTTGGTTAATTGCAAAAGATCCTGCACATGACTCGATAACTGCCATGCTGAGTACTCACCAACATTATAAACAACTGAGCCATGCTCTACTCAGTTTCATCTTTGTGACAGTTTTGTGTCAACAACAATGAATGGAGCCAATTAAGTACGCCACTATTCTTTATATAGCGCTAATACTTTGAGTGCCACATTGATGAGAGTCTGAGCAGTGATTTAATCAGCTGTATAAATTGCTACAGAGTTTTGAGCTGAGCTGCTCAGCATTACAGGTATACAAGTTGAATTGTTATTTCTGGTAGTTGCATGAGTGAAAATCACACTGGTTGCAGCAGAAAATCTGAATTTTCATTTTATGCTATTGTTTCTAGGCACAGGGTAAGAAGATTTTTGAGCCTAATGAATTACCATCTCAGTTTTGGACTTTTGCTGGTGAACATTTCAAAATAGTGATCATTTTATTGCTGAAGTGAAACTGATCAAAATTAAATGGTCCACATGCTAGTGTTAGAACACGGATATGAATGTAATATTGGAAGGAATTGCTGTTCCCAATGAAGTCACCTCACATGACGCCATTTTGATTGCATGAAAGTGGTTAATATCAAAACTCAGATGAAGTTCATTTTGAAATGGCAATACGTCTAGAATAAGGCACATTGACTATAGTAGCAAAGTAAATAAGCAACTTTAAGAAAAGAAAAATGATTAGCAGAAATATTCTAGGAGTTGAACACCAGCTGAAATTTAGCAAAATCTGAATATACATTTACTATTTGACACATCAATCCACTTACTAAAAACCTGGTTCATGATGTTTAGTTGAGTGCATTTTCATTTCTATACAATGCAACTGGAACATACTTGACGTGCATAAAACAAACATGTACAACATGCCAGAAAGCTTAAATTTCTTTGGACTGCAGTGAATGCAGTAGTAAAATCTCTACCAACCCACTCTATCATTTGAATATGCTTACTTGTAGATAATAAAGATTTATATTAATGCCTCGCATTTATGTGATGCAGATATTACTTGCCATTTATTAGTCTAAGCCTGATGTTGTCCAGATCTTGGTGCATGCAGGCACAGACTGATTTATTATCTCAGGAGTTGCTAATGTTACTGAAGACTGCAATCATTGGTGAACATCCCAACTTCTGACCTTGTGATTGAGGGCAGATCATTGATGAAGCAGCTAAAGGACTCTACCCTGAGGAACACCTGCAGTGGTGTCCTGCTGTTGAAATGATTGGCATCTAACAACCACAACCATCATTTTTTGTGCTCATTATGACTCCAACCAGTGGACAGTTGCCCCCCACCACTCCTGATTTCTGTTGACTTCAGTTTTGCTAGGACTCCTTGGTGCTACACATGGTCAAGTGCTGCCTTGATGTCAAGAGCAGTTACTCTTACCTCAACTCTGAAATTTAACTTCATCTATGTTTGCACCAAGGTTGTAATGAGGCCTCAGAACCCGACTGGTGTGCAGGCATGATTTCAAAATTTGCAGATGATATGAAGATTGGAAATGTTGTCAGCTGTGATGGGGATAGTCTTGAACTTCAAAAGGACAGACATGTTAGTGGATTGGGAAGACAAGTGGCAGATGAAGTTCAATGCAGAGAAGTGTGAGGTGATTCATTTTGGCAGAAAAAATATGGACAGACAGTACAAAATAAAGGGGGAGCCTCTAAAGGAGGTGCAGGAACAGAAGCATTGTATACATAGGTCATGGATGATGGCAGGGCATGTTGAGAGAGCAGTTAATAAAGCATATAGCATCTTAGGCTTTATTAATAAGAGGCATTGAGAACAAGAGTAAGGGAGGTCATGTTGAACTTGTATAAGGTTAGTTAGGCTTCATATGGATTACTGTGTCCAGTTCTGAGCACCTTACTGGAGGAAGGCATTGGTGAGAGTACAGAGGAGATATTTATTTATTTAGGGGATGTTGGCTTTGCTAGCTAGGCCAGCATTTATTATCCGTCCCTAGATGCCCTTGAGAAGGTGGTGGTGAGCTGCCTTCTTGAACCGCTGCAGTTCATCTAGGTACACCCACAGTGCTGTTGGGAAGGGAGTTTTAGTACTTTGATTCAGCAACAGTGAAGGAATGGCGATATATTTCTAAATCAGGATTGTGAGTGACTTGAAGGGGAGCTTCCAGCTGGTGGTGTTCCCATCCATCTGCCGCCCTTGTCCTTCTCGATGGTAGTGGTCATGGGTTTGGAAGATGCTGTTTAAGGAGCCTTGGTGAATTCCTGCATTGCATCTTGTAGATGGTACACACTGCTGCTACTGTGCGTCGTTGGTGGAGGGAGTGAATGCTTCTGGATATGGTGCCAATCAAGCAGGCTGCTTTGTCCTGTACGGTGTCAAGCTTCTTGTGCTGTGGGAGATGCACTCATCCAGGCAAGTGGGGAGTATTCCATCACACTCCTGACTTGTGCCTTGTATATGGTGGGCAAGCTTTGGGGAGTCAGGAGGTGAGTTACTTGTCACACGATTCCTAGCCTCTGACCTGCTATTGTAGCCACAGTATTTATATGGTTAGTTCAGTTTCTGGTCAATGATAACCCCCAGGATGTTGTTAGTGGGGGATTCAGTGATGGTAATGCCATTGAACGTCAAGTGGCGATGGTTAGATTCTCTCTTGTTGGAGATGCCTGGCACTTGTTACTTGCCACTTGTCAGCCCAAGCCTGGATGTTGTTCAGGTCTTGCTGCATTTGGACTTGAAAGGGTGTGGACAGAGTAAATAGTGAGAAATTGTTCCCACTTAAGAGTACATCAAGAATTAGAGGGCGCAGTTTCAAAATAATTGGGAAAAGGAGTATATGTGATGTGAATAAAGTTCTTTTTTTCACCCAGAGGGTGGTTGGAGTCTGGAACAAACTTCCTGAAAAGGTGATGGAGGCAGTTGGAATGAGGTATTCAAAAGAGAATCGGATTGCTACCTGAAAAGAGAGAATATGCAAGGTTACAGGGATAAGGCAGGGGAGTGGGACAAGATGGAATGCTCTTTGAGAGTGCAGACTCAATGGGCCGAATGACCTCCTGCACTGTAAGATACTTTGATACTGAAACTGAGCACCGCTGAATAGGTTATTGTTGAGTATATACTGTTTGACAGCACTGTTGACCCTTTTTTATCACTTTGTTTGAAGTGGACTGAAGGGGCAGTAATTGACTGGATTGGATTTGCACTGCCTTTTGTGGACAGGATGTACCTGGGTGGTTTTTCTTGGGGTTATGTTGTGATATTGCTTTGAGAGAATACGATGACTAAGCTAGGATGTAAACCATGTGACCAGACGTGTTTAGAGTAGCTTTGTTTTGTTTGCAGCTTGTGGTGCAAAGGAGCTGAGTTATACTTTCTTATTAATCTTTATATTAAATCTGGCTACTGAGCAATCCTGTACTACATCTCCAAATAAACCAAGCCTACATTTAGTTTACCAGTCCTGTGTGAGATTGGTAAGTTTGTATTGAGCAAACATAGAAATACAACAAGTTAGATATTAGTGTAGTGACTGTACTAAAACAGCTTGTTTCAAGGCATGGATCACAAATCTTCACTAAATGTTGGAATGGATCCTTACTGCGTTCTGCACTTCATCCTGCATGCTAGGGTGCTTAGCTAGTGAAGGATGGGAGGTGGAGTTCAGTTCTCATAGCCATACATTGGACTGGGGTGGCAAACGCCATGATTTCTGCTCAACTGTAGGATAGTTTAGGTTTCTTCATGGGTGGCGAGACTGCACTATATATTTACTTTGTGTTAAAGTTTTAGTGCTCACATGCAATGCTGTTGTTAATCTCAAAGGTGATTTTATCTTTCAAAGGCTGGGCTTGCTAAGGATTATTGAATCCAGACGGCAATGATTCTTTCACAGTACTTATTTTGGTTTAATTAGACAGGTGCAAGGAGGCAGCAACCACAACTTTTTCCTAAGAAGTGCTCGAGGACAGTGGCTCAGTTTGGAACTGTCACGTCATATTGGATGCTGCCCTGTTGTTCTCAGTTAGTCACTCTGTTTATAGCTCCATATGCAGCTTCCGTCCCTTTTGGAATTCCGAAACCATTCACCATTTTAAATATATAAACTTTAGATTCCACAAAATACTCCAACAATCATCACTAAATTTTGCTGGCAAAAGCTTCAAATGGTTATACACAGAACAGTGAAACTGCAAAACAAAACTTTTATTTTTTATCATGTTTAAGAACTAGTTTAGGAAAGGTCATTACTTATCAAAATCCTCCCATTATCTGATATGAATGATGTTACTGTTCTGACTTCATATTTTTCAGTTTTGGATTAATGTTCCACAAGGAAATATACCAGTACATTTATTCTCACTCCACGATGAAGAAAAGTGAGGACAAGCAACACATTGCAGTAGAAGCTGTAAGCTGATGAATTGTGGCTGATTGCAGGTGTTAAATCCTTTTCTTATAAAGCAAAAAGCTGAAAGATTGATGTTAAAATACCTATAATGCCACATTCTCTTGCTGAGATTTGATTTAATGTTCCCCAGCAGGATGAGTAATAATGTTTGTGCATTTATTGTAGTTCTTGATTTTCCTGCAATGTGGAAGAAAACGACTGACCAATGACCCCCAACTACCATATTTCAGTTGAGGAATGCTATATTTAGACTGCCCAACTAGATCAATGGATATGGAGATCAGTTTCAGAACAACTTATTCCAAATGCTTGGCTTTTTAAGGCTGGCATTAGTTGGAAAAGATTCGGGTTCAGTAAGATCTCCACATTTTTATTTTAATAAAATATACATCCCATTTCATTGGTTGGGAAGAACCGGAAGTAGAATTTTTCTCAGGAGATGGCAATTTTTGGCCACCTTGTCTGTGCTAAACCCGCTTTCGGGATTGATCTCTTAGTTCTGTGTTTCAGGCTTTCTCTCCAAGTAAATCCTATTTTTATGCCATCTCTCCCATAGCTGCATATTCACTACCTGATTATTGAACACCTTTTAGAATGTTGCCTAAAGCTTAAAATAAGGAAATTGTAAGGGAATACAGCATACTTTCTTTGGGTGTAAAGGAATACTGTTGGACAATAGAACTTGATCCAGAGGAAGAAAGAAGCAATCCAACTATAATGGCATAATGTCCTTGAAGCATTAATTTAAGCATGGTGGACTCAGATGACTAGCTTTTTAAATGTTTGGATAAAATAATGCTCAAGTTTGATTTAGAAAATCAGTGTTCTATTCAATGTTCGACTATTCCCATGTATAAGAAATTAGTACAGGAATATTTTTGATACCAGAGTTATGTTATGGTATTACCATCCCACGGGAAATTAAGAAATTGAATTCAATAAATCTGTTATTTTATAGGATGGAACCAGGGGAAAAGCATGAAAGCTACTGGATTGTCTTAATCCAGCTGGTTCCCTGATACCCTTCAAGTAAGAGAACCTCTACTTCCCCTACCCAGTCATATCAACATACAACTCCAGTTACCTTGAACATAACCTTACTATCAAACACATCCTCCCCTCCCCTCATCTCTCACCTTTCTGAAGGGACTGCATGACAGCCATCTCAGCTCCCTTTATCGTTTTACCACCAAGTATACCACCATCTCTTCTGCATAAACTATTCTACCTATATTCATGACGATCCTTCTGTTGAAATTTGGGATAAGAATCAATTAACCCTATAACCCCTTCACACAAATTCTGAAATGGTTCAGAACTTGGACAAAAGAACTGGACTTGAGGTGAGAGAGACTGCAAGGCAGCATTTGATTGAGTGTAGTATCAAGCAAAGCTGGAGTCAATGGGAATGGGGGGAGGGACAGGGGAAACTCCCACTGGTTGGAGTCATACCTAGCACAAAGGAAGAAACTCCAACAAAATGCAAAGGTAGGGGCAGGATATGACCATGATGCCATTTCAGAGTGGGATAGTCAGTGGAGGATCCACAAAATTGAAAGGCTTTGTTCAAAATTAGAATAAACATCTAAGACTTTATGTAGTAATTGCAAATAAAACCAGTAAAACTTTAGGGAGAATCACTCAGTTATACTCAGCTGAGCATGATATATTGAATCCCTGCTTGAGCAATTTTAACTGGATGTGACCTACTTTTATAAAATGATCTCAGACCATTCAATCTATAACTAATTACCATGAATTGTACTAAGTACATCTGAATGTAATGTTGAGAAAATATGTAGTCTTTGCATCTTGTTTACTGAGATAGATATTGAACAATTACTTCACTCCATGTAATGTCAGTGATATGTCATGGCATGTGCTGGCAATGGCAAGAATAAGAGTATACCCCATTAAATAGGCACATACCAAGTTATGTATTGATAAATTAGCTTTGCATTTATTATAAATGCTAGTAGCACCCATTAAGTTTTGATGCAATGACAATGAGCCATTTTATGTACAACTTTGTCCTCAACATCTATCACATTGTCAGTCACCATAAACAGCTTTGACCTTGTATTAGTTATTTAACTTTATCCATGCTGCATTGTAAACTATATAAATGTATAAGTATAAATATATTTGTGCTATAATGATGCCAAATTATTTATCTTGCTTAAGATTAGATTACAATTTTTGGCTAAAGAAATTATCAACAGTGCTTTCAAATGTTTTCTTTCCAAGACATGGATGATTGGTCATGCGCTACATGCAGTGTGCAAACAGTCACTGTAGTGAGAATAATGGAGAGGCTGTACATGAAATGTAACTGGTTGTTTTGTGTGGTGGACATGCTTAGGTTAGATTGATGTGCTGTGGATCATGTTTTGTGGCCAGTAATTTTCTGAACAAAAGATGACCAACCCAAATTCTTTGTGACCTTTTCCTTTTTCAGATTATCAAAGTCATTAAGCATTGTTTATACAACAATTTTACTAACGGTTTTGTATTTTTGCCCTTTTAAAAAAAAGGGGTTAAGCAAAGGGGGTTAACAAACACCCAAGACAAGACATCTGTCCAGAGCAAAGCAAGTGTGATGTACGCTTATATGTTTGATGGGAATTCTGCAATGTTGATAGCTGCAGCTGAACTTAGAACAGTTTCAGCCTAAAGAGCTCATTGAGGTAGAAGCTGAAATTGTAACTGGTAATGCTAATTATAGCACATAATATTTAAAATAATTTGAAGCAGAAAGACAGGAAAGGAACAATTAATATCTTTAGAATTGTCAATTTGTGCAACCAAAGTTACTGTGGAAGAGCTAAGTTAATATGTCCTTAGCACTTCCATAAAATCAGTTACCCTCCCAGCCATCACAATGGGTATTAAAGGTCTCGAGAGGCAAATAGGACCTTCAGATTTGAAATGCATATGCTCCACCAGTTAAAATTAAAAGCCTCTGGCCATCTCAGTGATGCCTCCAGGTAATATTTTGATTTGCGCAACTATAAATGAACTGGCGGAGAGGAACTGGAAATTGAAATATTATGTACTTGGGAAGGTTGTTAAGGTGTTAAACAAAGACAAAGCTAGACTTTATATAATCCGTGCCATTAACCCTGGTGCAATATCACTCTTCAAACAGAAACAATTAGCTGAAGTAAGCGCAGTATTTGTGGCAAGGCATTTTTTATTCATTCATGGATGTAGGCTTTACTGTCTGGGCCAGCATTTATTGCCCATCCCTAGTTGCCCTTCAGAAGGTGGCAGTGAGCTGCTGCAGTCCATGTGGTGTAGGTGCACCAATAGTGCTGTTAGGAAGGGAGTTCCAGGATTTTGACCCAGTGACAATGAAGGAACTGTGATATATTTCCAAGTCAAGATGGTGAGTGGCTTGGAGAGGAACTTCCCATCTGGCAGTGTTCTCATCTATCTATTGCGCTTGTTCTCCTAGATGGTAGATGTAAACAACGGCTTCAGTCTTCCCACGTTTCATTGTAGGAAGGCCTCACTATGGAATTTGCTGGGAAACCACCTCTCCACTTCTCTCCTTTAAGACTCGAATTAAAATTCACCAAACTTCAAGTAAACTTTGTCGCCCTTCATATTATTTCTTTTTTTGGTGTATATATTTTTGTCTGATTACATCCGTTCCAAATGCCTTGATACATGTTTAGTGCCATTATCATTGAAACATGAGTCATTATAAGCATCACCCAAAAAATACTGTTGTTTAAATTTCAAGATAGAAGTGTTGAATTAAAAAATAACATGCTATTTGGAAATTACTAGTATCTTCTTGAGCTACTATGGCCCAGATTTTGCTGTGATAATGATGGTGAAACCGCCAGCGTTCACTGTTCATTTTCCACTGAAACGAATAGCAACTTCTGGAGTCCACACATGCGCAAAATAATGTTGAAATCCAGTAGCTGCTATCACACTGTGCAGTTGAGGCACAAACCTCAGACTGCAATCATGGAAATCAATTGAATCAATGAGAACTTCCACTCCTAGCTGTTCGCCATGCTGTAAAAACCTTTGATAAAGTTCCACCTTCTTGAAAGAGGGTTTTTAAACCGTGAACTAAGTTCATAATTGCTGTTAAACACCATCACTGGCCTCTCCAAGCCACTCACCATCCTGACTTGGAAATATATCACCATTCCTTCACTGCCACTGGGTCAAAATCCTGGAGCTCCCTTCCTAATTTTTTGTGGCATGTTAAATTTCTCCATAACTTTCTCATTTAAAAATTATTTTTAAAAGCAGTTTCTTTATGTTAGCTGCTACACCACATAGGTCGTTTATTTTGTGATCTGGAGGTTGAAATTAAAAGGATAATTAAGTGCTTTTAACTTAGTATTTTGCTGTGAGCACTTCGATATAATTGGTACCTTAGCTGCTTGTTAACATCACTGCTGCTGTGCATTAAGACATCCCCTTGACTCGGCACTGGATTTAAACTGCTATCGGAAAGGTGAAAAGCCACAGCACAGACACATCTTTGTGATACTAGTAGTGAGTACCCTTCTTCACTGACTGCAAAACCTGAGTTTGATATTGGCATTAATGTAAGTGCATATTTATTGGATTTGCATTAACTTAATAAAAAAAATTGTCCAAAAATTGTGTAGTTTTGCACTGGATATCAATCTCAAGAATCCCAAATCAGGTAAAGTGTCTTTAAACAACTTTTATATTCTTTTAGTTTATATTTAAGGATAAAGCTATAACAGTAATGCATCATAACTCCCCCCAACTATTGGACCCTCAGTTGCATTGACGGACAATTAGAGCTTAAATTGTGAATAACAACTTGCATTTATATAGCATTTTGACTTAATAAAATGACCTACATTGCCCAGTGGCTGCTGAGAGCATAGTATTAAGATAGATCACAAATACAAACTTGTCCTGCAATGTTATGGGGTTGCTTAATAAGCCAATTCAACTAAGTGATCAGGCACACCCACAAAAAACTGAGGCAAATAAGTTGTCTTATTGCAATAAGACAAAAATGTATTTACATTTGTTCACCCATCACATCACCTGGGTGTTTCCTCATCCATAAAATGTGCTCTGTGAATAGAAGGGGTAGAATCATTTGGATATTTTATGGTTGCCTATGAATATAAGCTGTGGCTCAAACAAAGATAATGAAAAATTCTGTCAGTGGAGTTATTTTTCTACCTACAGATGCAGAACACTAATTACCAAAAATAAAATATTAAGCACTAGCATAGTTAATGCACAATATTCTACAATTCCCAAAGTAATTGTAACAGCAAAGTCATTAAACTGCATCAGAAAGTTTAATCTTTTGCATACTTTAAAAATATTGCTTTATGCTGTGTTTATAGATGTCAGGTTTGAAGGTCACATTCACAGTGAGACAATCCATTTTTAAATGTCAATTAACATCCATCTCACAGATATGAAGCTGCATTATATTTGACCAATTTTCAGCGAAGGTTGAGTTTGATTTGTTTTGCTCTTTAGGGCCAAATACCACAAATTAATTTACAACTTTTTCTTTTATAGCCTGGCCATTCTTTGCCTCCAGTATCAAATCTGCTGTAATAATCAATATTATAGCTCCGTGAATGCTGCTGTCACCGAAGATTCCAGCTCAGCCTTTAAAAGCGGGGAGCATTTTCCCAAGCATCATGATCCATGGCAACGACTATTCTTTGTTAAAGCCTTAAAAGAAAGAAAAAAAGCCCATCATTTGCTAGCTGTGAAATATTTTTGGTAGCTTGCAAGCACCATACACTTGCATTTCATTACAGCTAAAAAGATGAAACTGTTGACAATCATGCTGCTCTGTTGCTACAGTAACTGTGTGAAGCTTCATACGGGAAATCAATATGCTGGAGGCTGTCATCATTCCTACTCATTTCCTGCTGAGGGTTCCACCTGTGCTATTTGGCTGTATTGCAGCATATAATTTAAGGCAGCACCAGCAGGTAGCACAAGGCAGTCCAAATTCAGCAAGGTGCCATCATTTCTGATCTACAGTTACGTATGCACTATTAAGTATGATACCTCTTAAATTACAGCATTTGTAGAATTTTTGAAAGCCCATGCCTTACAAGAATAGGAAGACATTTTCCTCTGTTAAGATTCCTGTACTTTAGATTCACATACTATGTGTAATAAAGGCCAAAACCACCTTAGTTACTGGCCCACTGCGTAAGGAGTCTAAATATGTTAACCATGAAATTTGCTAATTTTTCTTGCAATATTAATATGATTTTAATGTTTGCATGTTTTATTAAGCCTACTGTGAACTTTTATATTCCTATTTTGAATATTGCTGAGAAGAGACATTTGCAAAGTTTTTTCAGCGTTCAGCGGGACAAACACAACAGTGGCCAAATTTCAGATGATCATTACAATTTATACTACAGGAGAAAAGGGTGCTGATTCATTGGCAAGTAGACTCTGATTAGCCTCCCTGTTTTCCTCCCAATTATATTTAAATTGGTGCCAGTGAATGATAGCCAGAAATAAATAGCAATACATGATCAGGGTTTATTTGGGGAATGAAAACTCGTGAGTTTTTAAGGTTCAGTTTCAGCTCTTTTCCTCATTTATGAACGATTATGTGCGGCTGGGGGAGGAGGCAAAGTATTGCTAATAGCTGTAGCTAACTAGCAGAGAGCTAGTTCTGTGGAGAACTTTCCTGTGCAGGGAAAATTAATACCTTCAAAAGGTACAAAAGTTTAGCAAATCTGGAATCTCCTCTTATCCCTTATATAATCTCTCCTGCCTTCTACCTAATCACTGATCTTCCTTTTTGTTCATTCTCTCCTCAGCCCCTGCTTTCCCTGTATCTGTATTTGCTTCAAACCAATCACATCTCCACGTTTTTCCAGTTCTGATGAAAGATCTTCAACCTGAAAAGTTAACTGTTTCTCTCTCCAAAGATGTAGCCAGACCTGATAATTATTTCTCCTGTATTATAGATGCAGAGTTTCTGTAGTGTGCGAGGCCTCAACTGATTTAAAAATGCTGAGTATGCTGTCAACTAAAACTATTGTCCATGTGACATTTGACTTAAACTCATCACTGCAGATTTCTGTGTGAACTTACAATGTGTTCAAATACTGCTGCACTTAAAAAGACTCAAACAATGCTGATAGAACAGATTGTACATGGATCTTAAAATATCTGCTGCAGCACACATTTATGTACAACTCTGCTACATCAATTAAAACTAGAAACATAATTTGATATCATAAATTAAAAGTTATAAGATTTAATACATTAAAAGTATTGCTATGCACAGTCTTATTCACTCCTTCTAACCCAGCTGCTCCAAAGCTCAAGATATATGAGAACAGGAGTTTAGCCCCTTGAGCCTTTTTTTAAATTTTTAAACAGGGCATGGACATCACTGGCTGCGCCATTATTTTTATTGCCCATCCCTAATTGCCCAGCTGCAGTCCAACTGGTATAGGTTCACCTACATTGCTGTTAGAGTTTCAGGATCTTGACCTAGCGATAGTGAAGGAACGGCAATATAGTTTCAAATCTGGGTGGTGTGGGGCTCTGAGGGGAACTTGCGAGTGGTGGTGATCCCATACATTTGCTGTCCTTGTTGTTCTAGGTGGTAGAGGTCGTGGGTTTGGGAGGTGCTGTCAAAGGAACGAGATCAAGCTTGATCTGTGACCAAACTCCGTATATTTGCCTTTTACCCTATTTATTACCCCATTTCCCTTATACCTTTGATTTTGTTAACCAATCGCAGTCTTAAAGTTAATGAACCTAGCACCAATTACCAATTGTGCAAGATTGCACAAACCTTTATACCAGCCATTGCCTCTAAAAGTACATTGACAACCTTTGCATGTACCTGGAACAACAATCCAAATGTGCACACTAATTTCCTGCAGGCATCATATATTGAAAATGTACAAATAGCGAAATCTTAACACTCTAAAAGAAGTGTCATGAATTTGGTATCGGCAAATATTGAAGTTGGAATTTCCCAGATTTTTTTCGTATTTGTAGGTTTCATTCAAGAGGGGCATTAATGATATTGCTCGTTGCAACATGCATCATTATATTTATTATAACACAATTTTTAGCTAACCAGATTGAAAGATTATTGTTACCCTGGAATTACAAGATTGAGACAGGGTATCCAAACTGTAGCCTGTGGGCTACATGCAACCCTTCAAGTTGCAACCAAGTCACAAAGTTGGGCCAACAAGATCTTTTTTGCATTTATACGCCTTAAATGCTAGTTTATTTCAGTCTGCATTTTGTAAGCATGGAGGTTGGAAAGGACTGTTGTTTAGCACTTACCTCATTAGTTGATGAATCCTAATTCAGGACACTGGGACTTGTTGGCTTATATATCAAGATTTATGAAAACCAATGATATTAAAAATTTGGAGTTTATATGTTGCTCTCCAGGTAGACCAAGCACAATTCTAAGCCACAATTTGGGGCAGCATTGAAGCAGTGCTGCAGTTAATTATGTTAAGTTAAACTGCAATCCAATCTCTCATCACAGGTGGATGCAAAACATTCCATGGCACCATCTGATAAGGTGGCCAGTCAGTTTAACATCAGTGGTAGGAAAAATAATGGATTCCTCACCACAGTAGAGAATAAATGATCATCTAGAAATGAAAGATATATAAGAATGAATAGCATGGATTTCAAATGGGTAAATCTTGCTTAACCAACCTTAATTTTCTTTGAGGAGGTAACAGAATAGACAGGAAATGCGATAGATGTAATTCACCTGGATTTTCAAAAGGCTATTGATAAGGGGCCCCTAACAGACTAACAATAGGCCATTGATAAGGGGCCGATGCTGCCAGACCTGCTGAGAATGGATTGCTAGCTGGCTTCAAGACAGAAAGCAGAGAGACTAAGGGATATTTTTCAGAGTGGCAGAAGGTGAGCAGTGGTGTTCCACAAGAATCAGTGCCGGGACCAATATTCACAACTTACATTAACGATTTGGATTTTGTAATCAAAAACGCAATTTCTAAATTTGTGGATTACTCCAAATTACCAAATTTGGGAGATGGGGAGGGGCAGATGGGCAATATTGAGGACTGGAACAAATTACAGGAGGACTTTAATAGACTTGCAGAATACATGAATTGTTGGCAAATGAAGTTCAGCACCAAAATGAGGTAATACATTTTGGTAGGAAGAATATGGAGGGTAGGGGTCACTTGTTACTAGGAAGGTGCAAGCCTAGGTGGGGCAGAGGAACAAAGGGATCTCAGAATACAAGTGCACCAAACACTAAAAGTTGTGCCACAGATTAGCAAAGTCATTTTAAAAAAACGAACCAAGCAACTAAGTTTTGTTTTTAGGACAAAATTGAAAAGTAGGAAAGTTATGCTGAACCTATATCGAACCTTGGTTAGACCACACTTAGTGCACTGTGCAGTACTAGTGGCCATAATATAAAAAAGGATAGAGGCACTGGAGAGGGTCTATTGAACATGCACAAGAAGTGCATGAGTATGCATATCTGGAAGGACACCTAGAAGGGCAAGGGCAGAAAATGCATGGGATGGCCACCACCTGCTAGCCTCACACCTTGCTGACCTGCAATTATATTGCTGTTCCTTCACTGCCATGGGATCAAAATCCTGGAACTCCCTTCCCATCAGCACTGTGGGTGTACCTGCACCAGATGCCCTGCAACTGTTCAAGGCGGCAGCTCACTATGTTCAAGGGCAACAAATGTTGGCGTTGCCAGTAATGTCTGCTTCCCATGAAAGAATAAAAAAAGAAAGAATTAGCAGCTGGGTCTCTTCTCTCTTTGAAGAGAGGTGGCTGAGAGGTGACATAGAGATCTTTAAAATTATGAAAGGTTTTGATAGCCGATACAGAGAATGCTTCCTGTTGTGGGAAAAAGCATAGGCTGTCAATATAAGATAGTCAGCAAGAAATCCAACAAGAATTCGAAGAAACTTTTTCACCCAAAGAGTGGCAAGAATCTGGAACTCCTTACCATAGGGAGCGGTTGTATGTTAAACCGAGCACCCGTTTGCTTGTTACTGTGTTTTGAAGAATGACAAGTTCTTCCAATGCCCTAGCTGATATTTATCACTCAAATTAGCTAATTATTCCTTTCACTGTTATTTGTGAGACTTTGCCATGTGAAACTGCCACATTTGCTTACCAATCTGCTGCTCTAGTTCAAAAGAATTTATGGAATCCACTTGGGACATTTAAGACATGACAAAGCATCATATTAATTCAAGCTTTTTCTTTCCAGTGTATTGGGCAGGGAAAAACATAAAGGGAGGATGTATATTGTCTGAATAATTATCAGTAAGTTACAAAATCAGGTAGGACAAAGGTTTAGAAAGTACAGTCTTGTGCTTTTCAAAAAAAAGTCATCTATAGTCCTTTTTAATTTGAAAAAAAGTTACAATCAACTATTAGCACCCTTTTTATTTTTCCTCTTTTTTTGTAAACATGTAAACAGTAAGCATGAATAAGATTACCATGTTACTTGATACTGCCGTTTAAATCTCGTGCAAATGGATGAAACAATTTTATTAAAATATTCCACTGCTATTTTTAGACGGAATATTGATAATCCACTTTTATCTGAAGTTACTTGCTCTTATGCAGAGAGAACCGTACTCAAAAGCTACAAACAAATCTAAATAATCAAAAACTTGAAAAATTTTTGTCTGAACTACAAATAATAGCTTCTGCACAAATTACTTTCCTGTGGAACGTTTAATTCAAAAGGAAACTGTACCACGACTCGCTCTACAGATTTAAGAATCAGCTACATTTAGGCACTGACTACAAAACACAGCCCTCTTTGATTCCTCAGAGGTAAAAGATTTCTGTTGTGTGATTTAGCAGTTCATAAAAGAATAAGGTTGAAGTACAGCTTTGTTGAACAGTGCCGAATTAATATGATTAAAAAGGCACTATATTCACTGCAGGAAGGAAAGAAGTTACAACTGTCAGTAATCACTTGATGGTGCTTGCATGATTTCACCCCAGACCAAGGTGAGTATTTTGCAAAGGAAATGAAATGCTTAACAGTTATTGACAAAAACTTTAAATTTTGCTTTTTTTTTGTAAAGCTTTTGAAGTTTCAGGAAAAACTTTTAAATTATTCTGCTTTTGCTTAACCATATAACATCCCATTAATATATTGGATTTTAAGTATTGTAAGGAGCTGCCCTTTCAATGTCTGCATTTCACAAAATTGTGTCTGATAAGGTTTCAACAACCATTTATAAAGCACCACTTTACACAAATCTAAAAACAAAATGCACTGAGCCAAAGGAGGAGGATTCAAGTGATGGCCACTAGGTTGGATGTTGAGTTTTTTTTTAAATAAAAAGGTAAGAGCGGTTGGAGATGGGATAGTAATTGGCAAAGTTGAAGGTGAGGTGGGATGGTGATGACAATATTGAAAGGGAAGGATGGTGGATAGTAGAAACAGAAGAGAAACATTCTCAAAAAATGGGGCCCAGGAATGAAAGATAGGTGACCTGTACTTTAGTGGGAATGAGTCAAAGAAACGGGAAGTAGCTCCCATGAATGAAAAGGACTTGAAGGCTGATGAGGAGAAATTATAAAGATAGAAGGATTAAGAAATAGGTTGGAGAACACTCTAAAAGTGGGAGGCATCTGACTTAATGGTCAAGAGCAAGGAGCAGAGGTAGCTCAGTGGATAACCTCCATCTTGGGGATGCAGAATGCATAAACTCTGCACTTGTTCAAGACGAGCATAAAGACGAGAAGGGCAAGGGGCTTAAGGCTGTTATTTGTTGAATGGAAGCCTCGAGTTATTCTTTCCAAGTTGATAGTAGATTAGTGAGCTATTTTGCCAAAGGAAAGCAAAAAAAAGACGGGACGGTAATTGGCAAGGTTGGATTTGTCCTTTTTGTGGACAGGTCATACCTGGGCAATTTTAGCCAGTGTTATGGCTATACTGGAACAGTTGGCTGGGGGCATGGCTAGTTCTGGAGCACAAGTCCTCTGTGCTATTGTCAGAATGTTGGCCGGGCCCATAGCCTTTGCAACATCCCATGCCTTTGTCGGAGATTAATCACACCGAGGCATCACTTCGTATGTAGAAGCCCCATTTATTACTTGTGCACAAAGGAGACAGCACACAAGAGACTCGTCTTGTGAGTCTCATAGCAGAATACACGCAGCCATTTTTACAGCCAATCAGTAAATTTTGCACAAACCTATCTGCTTATTTGCATAAGTTAACTGACCAATCCATATTTCAGTAAATTTTCATTCCCAGCACAACAGATGTTGTGCTTACGCAAATGCTTATCCCAATCCTGATTACATTGGCCTAAGAAAGAACAAAATGGAATGCCTCAGGGCTCATCCTACAACTGTGGTCAGACAAGATGGTATTGTTCTCAAGGCTGCAGTATTTTTCTCTTAGACCTAGGCATATAATTCAGCTTCCCCATTAACTCATTTAGTAATAAATGGGTTCCCTGTAATTGCCTAGGCCACCACACCTTCACCTGTTCCTTGATAACATGTTGAGTCAATTGAATTGACTGAAGACTGGCATCTATACTGGTGGGGACCTCAAGATTAGGCTGAGATGGATCATCCACTCAGCACTTCTAACTGAAGAAGGCTGAAAATGCTTCGGCCCTCTCTTCTGTACTGATATGCTGGGTTGTGGAGCAGCCTCCTCCAGTGAGGTGTCAAATTATCCTCCACCATTCATGACTGGATGTAGCAGGATTGCAGAGCTTAGATCTGATTCATTGGCTGTGGGATCACTTAGCTCTGTCTATCTCATGCCACTTCTGTTTTGTATGCAAGTAATCCTGCTGTGGCTTCACCAGGTTGACACCTCATTTTAGGTATGTGTGGTGCTTTCCTGGTATGTCCTCCTGCGCTCTTCACTGAACCAGGGTTGATCCCCCAGCTTGATGGTAATCATAGAGTGGGGGATTTGCCGAGCTATAAAATTAAAGATTATAGTTGAAAGCAATTCTGCCTACAGCGCCTCACGGATACCCAGTTTTGAGCTGCTAAATGGAAACTGGGAAACTGTCTGTCGTGTAGTATAAAGGGTTAACAAGATGGGATATGCAAATATATGACATAGATGATAATGTATCACTGACATCAATGTGTTGGACTCGTGTGATAGAGGATGGAACACCATGCCCATGAACAACATGCCCATTCCGTTTAGATGTCACACCAATAAACAACTGTTAAGCAAGTACCAGAGTACAACTACAATCTGTCCCATAACCAAGGGCCTGGAGAGAGGCCAGAAGTGGGGATAATGGAAACGCCATTTCCTTCAATATTGAGCAGCATTGGGCATTCACGCTAAAGAGTAGAAGGATCAAGTCAGTTCCTTTCTTTATGCTGTAGGTCCAGTAGCAGATGACATTCTCATGAGGCAGGGCGTGGGGACTTGAGACTGTTCTCAAAGTCTTTGACACCTATTTTGGCTTGAAGCAAAATTTTGGTTAAACATGCTAATTCTATTACTAAGGTTCCAATGAACTGGGGTATTGATTCAGTTATTTCTAATGAACCTGTATTGCCTAGCTAGTTCTTGTGGAAACAGGGTGCTGAAGGACAAGCTAATCCATGGTCATGTAGTCATGGGCATTTGGGATGGAAAGTTTTCCAACTTTTTGCAGACAAAAGGTGACCTCACTTTAGATCAAACGGTCCAGTGTGCGAGTCAGGCCGAGTTTAGGGGGTTCAACCGGGCTGTAATTCTGCGTGATTCTGAGGCTTCTCGTGACACTGTTGACTTTGGCCCACAGGCAGCGGCCCCACCCATAAGAAAGCCCACCAAACTGGGTGAAAGGGAGTATAACTGCACGCCAGCAGCCATTTTGAAATGTTTGTGTTGTGGCGTCAGGAACCAGCATAGGTGTCAATACTGCCCAGCAGGAAGTGTGGAATGCTTCATGTGACAAAACTGGGCATTTTGAGCATTTTTCCAAATCAAACATGAATCAAGGGAGAAGACAAGAAAATTCTTATGAAACACACTCCATCCAAGAAATTGGAAATCAAGAAAGATGGTTCCTAGGGATGTTAATAGTCTTAGTCCAGACTTCTGGCCCATTACAGTGCGAATTAATGGCCTTGCCACCATCTTGAAAATTGATACTGGAGCTACTGTCTATATATTAGCAAATGTTCTCAGCTGCCTTCAGCCAATACCCCTTTATCCGTCAGACATCAAATTACAAGGTCCAGGTGGCATTGACCTTGCAATTAAAGGCAGAATTATTGCCCCCTCTTCGTTACAAGGGGTGACAGATCGCTGATTTTCTTTCTTATGCTTTGATTGTGAACATCCTTATTGATTGGCGATGTTGGCATGCTTCTCAGAATCTTAGAAAAAACAAATGATGCCCAGCATTTGAACTTCTCAACATTGTTCATGGAACAATTTTCAACCTTTTTATTTGGAGCCAATGGAAGTTCAGCCCAAAGCAGCTGAGGAAGTTTATTTGATCAGCAGTAAATCTTTCTTTCCCAGCGACACCATCCACTAGACCCTGGGTGGAGATTGAAGTTATGAAGCTCTCAGTTCTTCATGAAGTTAGGCCAGCAGGGGCAGATACAGAAGACACTGAAGCATATGGTGACCATCTGCATGAAGACCTGGATGTGAATTGGCTCGTTCTAGAAGAAAGTGATGAAGAAGAAGCTAGGATTTTAAAAATTAAAAGTAAATGTTTTATTCACAAGAATGAAAGAAAACATAAGTACACAAGATTACAGTTGCACAGTTAAAACTTAGTCTTAGAAAACATTCCCCCCCCCCCCCCCCCCCCCCCAAAAAAAGACACACTGCTTGGTCAGATCCACAAGTAAACACCTTCTAGGCAGCACTCCCTTATAGATGTTTATAAATGTATAGATGTATATAAAAATCCAGTAATATTGCCCAAGGCAAATTGCTGTAGCTTTAATAAAGGCATACCACATAACCTGTAACTCTCCCACTCTGCTGTGGAAACCCAAATTTCAGAATAAAACTGCTTTTTGCAGCCCAAGACTTTCTTGGCTTGACTGGATGGCTGATTCAAACCTTCATCTTCTCTCAGCCCTGAATTGCCAACTCCAACATCTCAGGCTCTACAACTATAGCTTACTAACTCTAAAATATCTATTTTCCCCTTTCATCTTGGTTCCATTGTTCTCGCATCTCCTTGAAACAAATCCTTCCAAATATAACATCTTTCATGTATCTATTTTGCCTTTGCTTTTGGGTCAATAAATATAATATAGCCACTCCTATTTACCTATGGAACTGCAAAATGCAAACATGTTTCTTTATACCTCTGACTTCCCTTTGATATTTAAACCAACTCTCAACTGATCTAAAGATGCAAATGTTAGATCACTTGTATCACAAACCTAACACCTCTATCCTTTCCAAGTTTTAAACCCCGCAGACAACCTGTCTCCTATTAATCTCGGCCCAGCTTAATTAAATCTCTCACATACAGACAGACACACACAATTTTAAGAACATACATTTCCCGCATTGTAAAAAGGGAGTTACAGAAATGTAATGTAAATAATTAAAGATATATTAAAGTTTCATATTGTTGAAAATTGAATAATATACTTGGGAGGTACCGTATAAAGGGTTAACATGGGATATGCTAATATATGGCGTAAATGTGTATCACTGACATCAGTCAGTCATGTGTTACATTTGTGTGAGGGAGAGAGGTTGGAACACCATGCGTAGGAGCAACGTGCCTACTCTCTAGCCTGTTTAGATGTAGTAGTAATAAATGAGTGTTAAGCAAATACCAGAGTATGACTATAGTCTGTCCAATTACCAAGTACCACGCCTAGAGTCTATAAACAAAGAAGGACCATCTCAGAAGTCATGTAATGGAGTATGTTAGGATATATCCTTTAAAGGGTTAACTATAATAGTCTGTGATTTGATAGGGGGAAGTAATGTATGCTCGTGAGCTGAGAGTCTAGGAGAAAGCATGGAAAGAAGCTAATGCAAGGGAGTGTTCTCATAACTGTAAATATGTTACAATAAAGTAGTGTTTGCACTTAACAATCTTCGGGAGTTATTGAAACTACTCCAACTCAACAACAATATAATGTCTGGTATGTAGTATTTTTAGATTTATTTTGACCATTTATATACTTTTTGTTGCAAGGTTCAGAAGTATCACAACTGAACCAATTCAAAACATCAGAAGTGCTGGAGCCTTGCAATAAAATTCAGTCTGTAAGTCCTAATAAATGCTTTAATCTGGAAACTAGTCAAAGTACTGCATAAATTGAGTGCAAAAAAATTAAATGAGATTGCTAAGTAGAAACACTGCTACATGGAAGCAAAGAAATGGCAAACATGGAGGAGACAGGGAATCTTGAAACGGAGACATTTTTGTAAGTATTGAGGCCGCTCAACAGTTGAAATAATTTGCTGTGATTCAGTTTTAAAATATTTTTCCTTAAGTTGTACTTCTTTGCCCAACGCAGCTGTTTTGTCTGATTTTGGAATTGGCAAAAGCTATTGCCCCAGTAATACCAGCCTTGCACTGACTCTTCTAACCTTAAATTAATCATGAATATTGAGAGCAAAATTATGATGATGGCTGCTGACATGATGAGGATTGTAGCAGAATGTACTCAACGGGAAATGCAAGTGCAGGAAAGTTTGTGATAGTTGAATGGAAGATCAAGTAAACAGCATCTGAGAAATTTCATGTAAAATGCCTGATCTCTGCACTTTCCCAACTCTTGTGTTAATTGCTCTAGACTTTGAAGAAATTTCACTAATCTGGTGTTTTCAGACTGGTTAATTTTTGACACAATATAGAGGTGATTTAGTTAATTATGGGAAGGAGAAAGAAGGAAGAGGTTGAGAAAAGATTTGCAGCAGGATCCAAGTTGCACGCATTTCAGTGATATGAATCATTGTAATAGCTCTCTAGAATATATTTGAGGATGTGCTCAGACTATAAGTTGGAGAAATATATTTTAAAGTGATTTATATTTACAGGCACTTGTTGTTGCACTGAATAATTGTATTGCATCTTTAGATATAAAATTGAGATGTATATAATTTGAAGGACTCTACAATGATTTGGGAATATTTAATTTGTGTTCTGACTAACTTGTTTACAGAAAAATACATAAATATTTCCAATGTCCAATGCCAATCATTTGGAAACTGATTTATTGCTTGGTTTCAACAGATTCATGTAAGAAATTATAATCGGCAGACAATTAACAAGTAATGGGGCAATCTTGCAGTGTCTACATTTCAGTGCATAAGATTGGTAATCTGTAGGAAGAATTAAATCTTGTGTGACAGAGATATCCAAATTATTGGACCTCACATTTGTGGTTAATTATGTAGCAATTGAACAGAAAATGTTGCTAAAATTGTTTTTTTTTAAATTATTGAGCTGAGATTGAAGATTTTCTTGCTCCCTCCCCTCTCTGTTTTAACAAATTACTATTTTTTCATCCTTTATTCAACCATTTTAGTTCATTTGTCCAGAAAGACTCAATGTTTCATTCCTGCAGCTTTCAGTTGTTAAATGATTCCATAATTTTTGTTCCTACTGCACCTCATTTTTATAAAGAAACAACTTAATGATGCCTTAAATTTACATTTCTACTACTTTTAAATTTAAAGTTGTATTCCTCATTATCTTTTTCCACTACTTACTAGCTTGTACACCTTTCTCGAGTCACATTTGAGGTGCTTTTCCAGGAAGAAAAGCCCAAGTTTCTCATCTTTTTTTCTCATGTAAATAAGTTGTTGTCATAGCTCAACATTTTGACACTATGTATTAACTCCATGGCTCTGCACTGGCTCCACTTGAATGTTTCTTTTGTTTTTGCCTCCAGTACTAAATATAACATACAAGATGCAGTCTGAAGTCTATTTTGACCACTACCACCTCTAACTCATATCTTACTGCTTTGAGGGGCTTGTAGTTCAATTTTCTTTGGCATTTTTGATGCTGTGTATTATTTTGATTTTGAACACAGAGTCTACTAATATCCCTAGGTCCTACTCAGCTGCATCATTGGCTATTTCAACTCTATTCATGACTATCCAATTGCAGGCTTGTCAAGCAGTGTATTAATAGAATAAGATCTGTGAACCACTGCTAAAGACAGTTTCATAAATTATTGTATCCTAGCTTGATGTGACTTTTTGTTCAACTGTTCAACTTTCACAAAGCCAGCAGAGAGCTCTCAACAAAAACGTTTAGCAATTGCACAAAATTGATTAGATTCTGAATGATGGTAGTGATCGTTCAGTACACTTGAATCCAAGCTTAAATTTATCTGTGATTAATTTTCTTGATCAGTTGGCTGTTTCCAGATGAGGCCAATGTAATCTCTCAAGTTTATGTACTTCAACTCCTGCACAGTTGAAAGTGCCCTTTGACTCACCAGTGTTTTGTTGATCGGTACATTTGCACTTGATTGTTCCAGTCACAGAAAAGTATTAACTTTACGTAGCTTAACTATCTCTGTTGCATCCTTAATCACGAATTTTGATAAGACAATGAAAGTAATTTTAAGATTAAATTACAATTTATAACAATATTGAACTAGAAATGTATTGTTCACCACTGTCATAACGCTTAGGGCTATCAGTGGTAAACTGATGATGTGCACAAATTGACAGGCATGGCCAAATAAAAAAATGTAATATTAGGTTTGATCTCTCATAAATTTGGGGAGGCGGAGGGGTAGTGGGAAGTGTCTAGAACAGGAAATGGCACATAGTTTATTGACTCCGCTGGGTTTCCTTTTCCACCTTGCCTGATTCTGATAAAAACAAAAAAACTGCGGATGCTGGAAATCCAAAACAAAAACAGAATTACCTGGAAAAACTCAGCTGAGTTTTTCCAGGTAATTCTGTTTTTGTTTTGCCTGATTCTGAGTCTATCCGATCGGGTGCAGCAGCAGCAGGCCTGCAGAGTACGTGAGAAACAAACATCATGCAGTCAAATTACAAGGTAGCAGCATAGCCACAAGTTCAAAAGGACAGCACAGCAGACTGGGTCATGTGGAAAGCTCTGGAAAGCAATCCAGAGTGAAGTATCAAGGAAAAAGTATAGTCTGGAGAAAAACAGGAAAGCCAAAAGAGAGGAGTGTGACTGGGACAGCTGAAGGAAAGAAAGCAATTGAAGGTAAAGTAAATCTGTTTCCTGAACTGAAGGACAAAACAGAAACCAAGAATCAACTATAGATGAAAATGATTGGAAAGGTAGAGGCTCAACTAGAGTAAATCGCTTGTAAGACTGTTGTTGGAAATGAGCAATAATTTGGATATTGCAGGTGGAAATTTAACCAAATTGAAGCTTATGCTTCATTAACAGTGCAAGAATTTACACACGCGGCAAGGAGGAGAGGGGGAAACCATGTTTGAACTAAAATGCCAAGCTGATAGGTTTCTCCACCTCTACAAGAGTTCAGTACAGCTACTTGTATTAATTGTTATGAAGATATATGGAATATTCATTTGATGTCTCATTGGCTGGTTTTCCCATTGTGCCATTTTGCTTAAAGCAGGACATTTTCACTCAGAAATAAAGACGCTGACTTAAAATGGCAGCCAATTTACATTATGGGGACATGGGGTTACTGAGGCCTCAAACAGGCAATGACATCTCTGGAGGTGTGAAATGTTCCCTTCCTGCGCCATCAGCATGGAAGAATGGGCAGGAGTTAAGGGCTGGAACATTTTAATAATCACCTTGGCTAAAAAGGATAATGGCTAAAGAGAAGACCCAGATTTGGGGTTAAATAGTTTCCTTCTGTAATTCACAACTGGTTTCTGTGAACTGCTGTGATCAAAACAGAGGGGTCATGTGACCCAGCTCTTGTGTGTGAATGCTGGACTTGAACTTGGAACTGAGATTGCTAGCTACAGTAGGAGTTATCTGTTCCCTCCCTCTCTCCAAAAAGAAGCTTTGAGCTCTATTAGCTGCTTGAAACTAACCAGAAACCTCCTTACTGCAAACAGATAATTTTAAAGGATGATTTCAACACAACACCACTGCCTCCAAGGGAACAACCAAGTTAAACAGCCGCAACTCTACGTTGAAACATCAGGGATCACCATAGGAAGCCTCTGACCAGCAGTGTCACTCATCTACTGATCGTATTTTTTTTAATGGACTTTAAACCTGTTAAGACCATCCTCCTTTATCTTGTATTCTGCGTGCTTGGGAATGTGTGCGCATTTTGGGGCATTTGTGGGAAATGGGACATATTTTAATACTCTTACCTGTGTAGATTTAAAACTAATTCGAGTGCTTTACTCAAGAATATCTGTCTGGCTTATTTCTTACAAAACTGCATACAGTCATATACTGAATTGGTGCATTCATCCGTTTAAATTAAAAAAAAACCTTGTTATGATTAACTGAGGAGTGGAAAGAAGAAGGGAAGCCTTTCCACCATGCTTCACCTGGCTGTAACATTTTAAAGTGCCTTTTAAAATAGTAAAATGTCCCAAAGTGCTTCCTGAGTATTAACAACAAAATTTTATACTGAGTAACAGAAGGAAATATTGGACAGATTGCCAAAATCTTAGATAAAGGGGTAGGTTTTCTGGAGCACCTTAGAGGAGAGATAGAAAGGCAGAGAGGTTCAAGGAGTGAATTCCAGAACTTATGGCCCTGACAACTGAAAACATGGGCATCAGTGATGAAGCAATTAACATTGGGAATGCAATAGAGACCAGAATTGAAGAAGCATAGAAATCTCATTGTGATGGTGAAAGAGGCTTCAAACCTAGGGAGGGCCAGCAAATAACAAAATGCTAACCAGGTAGAAAGGAATTCTTCAGCTGAGCCAGAGGGCTTGCTCATGTTGACAAATCTTGTCAGAGGTGCATCGTAAGACTTGTAGTTTTCACCCTACTCTATTTCTACCCATAGCGCTATGCAACTAACCTATGACAGTGATGGGAAAGTTTATGTTGTGTTTAAGCTGCTTTGGGACTGCAATAAATATTAGAGGCCATGCTCCAGGTTCCAGATGACAATGAGCAGCGCCACAGCTGGTGATTCAGTAAGTAACTGAAATTAATTTCAATGTGAGCAAATGATGAATATAAAACAAGGGTGTTATGGCTAGCTTTTAAGTTTGATTATACTTAAGTTTGCATTCTATAAATTAGAAATGTGATGCTACTTTTGCATACAAGACTTTGTAGCTGTTTATCTACTTTTGTCTTTTCTCGAATATACCATGAATGCTCATTTGGAGAGGCAGTGCAGACATGATGGACCAGTTGGCAGCTTCCTGCGCTGTAATGAACTTCTGTTTTTCACCCATGCTTCATAATCTTGTTCAGCCTGCTGAAGAGTTGAGAAGTAATGAACAAATGATGAAAGAGAATTTCTAAGTTTCATGCACTTTATAATTTCAAAGCTGAGTAGGGTGTTATCTATAGATGCCCAATTTTGAAATTGTGTAGGGGAGACCCTTCTACATTTGATCTGGTTAACTTATGGTCTGTACTAGCACAGCCAGTTTCTAGAGCCTTTGGTTCATAATATTTACCGTTTTGTAGGGTTGTCTTACTTAAACGTTAGCTAGCTTCTTCATTCATCTGAATTTACGTAGGGTGTTATTATCAAATAGATTTTTTGTGTTCTCTACATTTTCCTGAAAGTATAAAAGCTGTTAAACCATAGTGGGAGACATTGAAACTCCATAGTATTTCAAGAGCCACTCAATTTGTATCGTTCAAAATTTGAAAGAAAAAACAGTCTCCTGGTCAGAGATGATCAGTCAGTATTGATAACTCTACCCCCAGCTTCCTTCCTGGGAATCAGGCCACAGCAGTTGTCTGCCCTCTGAGTGTTTCCATAAACAAGCCAGTTAGTCCTGTTTTGATCTTCCTGCCAAATGCCTTGCTACAAATCATCCCCATCCAGTCCATCCAATGTATCCAGTCCCATCTCCTTTGGCACTGCAGAGGTAATTTTTGTAACATTGCATCTCTTAGTCATTGACAGTGATGTGGGAGTCGCTGACCAGGCCAATGTTTATTCCCTATACCTAATTGCCCTGGTGGTGGGTTGTGGTAAAGGTTAAAGCAGCTTTGCTTTAAGTTGTGGTTTGCTGTGCCATTTGAAGGTAGTTGAGTCAATCAAATTGCTGGGATCTGAGTCTCATATGGACCAGACCCAGTAAGGACAGCAGATTTCCTACTCTAAAGGATAGAGTGACCAGGTGTCCTGACAGTTTCATCAAGATTGTTCAAGTATTCCAGTTTTCAGTTTTGCCCTTAGATGAGCCATACCAGAAATTTCTGACAGCACTTCATTTTTCAAATGGCATCAGTATCTCTTCGCTTCCCTTCCACCACCCCGCCACCCTTACCCCACCCCGTGCACTCCATTTACTATCAGAAAACCCTCACAGTGCTCTGCAGCCTTGGGATCAATGCATCTGACTTTTGACAGCTGCGACAGGGCGCTCCTACATGTGAAAAAACCCTTCTCACTAGCCACCCAGAGCCTGGAGGGAATTAGCCCCTGGGTGATGACAAAATTGGTAGCAGTATCCGCCAACTGCAAACTGCATCCAAGAGGTTGTTGGGTGGTGCCCATCTGCAGACCACAAATTGATGCTGAGCAACATGGCAGCCAAGTTCAGTTGAGCTTGGCACATTCAACCAAACTTTTCATTGAAAGATTGTGAGCTTTTAGTCTTTGTAGCTCTAGATGCAACAAATCTCCCATGCTGAGGTATGTTCATTAGTTTATAATCCAGCTTCTATCTCAAAATGTCTTTTGTTAGAACCCAGTGTGCAAATGAAAATAAACAAGGCTTTTCAATGTTCCCATGATTTTTAATTTGCTGATAATGCTGCTGTTTGTGGGACAAGTGGTCTTTTTTTTTGCCTCCTATATAAGTCACTGCCTTGGTGACGCAGTGACTTTCCTAAACCTCAGTCAAAAATCTTCTCAAGCAGCACAATCCTTTCGCTTTTATTTCCATTGCTTGAACAAACTTGATTCAACTATGAACTTTGCATTTTTGCAATTTGTTTCAATACTTCATTATAACACAAGAAGGAAGGCTACAGTTTTTGTGATTAAAGTCTGAATATGTTGTAAATGTGTTTCTGCCGATGTGTGCTAAGAAATTCTGGGAATGATTTTAATTTGTTAAAATACGAATATTAACTGAAATTAAATTTCCCAGCTGCCATCGGTGGGATTTGAAGTCATGTCTCTGGATCGTTAGTCAAGGCCTTTGGATTATGAGTGCAGTAAAGAATGACAAGCTACCTGCCTTCAATGATACTGAATCTCCAATGTTATCCAAGATCTGAAAAGTTACAATTAAAAAAGAGTGCTCTAAAATGCCATACTCTTGAGCTAGCTTAATGTAGTACCTTTCAAAAGCACAAATAGACCATTATATATAATAATTTAGTGAACACATTCACTGATAGTTATGATTAACTGTTTCTCCAGACTGATTCAGTGCAATAAAAATACAAGTTATGTTTGTGGAAACTCATTTGCAAGGAATTAAATACAAAATGTATGTTAAATCCAATCCAAACAGTGAGTGATGGAATAATGGACAATGAGCAATTACAGCCAGGATTCCTCACCCTGCAAAAGGTACACTAAGGCTCTCCAGTCAATGGCACTTTCAATAAGCCTAATTTCTTTCCCTCTATCTTTGAACTCTAGCTTGAACTCCAGTTCTATGTGAAGGTAAAAACTCAACTAGTAGAGTAGAGTCAGAGCTTTTATGTGCTGTGACTTTGTATGTCAGAACTGGCTGCAACAGACTGACCTGAACCACAGCGAGATCTCACAAAAGGCACTGGGTTCTGTGTTAGGCAGCTTCACTTGGGGCACATTGGTGGTTGATATCACCATGCCAGAGATGTTTCTGTGATAGCCAGTGGTGACGTCTTAAAGTAGAGGTGGGAGGGTTGTGTTGACTGGGAGTGGCGCTGCTGCAGCATGAAATTTGAAACATGCAGTTCTTGCATGTTGCTGGTAGCAATGTCAGGGAAATGCCCCATTCTGAGAGTTTCCTGAGCAATCTGAAAGATTTGACAACGCTTTATTCAACTATTAAATAATGAGCCACGTGGACAGTTAGAGTTAAACAGACATTCAGAAACTGACACTTAATTTTCCAGTGGGAAATGAGTCTATTTCTGTTGCAGGCTGGAGTTTGTGCTCAATTTGAAAATATTTAATGCTTGATTAAATTCTGAATGTTAATTCTATTTTGTTTGGGTAAGCTTGACATTCTTGCATATGTTTTGAACCCTACAAGAAATGATAAAAATTAGTTTAATGAGACTTTTGCAATCTGTTGGATGGTACTATGAAGCATATGAAATTTATATGTCACCAAAAGTCAAGGGTGATTTTAAGCTCCATTTAAAGTGGGGTTTTCAGCAGAGAGTCTGCAGTAAGGTTTCAAGTTCTCCTCCAAAAATAATTAACTTCTGTAGCTGCTATGGGAAGATCATTGAATGACACTTGGGTCTGCTATGGAAACTGAGGCTTGGCCTCAGAAATTCATGGTCATCCGTCCATGTCTTCAAGGAGACGGCGTCCAGTCTTAGTAGATGGACTCTGCTTAGCTTGTTAGTGATGGGCAAGAGTCAAAATGAAAGCTGTCAACACCATTGGTCACATCACTCTCTTACCTTCGGTGATACTTTACCAACCTCTGTTTACTAACTGGACTATAACTCAGCCAATCTCTGACAGTCTGGTAACTTCATAGTAACTCTACCAATCTCAGAGGTAGATAATAATGCGAGTACCCTTATCGCCAACCTACCAACTTCAGCCCCACTTACTAACTATTGTCTTCAGCAGAACTCTTGGAGAATCTGAAGGAAGAAGAAATAGAAATAGAGAGCGGTAGAGAGAAAGAGAGATAAGAGAGCATGAGAGAGAAGAGAGAATTGAGAAGGGTGATGGAATAAAGGAGAATGAGAAAAGTGGAATATGATGGGGAATAGATGAATGACAAGAAATGTAAATTTCAAGTAAATTGAAGCAAAGCTTGACAAAAGTTGCATTTGAGGTTTCAAAATTTCTTGCATAGCATCCTTGAAGTTACTGGAGGAATATGTTATAACGTATTCAAAATCTTATGGCTGAGTGCACTTTTGTCAGTTTTTCCCATTATGAATTCTTTAGTCTATATTTATGCACTTGTATGTGTTAGGTCTGCTTCTGATTTGTGGAGCCTTTGCCTTGTGAGCTTATTTTTATCTTGTGCTCAAGCATTTTGGGAAATAGATTGATTCACGTTCATCCAACTGAACCAAAGTCCAACATTTGAATCAAAAACAGAAAATGCTGGAAAAACTCAGCAGGTCTAACAGCATCTTTGGAGAGAAAGAGAGTCAATGTTTTGAGTCTATATGACTCCTCTTCAGAGTCATGCTCTGGAGAAAAGTCATTCAGACTCTAAACGTTAACTCTCTTTCTCTCCACAGATGCTGTTAGACAGATGCAAATGCACGCTATCTCTCTCACACATCATAACTTGTACATATCAAAGCACCCAGGCTAGCTGGCTTTAATCCAATTAAAACATACCTGCAAACTAGACCTCTATTTTAAAAGAAAAATATTTTCCGAAATATTTTATACATTAATAGCTTCATGACAATACCTCAGTCAAGTCTGAAATACAAATCCTATCTCAGTTCTCCATATATCCTCCATCTACTCTCAAACAAACCCTTCAGTTGAGTTTTTCCAGTATTTTCTGTTTTTGTTTCAGATTTCCAGCATCTGCAGTATTTTGCTTTCATCCAACATTTAAATGTAAGGTTCACTCATTCAAAGTCCAAAATACAGAACAAAGATCAAAGTAATTTTTTAGTTGTGTTAAAGTTTAGTACCTACCAATGTCAGCAAGTTTCAGCAGTGCTGAAGGGTTTGTTTGAGAGTAGATGGAGGATATATGGAGAACTGAGATGGGATTTGTATTTCAGACTTGACTGGGGTATTGTCATGAAACTATTAACGTATATAATATTTTGGAAAATAATTTTCTTTTAAAATAGAGGTTTAGTTTGTGGGTATGTCTTCACTGGATTAAAGCCAGCTGCTCTGGGTGCTTTGATATGTGCAAGTTTTGATATGTATGAGAGATAGCGTGCATTTGCATTTTTTTGATTAGAGCATTCAAGAAGTGGGGTGAAAAATTGATGCCTTTCTCACAGCTACCAAGCAATATGTTTATATTAATAAAATTGGTATTATGAAAGGGGTTTCAATGTTAAAAGGTGAAGTTCAAAGAGGTTGTTGATGCAATGAGAATTAACATTCAGTGGGGTTGGTTGGTATAACTTCAGTTGTTTAGGTTTCAGATGTGCAGGGCAGGGGCAATGTAAGATCAGAAGGCAGCTACAAGCCTCCAACTGGGTCCACAGTGAAAAGAACCTCATTCTGAATTCATAAGGTGAAAATGCTTTGCCTGGCATTTGATTAAGTCTATGTTGCTGTTGCCTTAATGGAGATTAGTTTGGGAATTTGTTAAAAATTATGATAGTAGTAATTTGTAGCCGTGTGTACGTATTAATTTACGCTGGTTAAAATATAAAATATTGCATATAGTTTAATGTAAAGCCTTGAACTAGTGGTCTGATTCCTGAGTTTAAAGTCACATCTCAAACATAGCACTTAAAATTATTGGTTATGACAATTGTTTAAAGTTTCCCTCTGGGATTTTTTAAAATAGCTCTGCTTTACCAACTGCATCAGTCATAACAGGCATTATCTGACAAGTGAAGTTGTCCATAAGACTTAGCACAAAATACATAAATATTAATGCAATAGAATTTATGTTTTGATTATGTCATTAGTTAAAATACAATACAAATTATACAACTTTGCAATGGTGAGAATGTGGATCTCTGTCATGAATGTTTAGAAACATAGAAAAATAGGAGCAGGAGTAGGTCATTCGGCCCTTTGAGCTTGCTCCGCCATTCAATATGATCATGGCTGATCCTCTATCTTAACGTCATATTCCCACACTCTCCTCATACCCCTTGATGCCTTTAGAGTTTGAGACAAATAGTATAGATGTATTTAGGGAAAGCTAGATGAGCATATGAGAGAGAGAGGGGAATAGAGAATTATGCTGATAGAGTTAGATGAGAAAGGATGAGAGGGGGTTCAAGTAGAGCACAAACACATTGGATTGTTTGGGCAGAGAAGCCTGGTTCTGTGCTGTATATGCTGTATAACTCCATGAGATATAATTGTGAAGCACAGCATATAAATTTCAGGTAGACAAAAGAATTTGCAGTGTTGAAGGCCATCTTTGAATAGGAAAGCACCACAGTACAGTTGGATGACTAAGGTGGCATGAGCAGAATTGGAATTAGACAATGCAGTTCCGACTTCTGCTTCTAGGGCATTTTAATCCATTCAGGGATTTTATTTTTAATGTTCTTGTGCCAATTTTGCTGAGTTTTCTACTTATTCTTGCCCACCAGCACCCCACAGCAATATTTCAATTTTCACTTGTCATCTCATGTTAGCACAAAGCATTCCATATTCAGGCACAGCATGGCCAGATGCACAATAAAGACCCTTTTTAGTGTCCAGTGGGTTTTTTTTTCACTGCAAATTTTGCACAGCTGGCTGCAACCCCAATAAAACCTATTCAGATCTCACCAGAGGGCAAATTTAACAAATTGACATTTGGATGGCTGGTTGCTGAATGAGACCTCTGCTTGGAAAATCAACGATGTAACCGTGACATTGACACCAATTTAAGAGCAGCTTGAAGCTTTGTTTCTTTTCTAAACAATGTCTTAACCAGAATCTCCAATGGAACTCCTACAATTACAAATACTTGAATTTATGCGATGCCTTTAACAAAAGGAAGCACCTCAATTTACCAAGGCTCCTTCGACACCACCTCCCAAACCTTTGTGACCTTTATCACCTAGTAGAACAAGGGCAGCAGACACAAGGAAACGTCGCATGCAAGTTCCCCTCCAAGCCCCACACCATCCTGACTTGGAAAAGTATTGCTGTTCCTTCACTGTCGCTGGGTCAAAATCCTGAAATTCCCCAACAGCACTGTGAGTGTACCCACACCTTCTCAAGGGCAGTTGGAATGGGTAATAAATGCTGGCCTAGTCAGCAATGCCCATGTCCTGTGAATGGATAAATAAAAAAGGCACTTCATAGTGTCGTAATCAGACAAAAGTTAACACCAAGCCAAAGAAGCCGATATTTGGACAAGTAACAAAGCTTGATTTAAGAGGTAGGTTTTAGGTTCGTCTTCAAGAAACAGACCACAATGGAGAAAGAGGTTTAGAGAATTCCAGAGCTTGGGGGTCTTGACAGCTAAAGCCACAGATGCAAAAGGTGGGACCAAGGGAGTGGTGCAGATCTCTGCAAAGAATGGCCTGCTGCTGCAGCAGGGAAAACATGCATGGTGCGCCGGTGAATGCAATACACGCCGCGTGCGCACGCTGGCTGATCGGCGTCAGGTTCTGTGAAAGTAATATACTTTTATTGCTCCCAAAACGGTTTCCTCTACATTGGAGAGACCAAACGCAGACTCGGTGACCGCTTTGTGGAACACCTTCGGTCTGTGCATAAACATGACCCAGACCTCCCTGTCGCTTGCCATTTCAACACTCCACCCTGCTCTCATGCCCACATGTCCATCTTTGGCCTGCTGCATTGTTCCAGTGAAGCTCATTACAAACTGGAGGAACAGCATCTCATCTTCTGACTAGGCACTTAACAGCCTTCTGGACTGAATATTGAGTTCAACAATTTTAGATTATGAATTCTGTCCTCCATCCTCACCCCTTTTCCGATCCTCAATTTTTCCAATAATTTATATAGATTTTTCTTTTCCCACCTATTTCCATTATTTTTAAATGTATTTCCACCCATTGTTTTATCTCTACCTTTTAGCCTATTTTGATCCCTTGCCCCCCAACCCACCCCCACTGGGCTATCTGTACCTTGTTCATCCTGCTTTCTACCCTTAATGTCACCTATTAGCACATTCCTTAGATAATATCACCACCTTCAGCACCTCTTTGTCCTTTTGTCTATAACATCTTTTGGCTATCTCCACCTATCTCTGGCCCTCTATCCAGCTCTACCTGTCCCACCCCCCCCCTTAAACCAGCTTATATTTCACCTCTCTTCTATTTTTCCTTGGTTCTGTTGAAGAGTCATACAGACTCGAGACATTAACTGTGTTCCTCTCCGCAGATGCTGTCAGACCTGCTGAGTTTTTCCAGGTATTTTTATTTTTGTTTTGGATTTCTAGCATCCGCAGTTTTTTGCTTTTATCTTGGGTTACTATAATTTTGATTTGATTTTCAATTTTGCAAGTACATTGATTTCAAAACTTCCACTTACTTTGCATTTGGGTTTTTATATTCTTTGCAAAAAGTCAAGTCAGCTGTTACATAGTTTTGTTTCTGCATTTTTCTCATTCTCTCACCGAAGGGACTGATACTTGCTGAGGTCTGGTGCCATGGGTGCTGGCCATTCATGATTTGAACCTGGGGCCTTCAAGTCTGCACTGGCATAGTAATACACTGAAGGTGCCTTCACCCAATAGAATGGTTATATATTTATTTTAAAAAATCAACCTTGCATCTGGTTGTACATCCTGTCAACTTTTTACATGATAAATTTCTATAGCCATATTTATAATGGTACCAAGGATGTGTGGAAGTTAAGTGGGGAGATGAGAAAAGCTGGGGTTGTTCCCCTTAGAGTAGAGAAAGTTACGGGTAGATTTAATAGAGATGTTCAAAATTGTTATTGAAGTATATTGAAATTAAATTAAAATTAAAGTAAATAAAGATAAATTGTTGTTGGTGGCAGAGGGACCAGTAACTAAAGAACACTGATTTAAGGTAATTGGTAAATGACAAGTAAACCAGAGGGTAGCAGGTTTGTAGACCCAGCAAAAACTTACAATTGCAACTACAATCCTGCTGGTGGACGAGGGATTGAAATACTGAAACGTAAATGCTGCTACCTGCTGCGACTCCAATATATGTAGGACAGAAGGTCTCCACAAGCAACCTCAGTTTAACTTTTTGAGCTGGGCATGTCAATGATTAGTTGTTTGTGCATTTCTGAAAACAAGACTTGGAAAGGCATCTTCTGTTCATGCCAGAGGTGCAGTTAAGATTTAGATTTTTAGAAGAAGGATGATGTATGTAATGGAAAGTGAAGTATGTGTGGTTGTAGGTTAGAGTTTTGTGTTTTGAGAAAATTGAAAATTAAGAATGTGCTCTCTAACAGATGAGCAATCATTTACAACTTGGGCATATTTGAACAACGAGGAGTCTATGGCATGCATGGAACAGACTACAGATGCACTTGGTAGCACCTCTTTCAAAATGTGCCATGAAGTTATTAAATGCCAGTTCTAGGCATGAGAGATGGAGAGAGAATACAGATCATTGTACTCGCCACAAGTTGTGGTGACTGCCTCTGAGATGCATTGTGGTGTCTCCACGCAAAAGTTATCTTTATTAGAATTGTTTGTTTCTTGAGCATTTATGGCAGTGACCACACCCCCCCCCCCCCCCGCCCCAAAACAAAATTTCCACACCAAGATGTGACCGTCCAGCCAAAAGGATTTCCCACCCGTCAAGTGATAGATGCGTAAGGGGCTGGAATTTGAGGAATTTTTAGAGTACTGGAGAGGATAGAGATGAAGAAGGCTGAGGGCATGGAGGAATTTTAAACAAGAGCATGAGAATTTTAAAATTGAGACGTTTGTGGAGCAGCAGCCCATGTGGGTTGGCAAACACGGACTAAGTGTGAATGTCTTCAGATTTGGGAAAGAGCAATAAGAATGAGGGTGATGATGAGGGTGTGGAAAGGGCGGGTCGCTTGAATTTCTTGTATTTGTGCACTTGGAATTTTCTCCCTCTTGTCTCAGTGACCCTTCTTGTGTGCCTCAGTTGCCTCTTCCATTATGTATAAGAATTTGAACTTTTGTAAATGGAGATGTCTGAATTTTCTGTGTATCAAACCTCACACTTCAAGATCATGTGACCTACTTAGTGAATAGCCAACTCCAGCTCCAAGAATTCTTTTTCGGCTGTTAATTTAGTTTTCTAGTATTCATCTTGTTTCTCACTACCTGAATGAGGGAAACGCTCCTGACTGCTTTGAGGTGTATTAGGATTGCTCATTGACATTTCATACAGCACTCTTGCAGCCTAGAGAGAAGACATTTTCATCCTGTACATCAGTTCTGGATTCGCATTTTGGTCTTGGATGTGATAGAATATTTAGCTGTTAGGGTGATGGAATTAGAATGTATATTTTTAAAATGTCCTGTAATGGCCATCCAGTTTGAATGTTCTCAATTAATAAATATAAATATCTGCCTTAACATGTACTTTAATGCTGTGAATATTATAATTTTTTTGAAAAAGCTGCAATGTGTCTTGCAAAGGCCTGTAACTCGTAAATGACAGCATCATTGGTGGAATCTCAGTTATGATTTGCTTAAGAAACAGGCTGTTCGATCTAGTACTTATTCACCAATTAAAGTCATGTCTGATTTTGAAAGATAATTTATGCTGTGCCTTGCAGGTTACATCTCTTATAAGCAGCTTAGCTTGTGCACTGCATGGCTAGCATTACTATACTGAGATCAGTTGGTAGCTATGGATAGGTTAAATTGTAACAACTAATTTTGTCTAAAAATCTAACAGCTTCCATGACGAAATGATTGGAAGTGACAATTCTCCATTTGTACAGTAGATGTACTGCTCGCAAAATGCCTGACTTTTGTTATACATAGCTGCTTTCCTCATTTGTTGCATCACTTTGAATTGTTCTGTTCCCTGCACCAGCTATCCTTGAGTAATTTGGTGAATTTAGTACCCCACTGGCTAGTTTTAAGCTGTGGTTTCATCTCCAGGAGCTGGGTTGATTTTCCCAAATTCATTTCACAAAGAACTTGCACAGATCCGAGCAAGGGACTGTTATCCAATCACTCTGTGTTGGATTCCAAAGGTTAAAAAACAAAGATTTGCATTTATATTAAGCTTTACCTGAGCACTGGACATCTCAAAGTACTTTACAGCCAATGAAGTACTTTTGAAGTGTAATCACCGTTGTAGGAAACGTGACAGCAAACTAGCTACAAGAGCAGGTCAGAGGCTGGGAATTCTGTGGTGAGTAATTCACTTGATGATTCCCCACATCCAGTCTGACAAGGAGTGTGATTAAATACAGTTCACATGTTTTGGATGAAAGCAGCTCCAACTACACTAAAGCTCAGCACTATACAAGATAAAGCAACCCACTTGGTTGGGGGGAGGCAGTGGCATAGTGGTAGGGGCTGATGGGGCTGAATTTCTAGTGCCTAGGTAGATGCTGGTGGTCAGTCCAGTTTCATTCCTTATCCATTTTCTGTAGCAGCTTCCATCCAAAGCATGTGAACAATATTCAATCACACTCCTTGTCAGATTGGCTGTGGGGAATCATCAGGTGAATTACTCACCACAGAATTCCCTGCCTCTGACCTCTTGTAGCTAGTTTGCTATTGCGGTTCCTACAATGATGACTGCACTTCAAAAGTACTTCATTGGCTGTAAAGTACTTTGAGATGTCCTTGCTAACATTTGGGAGAGCTGTCTCACAGACTAGTCAAGCAACAGCCTGATATGGTCATACTCACAGAATCATACCTTTCAGAATGTCCCAGACATCACCATCGCCATCCCAGGGTAAGTCCTGTCCCACCGGCAGGATAACCTGCAGAGGTGACAGCACAATGTTATATAGTTGAGAGGGAGTTGCCCTGGGAGACCTGAACATCTACTCCAGATCCCATGAAGTCTCTTGGCATCAGGTCAAATGTCGTCAAGTAAATCTCCTGATTACAGTGTACCACACCCCTCCTCAGTTGATGAAACAGCACTGCTCCATGTTGAGCACCACTTAGAGGAGCAATGAGTGTGCAAGGATGCAAAATGTACTCTGGGTGGGGGACTTCAATGTCCATCACCAAGACTGATTCGCTAGCACCACTACAGGCAAGTTGGCCAAGTCCTAAAGGACATAGACTGCTAGACTGGGTCTGCAGCATGTGGTGAGGGAACCAGCAAGAGGGAAAAACATACCTGACCTTGTCCTCACCAATCTACCTGCTGTAGATGATTCTGTCCACGGCAGTATTGGTAGGAGTGACCACCACACAGTCCATGTGAAGTCCTGCCTTCGTATTGAGGACACCCTCCAACGTGTGGCACTACCGCTGTTCTAAATGGGTTTGATTTCGAACTAATCTAGCAATTCAAGACCGGGCAACCGTGAGGCGCTGTGGACCATCAGCAGCAGCAGCATTGTACTCAACCACAATCTAACTGCATGGCCTGACATATGCCCCATTCTATCATCACCAAGCCCAGGTTCAATGAATGGTGGAGGGCATGCTGGGAACAGCACCTTGCATACCTAAAAATGAGGTGTAAACCTGGTGAAGCGACAACAAACATATCTACTTGCATGTAAAATAGCATAAGCAGCAAGTGATGGGGCTAAGGAATTCCACAACCAACGGATCAGATCTAAGCTCTTATAATTAAACAACTTGCTGGAGGAGGAGGCTCCACAAATATCCCCACCCTCAATGATGGGGGAGCCCAACACGTCATTTGCAACTGAGAAAAACTGAAGGATTTGCAACAATCTTCAGCCTGAAGTCCCAAGTGGATGGTCAATCTCTGCCTCCTCTGGAGGTCCCCAGCATCACAGATGCCAGTCTTCAGCCAATTCGATGCATTCCACATGATATAAGAAATAGCTGAAGGCACTGGATACTACAAAGGCTATGGGCCCTGACCATACTTAAGCAATAGTCCTGAAGACTTGTGCTCCGGAACTCGCCCCGACACTAGCCAGGCTGGTCCAGTACAGCTACAACACTGGCATCTACCTGACACTGTGGAAAATTGCACTGGCATGTCTTGTCCACAAAAAGCAGGTGAAATCCAACTCAGCCAATTACCACTCTATCAGTCTACTCTGATCATCAGCAAAGTGATTGAAGGAGTCAACAATAATGCTATCAAGCCATAACCTGCTCACTGACGCTCAGTTTGGGTACCACCAGGGTCACTCAGCTCCTGACCTCATTACAGCTTTGGTTCAAACATAGACAAAAGAACTGAACTCCAGAGGTGAGGTAAGAGTGACTGCCCTTGACATCAAGGCAGCATTTGACCGAGTGTGGCATCAAGGAGCCCTAGCAAAACCGGAGTCGATGGGAGTCGGGGTAAACTCTCTGCTGGTTGGAGTCATACCTAGCAGAAGGGGAGATGGTGGTGGCTGTTGGAGATCAATCATCTCAGTTCCATGACATTTTCTGCACGAGTTCCTTAGGGTAGTGTCCTAGGCCCAACCATATTCAGCTGCTTTATCAATGACCTATCTTCCATCATAAGGTCAGAAATGGGGATGTTTGCTGATGATTGCTCAATGTTCAGCACCATTCACATCTCAGATACTGAAGCAGTCCATGTCCAAATGCAGCAAGACCTGGGCACTATTCTGGCTTGGGCTGACCACTGGCAAGCAACATTTATGCCACACAAGTGCCAGGCAATGACCATCCCCAACAGGAGAGAATCTAACTATCACCCCTTGATATTTAATGGCAATACCACTGCTGAATGCCTGACTATCAACATTCTGGGGCTTACCTTTGAGCAAAACTTGAACTGGACTAGCCATGTAAATACTGGCTACAAGAGCAGGTTGGAGGCTAAGAATCCTGTGGCAAGTAACTTGCCTCCTGACTCCCAAAAGCCTGTCCACCATCTACAAGGCACAGGTCAGGAGTGTGATGGAATACTCTCCTGCTTGCCTGTATGAGTCCAGCTCCAACAACATTCAAGAAGCCTAGGACAAAACAGCCCACTAGATTGGCACCCCATCCACAAACATTTACTTGCTCGGCCACAGCACTGTGGGCAGCAGTGTGTACAATTTACAAGATGTAGGAACTCACTAAGGCTCCTTCGACAGCATCTTCCAAACACACAGCCACTACCGTCCAGAAGGACAAGGGCAGCAGACACATGAGAACACAACCTGGAAGTTCCCTTCCAAGCCACTCACCATCCTGACTTGGAAATATATCATTATTCCTTCCCTGTCGCTGGGTCAAAATCCTGGAACTCCCTCCTTAACAACACTGTGATGTACCTGCACCACAGGGACTGCAGAGGTTCAAGAAGGCAGCTCACCACCATCTTCTCAAGGGCAATTAGGGAGGGCATTAAATACTGGCCTAGGCAATGATGCCCGCATCCCATAAATGAAAAAAAAACTCTTCCACCATCTTAAACAATCACTGCCTCCACCATCACTGCACAGTGGCAGCAGTGTATACCAAATAACAAGCAGCACTGCAGAAACTTACCACAACTCCTTCGATAGCACTTGCCAAACCTAAGACCTCTAATAGAAGGATAATATCAAACACAAAGGAATTCTAGCACCTGCAAGTCACCCTCCAAGTCACATCCTATCCCGACTTGGAACTATATTGCCATTCCTTCATTGCTGCATAAAAATCTGAGTACCCTTCCTAACAGCACTGTGGGTGTGCCTACACCAAATGGGCTACAGCAGTTCACCACCAGCTTCTCCAGGACGATCTGTGATGGACAATTAATGCTAGCCTTGCCATTGCTTAACATTCCAAGAACACAGCAAGTTCTGACAAACAGCAATGTGATAATGACAATTTTTTAAAAAATGTTGATTGAGGGATAAATATTGGCCAGGATGCTGGGGATAGCTTCCCTGCTACTTTTTAAATTAGCCCATGGAACCTTTTACATTCATCTGAGAGAGTCTGTTTAACACCTCTACTGAAATACAGCACCTCTGACAGTGCAGCACCCCCTCGATACAGCACTAGAATATCAATCTGGATTTTTGTGCTCAAGTCCTGAAATGGGACTTGAACCTGGAGATTTTTGATTCAATGGTGATCCATGCCAACATTCTGGTGTCTCAAAATGGGATATTCATTTTTTTCTTTAAAAATTTGAAATAGCTTAAGTACTCTTCAACAATCCTTTTGAAGTGCAAGATCTTTGCCTAACATGGGAATATCAACTTTAGGCCATGTTCACATAATTAAATTATTAAGTTCAACGAGGACTGTTGTTTGTAGTGATAGAGAAACACTAATATTGTAGATGTTTTATTGTTTACTGATGTATCTTGCCGATTAACCCTGGTGTAATATTTTTCTGAGTTACATTTGAAGCTGGCTACATTTTGTTCACTTGCAGCTTTCATAGCCATTTCCAATCAACCTGACTACCCAATCAGCCCATTAAGCTGACTGTCGTTGTACCTAATCAGACCGGTACTTAGTATAGGATATCTCCACAGTGTAAGCTCAGCAGGTGTTCAGCAATCTCACAGCTCATTTAATCAAGCACAAAGTTGAAACTTTAGTGAATAATCAACTTAAATACCAATATATGCATAATAGGGAAAGAACATTTCTAGGCAGATTAGACTTCTGCCTTATTAGCACAGGATTTTTTTTCTTGGACAAATTATTACATCTTTGATGTGGCTCTATTGCACCCTGTATTATCAGTAAGTTTTGATACTGCTTCTCTGGCAACTATATATTCTAGGCCCATACCACAAATGGTTTATTAAAATTGTTCTCATTGTTTTAAATATGCTAGAATTTTCTCAGTTTATAGGATGCTGAGCCCTTTAAATGGTGCTTTGATAATTAATAACCCATTTATATGCTAATTTGTGATGTGCAGCATGTAAAGGTTTTCAGTTATTTGCACCCTTCAGTTTAAGCGTCGTTTGCTTTGACAGCACAGTTTATTCAGACGCTGCTCTGCGTTTGACTTTGTGGCATTAGTGTGGTCATACAGGTTTTAATGTAATCACAGAACTTAGCATTTTGCAACTAGTGCATGTCATGCACATATTGGGCTTCATTAATATGAGTATCATAACTTCTTTTTGTGGCTGCGGGATGACTTCAATGACGGCCTTAAGGACATCAAAAGTACAAGAATATATGAAAGGACAGAGGGTAACACAAATGAAGTTTATTATTTCTGTCAACAGATTAAGTTGAAGCACTCTTGGCTTTATTCAAGGCTGACAATTCCATGAAAGTATTTATTTGTGCCCTTATATGTATCCTTTGAGGACCTGAACATTGGACTATCCATGAGCCATGGGTCAGTTAAGACAATGACTGGGACATAAGATTTTAACGTAGGAACAGGAGTAAGCTGGTCAGCCCTTTGAGCCCATTCTGCCACTTAAATTAAATCATGGAATAGCTGAACCTTAACTCTCTTTATCCCTTTGATAATCCCATGATACCTATATCTGGTTGTTGAAAATTTCTGTTGACCTAGCATTCACAGCTTTTTATGGGAGTAAGTTCCAGTTTTTCAGAGCTTGTTAGGTTTTTTTTCTTCCGGCAACTAATTACTCTAAACTAAAGAAATGCTACTCTGCTAACTCAGAGCATTAAAAAAGAATTTAGTTTATGCCGTACAATTCCACAGCCAATTTCAATTCTAGTTATTAACTACTCGGAATGCTCTTTAAACAGGACCGACAGTAAACTGAACACCAGTAGTCCATTTTATAAAGATTACCTGTTTAATAGCAACAGAAGTGCAACAGACTGTAATATTGAGTTGTGAGAGAGAAACGTTTTCTCCTGAATCTAACTTCCAATCAGTAGTGATGTGTGGCTGGTACAGGTGGACTATTTATCCAACTGGAAAATCAGGATGCATGTTTTCAAAGCCATATGTTTTCATGATTGACAGCAAGCCGAGCCATGAAGTGGGCAAATGATTTCATGTTTGCAAGCTGTACAACTATCATGTTTGAGCAGTTGGTGGCAACCTAAAGCTACATTCTGGGAGTTGTTTGCCAGCTGTTTGCTGATCCATTGCAGCAGGAAAAACTATTCACTCTGGAAATGAACTAGGGCTTGAGCCTATATTCCAGATTGTGGGCTAGCATGCTGAGGGAAACCTTGCAGAGATTTCAAGCATGTAAGCGCTTGTAATATACATTACAATTGCATACAATTATGTATGTAATTGTAATGTATATTTAATTTTTTTGTGCTATATACTTAGTTTTCTTGGATTCAGGCCCACAGATACCTAAATAGGCAGTCATAAGTAATTTTAAGATGGTTTATTAAATTGATTAAGAAACAACAGTTTAGATATGCATTAATTATACAGGAAAAGGAGTATACAACCCATAGCAGCTTGTCATAACAGCATTCCGCTCTCGCATCAGTGTTAGGAAGCTCTCCCCTCGATCTGCCGTCGCCTCCTCTGGCCCATCTTCTATCTGAAGGAGGCAGCTGCCCAACGAGCGTTGCACCTCAGCCCTTCACCAGATGGCCCACCAGGACCTGGCCCCTGTGTGTGAGCACTAATTAATATACCCTTTTCCTGGGGGGCTGGTAGCTTATCCAGTGTCAATCATCTATCTAACTATTCTGACCAATGGCTGCAGGACCAGATACTCAAAATGTCAGGGTGGTTACCACCCACCCTGTGCGTCACCCTGTTTAAGGTCAGCTTTTCAGTTTACATCTTGCTGAGGGTCATATATTGGCCCTTTCTAAAAAAAATTGCATAAACAAGGTGTTTCAGAAGACGCTATTCTATCAGCTTAGGAATGTCAACGTCCTCTTTACAGAGAGAGAATCAATGCTATTTTGCTAATCTCAAAATGCAGAAAATAGCAGCTTAGATGAGAGCTTTTTTGATTTATTCAGGACCCCAATTTCTTACACTTGCGCTATAGCATCTAGATGGTAATAAAGGCATTTCCAAAAATGTTTTTTGTGCGGTTTCTCCTCAAAGTTATTTGTAGTCTTTTTGCCATTTGATTTCATTTCTCATTTTTACTTTTTTTGGAGCTCTTTATTTATCATTGGTAGTTTCCTCGCTTCTCAGTATTATTTAAGGCAATCATTATTAAGTGATTTTTTGGGGCGGATTATTTTAGCCATTCAAATAAATGTAATGGACAGTGTGGCATATGCTTACCTGTCAACACTGAGATGTGACAAACATGCTGGATCAAAGAATTTTCATTAATGGATTATTTAAAAGCTCAATTCCCTTATTTGTTTCAATTATGTCACACATCAAACACCTAGAATCCAGAAAACATTGTTTTACTTCAATTTGATGGCATTTACTATTGTTGTCTCTACTTTATTTACTTTTTCTTCCTTTGATTTTCAAGCTGCTTTTCCAAATGGGAAGGGGGCAGCTTGTAGTGCTCTTGGCAGTATATATTGACCCATGGCCCAAAAAGTTTTATTAAATATTGAGCACTTGATTCTTTTTGGTTGGGTTTGATAAAGTCTGTGCACTACAATAATTGCAAAAATAAGTCCTGAGGTTTATGACTTCTGCTAGTCTGAATAAAAACCGGAAAGTCTGAAAATAATCAGGTGGGGCAGCACTTGTAAAGAGAGAAGTAGCATTGCAAGTCTGTAATCTTTCTTTGGAATTGGCGAAAGTTAGAAATGTAATGGGTTTTGAGCAAGTGAAAGCTGGGGGTGGGGGCGGGGGGAGGGGAGAAGAATAGAAGGGAAGGCCTGTGATTGCCTGGAAGGCAGGAGAGGTTCAAATGGAAATACAAGGCTAAAAGGAGGAACGATGGAACAAGTTGAAAAAAGAACAAGATCTCCAGAGGACGTGTAAATGGCATGTTCCTGAGTAGCTGCCAGCCAAAGGAAATGAGAGAAACAAGAGAATAGAAACCAAACCAGCAATGTAAAACAAAATGGTGGTGGGCAATTAAACAACTCACTGGAAGGAGAGGCTCCATAAATATCCCCATCCACAATTGAGCAGCCCAGCACATCAGTGCAAAAGATAAGGCTAAAGCATTCGCAACAATCTTAGGCCGGAAGTGCTGAGTGTGTGATCCATCTCGGCCTCCTCTGGAGGTCCTCAGCATCACTGATGCCAGTCTTCAGCCAATTCGATTCACTCCATGTGATAATGAGAAATGGCTGAATGCACTGGATACTGCAAAGACTATGGGCCCTGACAATATTCCGGCAATAGTACTGAAGACTTGTGCTCCAGAACTTGCCACACCCCTAGCCAAGCTGTTCCAGCACACCTACAACATTGGCATCTACCCAGCTGTGTGGAAATTTGCCTGGGTATGTCCTGTACATACAAAGCAGGACAAATCCAACCCCGGCCAATTACCGCACCATCAGTCTACTCTCGATCTTCAGCAAAATAATGGAAGGCGTCATCAACAATACTATCAAGCGCACTTGCTTAGCAATAACCTGCTCACTGACGCCCAGTTTGGGTTCTGCCAGGGCCACTCAGCTCCTGACCTCATTCCAGCCTTGGTTCAAACATGAACAAAAGAGCTGAACGCTAGAGGTGTGGTGAGAGTGACTGCCCTTGACATCAAGGTGGCATTTGACTGAGTGTGGCATCAAGGAGTCCTAGCAAAACTGGTGTCAATGGGAATCAGGGAAAATTCTCCACCAGTTGGAGTCATACTTAGCACAATGGAAGATGGTTGTAGTTGTTGGAGGTCAGTCATTTCAACTGCAGGACATCACTGTAGGAGTTCCTCAGGGTAGTGTCCTCAGCCCAACTGCTTCACCAATGACCTTGCTTCCATCATAAGGTCAGAAGTGGGGATATTTGCTGATGAATGAACAATGTTCACTTTCGCAACTCCTCAGATACTGAAGCAGTCCATGTCCAAATGCGGGAAGACCTGGACAACACCCAACCTTGGGCTGACAAGTGGCAAGTAACATTTGTGCCACACAAGTGTCAGGCAATGACCACCTCCAACAAGAGAGAATCTAACCATCGCCCCTTGATGTTCAATGGCATTATCATCATTGAATCTCCCACTGTCAACTTCCTGGGAGTTACCATTGACCAGAAACTGAACTGGACCAGCGATATAAATACTGTGGCCACAACAGCAAGTCAGATGCTAGGAATCATGCGATGAATAACTCTTTCATCCTGACTCCCCAAAGCCTGTCGTCCATCTACAAGGCACAAGTTAGGAGCGTGATGGAATACTCCCCACTTGCCTGGATGAGTGCAGCTCCCACAACACTCAAGAAGCTTGACACTGTCCAGGACAAAGCAGCCCGCTTGATTAGCATCACATCCACAACCATTCACTCCCTCCACCACCAACACATAGTAGCAGTAACGTGTACCATCTACAAGCAGCACTGCAGAAATTCACCAAGTCTCCTTCGACAGCATCTTCCAAACGCACAACCAGTACCATCTGGAAGAACAAGGGCAACTGATAGATGGGAACACCAACACCTGCAAGTCCCCAGCCAAGTCACTGAACATCCTGATTTGGAAATATATCGCCTTTCCTCACTGTCGCTGGGTCAAAATCCTGGAAATCCCTCCCTAACAGTGCTGTGGGTGTACCTACACCACATGGACTGCAGCAGTTCAAGAAGGCAGCTCACCTCCACCCTCTCAAGGGCAACTAGGGATGGGCAATAAATGCAGTCCCAGCCAGTGAATCCCACATCCCATGAATGAATAAAAAAAACTGAAATGATAAACAACAGGAAGCTCAGGGTTACACTTACAAACTCAACGAAAGTCTCCCACTTCATGAGCAGCGAACACAGTAAATCACTTTTTCACCATAAAGAAATGTTTGGGACCCTGAATGGTGAAAAGGGAGAATGTAAAGGATCGATGTTGCATCTCCTGCCCTTGCATGGAAAGATCTTATAGAAAAGGGAAGGGGCTTTGGGTAACTGAGGAGTGGACAAGGGTATCACAGAGAGAGCAGACCATTCAGAATGCAAAAAAGGGGAAAGGAAGATGTGTTTAGTGGTGGCCTCATAGTGGAGGTGGTGGAAATGGCAGAGGGTGACCCAATGAATATGGAGACTGGTGAATGAAAGTTGAGAAACAGGGGGAATCCTATTTTGGTTTTGAAAGGGAGGGGGAGGATTTAGGACAGATGCAGTCATAGACCCTTTAAACCATAGTGGGTGGTTGACGTGGAGGGTGGGAGGACTTCAGTGTCCATCCCCTAGAGTGGCACCATGATGACTGAGCTGGCCGAGTCCTAAAGGACATAGCTACTGGACTGGGTTTGCGGCAGATGATGAGGGAACCAAGAAGAGGGAAAAACCTACTTGACCTTGTCCTTGCCAATCTACTTGTCATAGATGCATCTCTTTGTGACAGTATTTGTAGGAGTGGCCACCTCACAATCCATCTCCACACTGAGGATACCCTCCATTGTGTTGTGTGATACTGCCACCGTGCTGAATAGAATAGATTTAGAACAGATCTAACAACTAAAACTGAGCATCAATGAGGTGCTGTGAGCCATCAGCAGCAGCAGAATTGTACACAACCACAATCTGTGGCTTCATGGCCTAACATATCCCCCGTTCTAGCATTACCACCAAGCCAGGGGACCAACCCTGGTTCAGTGAAGAGTTCAGGAGGGCATGCCAGGAACAGCATCAGGCACATCTAAAAATGAGTGTTCCAGGTGAAGCTACAACATAGGATTACTTGCATGCCAAGCAGCAAGTGATAGACAGAGCCAAGCGATACCACAACCAACGGATCAGATCTGAGCGATGCAGTCCTGCCACATCCAGTCATGAATGGTTATGGATAATTAAACAACTCCACTGGAGGAGATGACTCCACAATATCCCTATACTCAATGAGGGGCAAGCCCAGCACATCAGTGTGAAAGAGAAGGCTGAAGCATTTGCAACCCTCTTCAGCCAGAAGTGTCAAATGGACGATCCATCTTGGCCTCTGCCTGAGGTGCTGAGCATCACAAATGCCAGTCTTCAGCCAATTCAATTCACTCCACATGATATCAAGAAATAGCTGAAGACATTGGATACTTCAAAAGCTTTGGGCCCTGACAACATTCTGGCAATAGTAGTGAAGACTTGTGCTCCAGAACTAGCCATGTCCCTAGCCAAGCTGTCCCAGTACAACACTGGCATCTACCTGCCAATGTGGAAAATTGCCCAGGTATGTCCTGCACACAAAAAGCAGAACAAACTCAACCTGCCCAATTACCACCCCATTAGTCTGCCTCGATCATCAGTAAAGTGAAGCAAGGTGTAATCGACAGCGCTATCAAGCAATAACCTTCTCACTGACACTCAGTTGTGTTCTGCCAGGGCTAGTCAGCTCTTGACCTCATTGCAGCTTGGTCCAAGCATGGACAAAAAAGCTGAACTCCATAAATGAGGTGAGAGTGACTGTCCTTGAAATCAAGGCAGCATTTAACCAAGGGTGGCATCAAGGAACCTTAGCAAAACTCTCCACTGGTTGGAGTCATACCTAGCACAAAGCAAGATGGTCATAGTTGTTGGAGGTCAGTCATCTCAGTCCCAGGACATTACTGCAAGAGTTCCTCAGGGCAGTGTCCTAGGCTCAACCATTTTCAGCTGCTTCATCAATGACCTTCCTTCCATTATTAGGTCAGAAGTGGGGATGTTTGCTGATGATTGCACAATGTTCAGCACCATTCAAGGTGACTCAGATCCTGAACTGGTCTGTGCCCATTTGCAGCATGACCTGGGCAACATTCAGGCTTGGGCTGATAAGTGGCAAGCAACACTGATGCTGCACAAGTACTTGGCAATGACTATCTCCAGCAAGAGAATCCAAGCATCTTCCCTTAACATTCAGTGGCATTACCATCTCTGAATCCCCTGCTATCAACATCCTGGGGGTTGCCATTGACCAGAAATTGAACTGGACCGGCCATATAAATACTGTGGCTACAGGAGCATATCAGAAGCTAAGAATTCTGTGGTGAGTAACTCACCTCTTGACTTCTCAAAGCCTGTCCACCATCTACAAGACACAAGTCAGGAGTGTGATGGAATATTCTCCACTTGCCTGGATGAGAGCAGCTGCAACAGCACTCAAGAAGCTCAACACGATCCAGGACAAATCTGCCCCTTTGGCACCCCATCCACCGCCTTAAACATTCACTCCGTCCACCACTGATGTACAGTGGCAGCAGTGCGTACCATCTACAAGATGCACTACAGCAACTCACTGAGGCTCCTTTGACAGCACCTTCCAAACTAGTGACTTCTGCCATCTAGGAAGACAAGGGCAGCAGATGCGTGCCACCTGCAAGTTCCCCTTCGAGCCACGCACCATCCTGAATTAGAAATATATTGCTGTTCCTACACTTGTTGCTGGGTCAAAATCCTGGAACCCCCTCCCAAGCAGCGCTGTGGGTGTACCTACATCACATGGACTGCAGCGGTTCAAGAAGGCAGCTCACAACCACCTTCTCAAGGGCAACTAGGGATGGGCAATAAATGCTGGCCTAGCCAGCAATGCCCATATCCCGTGAAAGAATAAGAAGAAAATTTGGCAGCTCTTATTGGAGTTGAAGTTGTTTTGCAATGTGAGAACAAGTTCAACCAGTCAGAGGGTGGTGATGGTGAATGTGAACTGATTGGACCTCCATTTAAGGAAAAAGTGGAGCTCTCACACAGTCTTGGCAGGGGATGAAGCTTTAGAGGGATCGGACGTTCGTAGTGAGTGAGAGGTGGTTAGGGCGTGGAAGCTGAAATTAGTGACAGAGGACATCAAAAGACTCATTGTAGGTAGGAAGAGACTGGACAAAGAGAAAAAAAATCAAGTGGAGATAGGACGTAATCAATTTAGTGCGAATGAAATCTGGGGTCTTCCAAGGAGCCTTGTTTTGTATTTTGGGAAGGTGGTGGAATCAGGCTGTTCATGATGGGTCTCTGATGTTGATGGCTATAAATGAATGCTCTACAGAGGAGATGAGGTCAGTGAGTCCTGGCTTTGTTTGGTGTTGGAGCTATGGTCCATGGGGAGTTAAGAAGTAGTGGCAGAGTTCACATTCAGCATCTGCCGGCTAGATTCAGTACATCAAACAGCAACAGCATTGTCCTTTTCGGCAGGCTGTCATTCATATGACATCTAGACACACCTGTTTCTTGTCCCAATACATTCCTTTTTGCCTTGCACCATGAGACCTTTTGTCATTTTAATCTCTTCTGCCCTCTACCCTATCTCAGACCTTCCCTTTTTTGTTTTTTTTTGCCTATCACCCTTCCTTCATTTCTCAAAAGCTGTTAACGTTTCACCAGAACTGGAAAAAGTTAAAGGTCACAGACCTGCAACGTGAACTCTGTTACTCTCTATGGATGCTGCTGGACCTGCTGAGAATTTCCAGCATTTTCTGTTTGATTTCAGATTTCCAACATCTGCAGTATATTGCTTTTGTAAGGGTTGAAGAGATGTGGGATGGATTCAGCTGATTAGAATTATTTGGTTGTGTGGGGGATAAACACTATCATGGACTAACTGGTGGTGTTGAATGGTCAGTTTCTGTGTTGGAACTCCTATTTTTTCCCTATGGTTATAGCTACAAAATAAAGCTCTGCCTCCCAGCAACAGCCTCTGCAGCTGAACAATGTAGCATTCCATTTCCCACGCATGCTTTGCTGGTGATTTGCAAGTGAGATTGTTGATTAATGCAGCACTTATTTAAAACGTTTAAAAATGAGTTTAAAAGCAGAAAAGTGCCCATTGCAAAATCTCCTAGTTGACTAACTGGTGTTTCTGCATTATTTCAATTTCAGCAGGAAAATAAGTGGCACCACATGGATACCCGTCACTACTGCAGAGTAGAATTAGCTATCTAATAGCATCATGCAATCGATATTAAGTTCTCCATATTGGTGGCAAGCTGTCTGGTTCCTGGGAAGACTGATAAAATCCAAGAATAAATCTTGTTGAACCACTTGTGTGCACCTCCAGGCAGAGAGCATTGTTCGCAGAAGTTTAGGAACAAATCACCTGCCTTTCCCTTCTCCTTGTAAAAGCTTATGGCACAGTTGTCCTCTTGAGAAGAGGAAGATGGCAATTGAGACAAATATTAATTAGAACAAAGCAAATTAAGTTCATATGTTTATCATATGATGGTAGTTATCTGTTTCATAAAAGCTGTGGCTACTAGAGCAAGTCATAGGCTGGGCATTTGGAAGAAGCTAAACATTATTCATGACAAAGCACTGTTGGATTGTCACCCAGTTTACTGCCTTATGTATTCACTCCCTCTGTCAGAAGCATGCTGTGGCTGCAAGGTGTTCTATCTACAAGATGTGCTAAAGCAAATCACCAAGGCTTCTTGGACAACATTTGCCAAATCTGTGACCTTTACCATCTGCAAGGACAAGGACAGTAGGTGCATAGGAACATGATCCCCTCAATTCTCCTACAAGTCGTGCACCATACTGACTTGATCATATATTGCAGATCTTCGTTGTTGCTGGATCATACTTCTGGACATCCCTCTGTAGCAACATTGTTCAGAGCCTGTTCAACATACAAACTGCAACAGTTGGAGAAGGTTTACTAATACCTTCTCAAGGGTGACGATGGGTGGGTACTAACATTGCTGAAACAAAAACTGAAAATGCTGGAAAAACTAAGCAGGTCTAGCAGCATCTGTGGTGAGAGAAACAAGGTTAATGTTTCGAGTCCATATGACCTTTTTTCAGAACTGAAGAGAAGTGGAACTGTGATGAAATTTATATTGTTTAAGAGGGGTGGAGCAGGTGAAGCTGGGTAGAAGACCAGTGATAGGTGGGGACAAAGGAGAGATTGACAAAGATGTCATGAACTAAAGGGCAAAAGGGAGTGTTAATAGTAGTGGTAAGGGCAAAAAAAAAGGTGCTGATAGTGGCCCACCCACTCTAATCTGCCTCCTTGCCTTTATGCCAATTTTGAAGTTTGTGGATGATATCGCAATAACAATTTGCAATTATATAGTGCCTTCAATGCCATAAAAACATCTCAAGACACTTCACAGGAGCCTTATGAACCAAAATTTGACACCAAGCTATATATGGATATATTAGGACAAATTACTTTGATTAAAGAGCTAGATTTTAAAGAGCATATAAAGAAAGAGCAAGATTTAGAAAAATTTGCGAACTGAATTCCACCTAGGTCCTCAAACTGAAAGCACTGCTGCCACTGTTAGAGCATTGAAAATCAAGGGTGTGCCAGATGCTATTGCAGAGAGTACAGAGATCAGAGGCTGGAAGAGGCTACAGAGATAGCTCAGGGTGAGGGTGTGGAGGAACATGAGAACAAAGATAAAACTTTAAAAATTGAGATGTTGCTGGATCGAGAAAGATGTTGGTCAGTGAGCACTGGGTGGGTTGATTGATCATACAAAACTTTGCAACATAGTAAAGTAGTGAGGAGGATTTTTGCAGTCTTCAGGTGCATTTTGATAGTCTGATGAAATGCTCAAGCTGGTAAAATTTAATGCTGTTTGATGTAAAATGATCTAATTTGAGACAGCATGGAGAGACAGTATGACATAGCCAGTACTGTTTTGAAGGGGTGTAAGAGCAGAGGGCCCTTGGGTTACAAATTCAGAAATCTTTGAAGGTGACCATGTAAGCTGAGAAAGCACGTGGGATTCTTTGTCTTGTAAATAAGGGGATTGAAAACAAAAACAAGGGGCTTTAAACACAAACAAAAAAGTCAAGTTTAGCCCTTTGCAAATCATTGGTTCATCCTCAGCTGGAGTACTGCATACAGTTCTGGGCACTACGTTTTAAGGGTGGGTAACAAGGCCTCGGAGAAAGTATGGAGGATGTTTACCAGATTGATACAGAGATGAGTTTGAGTTGTGTGAGGAGTTTGGAGAAGCTAGAATTGTGCTCCTTAGGGCAGAGAAGGTTAAGGGGAGAGCTCCATACAGCTGTTCAAAATTGAAGGCTTTTGATGGAACAAGTAGGGGAGAAACTGTTGTTCTGGCAAATGGGTTGATAACTATAGGCCATAGATTTAAAATTGTTTGCCAAAGAACTAGAGGGAAAATAAGGAGAAATATTTTCACAGAGGGTTAAGATCTGAAATGAACTACCCAAAAGTGCTGGAAGCAGATTGCATAAGCATTTCTATGTATTTTGAGTAATAAAACGATCATCATACTGTCAATTTACTGTGACAGATGGAAAGGTGAAGGAAGGAATTTTAATGTTGGGTGACATACATAGTTCAGTGTGACAAGTCAAATTATTCAGGGTAATGGAACTAATTTTAGTTCCACTGACTCTCGCAGTATTGCCAGCCTTAGCTAAATCTCATTTTTATCCAGGACTTTCTTCCTACATGTTTTCCCTCCTACAAAGGCCTCCTTGGAATATAGTTTCCTTGGCGTTGTTTTCAGCCGCATCCAGTAATTGTTCCAGCATCTGCTTTTGTTCATGAACTAATTTTGAATGTTGAACTACAGTAAAATCATTATATCATTGCAGTTTAATGTGCAAAAGAAGAGCACGTCTTTTGAACACAGTAGATAGAAGTAATTGTTCCAGTCTAAAGCAATATTAATATTAATGACTTTCAAACTTTGAGTTTTACTGTTATTAACTAAACTCTACTTATCTAACATATAATCCAGGGTTACTAGCACAACCGTGTCAATTTTCCTTAATAATAAAAACAAAAGACTGCGGATGCTGGAAATCCAAAACACAAAACAGAATTACCTGGAATAACTCAGCAGGTCTGGCAGCATCGACGGAGAAGAAAAGAGTTGACTTTTCAAGTCCTCATGACACTTCAACAGAACTAGGTGAATCCAAGGAGAGGGGTGAAATATAAACTGGTTTAAGGTTGGGGGGGTGGGGCGGGGGAAGTGGAGGGGGGTGGTGTGGTTGTAGGGACAAGCAAGCAGTGATAGAAGCAGATCATCAAAAGATGTCACAGACAACAGAACAAAAGAACACGGGTGTTGAAGTTGGTGATATTATCTAAATGAATGTGCTAATTAAGAATGGATGGTAGGGCACTCAAGGTATAGCTCTAGTGGGGGTGGGGGGAGCATAAAAGATTTAAAAATATTTAAAAATAATGGAAATAGGTGGGAAAAGAAAAATCCATATAATTTATTGGAAAAAACAAAAGGAAGGGGTAAGAAACAGAAAGGGGGTGGGGATGGAGGAGGGAGTTCAAGACCTAAAGTTGTTGAATTCAATATTCAGTCCGGAAGGCTGTAAAGTGCCTAGTCAGAAGTTGTTCCTCCAGTTTGCATTGGGCTTCACTGGAACAATGCAGTAAGCCAAGGACAGACATGTGGGCAAGAGAGCAGGGTGGAGTGTTAAAATGGCAAGCGACAGGGAGTTGTTTGCTCCAACAACTCATCGACACCAACACCCATCTAGGACCCTCCACCCTTGCCTGTCCCTCTGTCCCCACCCCATCTTCCAATCCCAGCCCCAGCCGTGTATTCACTATACCCCCTGACCTTCCCCTCCCCGATGCTGAACGTTCAGTGCTCAGCAAAGGACTTAGTTTCATACCCTTATGCCCTCACCTCAATGAATTTTGGGCTCGGCATGATGCTGAACTCTTCTTTCGCCGTTTTCGTCTCCGGGCTCACTTCTTTGGGCAGGAGTCCTCTCCCCGTTCAACGGATCCTTTCACCCACCTCCAATATTCTCTCTCCACCTGGACTCCTCCCTTTGGATTCTTACCTTCTCTTGATCTTTTCATTGAGAACTGTTGGCGCGACATTAGTCGTCTCAATTTCTCTGCTCCTCTCACCCATTCTATTCTCTCTCTCTCTCTCTCTCTCTCTGAACTTACTGCACTCCATTCTCTCAGGTCCAACCCTGACATTGTCTGATTATTTGGTTTTAGTTCAGTGAAGGAAAAGGAGTGAAGAACCGAGAACTTGGTATTATGATGCATAATACCTTTTCATTGCCTTGAATTGTTTGGCTTCAATTCTTTCACTTTCCAGATGGATCCATTCATCACTGTTCTATTCACTAGTGCACAAATCCGCTGACAAGGGTGGTGCTGTTGTCTGGCGCACAGACCTCTACCTCGCGGAGGCTGAGCGTCAACTTGCAGACATTTCCTCCTACCTCTCCCTGGACCATGACCCCACCACTGAAGATCAAGCCATTGTTTCCAGGACTGTCACTGACCTCATCTCCTCTGGGGATCTTCCTCCCACAGCTTCCAACCTGATAGTCGCCCAACCTCGGACGGCCCGCTTCTACCTCCTACCCAAAATCCACAAACAGAACTGTCCCGGTAGACCGATCGTGTCAGCTTGCTCCTGCCCCACAGAACCCATTTCTCGTTATCTTGACTCCCTTCTCTCTCCCCTTGTCCAGTCCCTTCCCTCCTACATCCATGATTCCTCTGACACCTTACGTCACATCAACAATTTCCAGTTCCCTGGCCCCAACCGCTTCCTCTTCACCATGGACGTCCAATCCCTCTACACCTCCATCCCCCACCAGGATGGTCTGACGGCCCTTAGCTTCTTCCTCGAACAGAGGCCCTAACAATCCCCATCCACCACTACTCTCTTCCGTCTGGCTGAACTTGTTCTCCCACTGAACAATTTCTCCTTCAACTCCTCTCACTTCCTCCAAATAAAAGGTTTGGCTATGGGTACCCGCATGGGCCCCAGTTATGCCCGTCTCTTTGTATGTGGAACATTCCTTGTTCCGGTCCGGCCCCCTTCCACAACTTTTTCTCCGGTACATCGATGATTACTTCGGTGCTGCTTCATGCTCTCGTCGGGACTTGGAAAAATTTATTAATTTTGCTTCCAATCTCCACCCCTCCATCATTTTCAAATGGTCCATCTCTGACACTTCCCTTCCCTTCCTTGACCTCTCTGTCTCAATCTCTGGTGATAGACTGTCCACCAATATCCATTACAAGCCTACCGACTCCCACAGCTACCTCGACTACAGCTCCTCACACCCCGCTTCCTGTAAGGACTCCATCCCATTCTCTCAGTTCCTTCGCCTCTGTCGCATCTGTTCCGATGATGCTACCCTCAAAAACAGTTCCTCTGACATGTCCTTTTTCCTTAACCGAGGTTTTCCACCCACGGTCGTTGACAGGGCCCTCAACCGTGTCTGGCCCATCTCCCGCGCATCCGCCCTCACGCCTTCTCCTCCCTCCCAGAAACATGATAGGGTCCCCCTTGTCCTCACTTATCACCCCACCAGCCTCCGCATTCAAAGGATCATCCTCCACCATTTCCGCCAACTCCAGCATGATGCCACCACCAAACACATCTTCCCTTCACCCCCCCCCGTCAGCATTCCGTAGGGATCGTTCCCTCCGGGACACTCTGGTCCACTCCTCCATCACCCCCTACTCAACCCCCACCTATGGCACCACCACATGCCCACGCAAAAGATGTAACACCTGCCCCTTCACTTCCTCTCTCCTCACCGTCCAAGGGCCCAAACACTCCTTTCAAGTGAAGCAGCATTTCACTTGCATTTCCCCCAACTTAATCTACTGCATTCGTTGCTCTCAATGTGGTCTCCTCTACATTGGAGAGACCAAATGTAAACTGGGCGACCGCTTTGCAGAATACCTGTGGTCTGTCCGCAAGAATGACTCAAACCTCCCTGTCGCTTGCCATTTTAACACTCCACCCTGCTCTCTTGCCCACATGTCTGTCCTTGGCTTGCTGCATTGTTCCAGTGAAGCCCAACGCAAACTGGAGGAACAACACCTCATCTTCCGACTAGGCACTTTACAGCCTTCCGGACTGAATGTTGAATTCCACAACTTTAGGTCTTGAACTCCCTCCTCCATCCCCACCCCCTTTCTGTTTCTTACTCCTTCCTTTTGTTTTTTCCAATAAATTATATAGATTTTTCTTTTCCCACCTATGTCCATTATTTTTAAATCTTTTATGCCCCCCCACCCCCACTAGAGCTATACCTTGAGTGCCCTACCATCCATTCTTAATTAGCACATTCGTTTAGATAATAACACCAACTTCAACACCTCTGTGTTCTTTTGTTCTGTTGTCTGTGCATCTTTTGATGATCTGCTTCTATCACTGCTTGCTTGTCCCTACAACCACACCCCCCCTCCACTTCTCTCTTCCCCCCCCCCCCCACCACCTTAAACTAGTTTATATTTCAGCCCTTCCTTGGATTCACCTAGTTATGTTGAAGGGTCATGAGGACTCAAAACGTCAACACAATTTTCGTTAAGTTGGCATTAAAAGTCAATTCTGAAAAGTCCAAAATCCTTTTCCTTGGGTCGTTTTTATGTGGAGGAGACTGTCACTTGGAATAGCACTTCTTCAAAGACCTGATTGGGATTCTTCAAAGTCAAGTCTATTGATCTCCTGAATACTACTTGGCGACTGTTTATTACTGTAAAGAAAATCCTTACGTTTCTACTAATAAATTCCATTATTTTGCAAAGTGCAAGTGACAAATGAGGCTGAAGCTTTCTTTGCCTGTTTGGTAACCTTCTTAACTATAAGCACTACAATGACCCATTTCTTATCTACCTGTGTCTCCCTAGTCTCCAGTGACTCCCTTTTAGTGGTTGTCAGTACTTCCAAACTTCCTCACTAGTCTTTTGCAGCATTGTTAGTACCACAGAAAATATTGCAGTTTCTTTGGGGTGTGGTCTTTCAGTTCTTTTAGTTGACAAAAGCAGCAACATGTACTTGGAATGCACCTTTAACATAACTTCACATGAGTGTTATCAACAAAGTGTGATACTGAGCCTTATGACATTTTAAGGCAAGTGACCAAAAACTTTGAGCTTTTCAAGGAGCATCATAAAGGGGTAAAAGAGAGAGTGAAATTTAAAGAAAGACTTGTGTTTTGGTAGCATCTTTCTCAACCACAAGATATCCTGAAACTCTTTGCAGTCAATGAAGTACTTTAGAATTTGTACATGGCAAGCTTCCACAGACAATGTGTGATAATCAGAAAATTTGTTTTTAGTGATGTTGACTGAGGGATAAATATTGGCCAGGACACTTGGGATAACTCTCCCCTCTTCAAAATAGTGCTGTGGGATCTCTTATGTCCATTTGAGAAGGCCTGAGTTTAACATCCCTTCTGAAAGATGGCATCTACAACAGCGTAACACTCCCTCAGGACTGCATTCTCGTGTCAGCTTTTGATTTTTGTCCCCAGGTTCTGGGAGTGTGACTTGAACCCACAATCTTTTTGAGTCAGAAGTAAGTGTGCTACCAAATGCACCATAGCTGATACCTTTTAAGGCAGGAATACCAGAGCTTGGGACCTTGGAAGCTGAAGGCACGGTTGCTGAAGATGGAGTGATTTTAAAATTGGGGATGCCCAACAGGGCGGAATTGGAGGAGTGCAGAAATCTGAGGCTTGTGGGGCTCAAGGAGATTACATAGCTAGTGACAGACAAAGTTATGATTTTTAACTTCTCACCCTTGACCTCAAATTCTTTTCTTATTGCCAAGTCAATCTAGGTCAGCAGGCACAGTGGTGATGGATGAATGGGACTTGATATGAGTTAGGACATAAACAGTAGGATCTTAGATGACCAAGTTCACAGAAGGTAGAATGTGGGAGGACAGCCAGGAAAGCAATGGAATAGTCAAGTCTCGAGGTAACAAAGAAATGGGTGAGGGTTTCAGCAGCAGATGAACTGAGGTAGATGTAAAGTCGGGCAATGTTGTGGAGATGGGAAGTCTTAGTGACACTGTAGAAATGAGGCCAGAAGCTCATCTTGGGGTCAAATATGACACCAAGGCTGCGAAGAATTGGTTTTGTCTCAGACAGTTACAAGAGAGGGATGGAGTTGGTGGCTAGGGAATGGGGTTCATAATGGAGCCAAAGACTATGGCTTTGGTCTTCCCAGTATGTAGCTGGAAGAAATTTCTGGGGGACATTGGAAATAACTGTGGGAGTGGGAAGAAAAACCATTGCAGGTGATCCTCTGACTATGATTAGGTAAGATTGGAATCAGGCTAGCGCAATCCCACTCAGTAGTGGCGAAGCATTGGAGGATGGTGTGGTTAAGCTTGTCAAAGGCTGCAGATAGAGAAGACTAGGAGGGATAGTTTACCTCTCTCACAGTCACGCATGATGTTCTGTGTGATTTGAATAGCAGCCGTCTCAGTTCTGTGGTGGAGTGGAAATCTGTTTGGAAGGATTCAAAGATGGAGTTTCTAGAAAAATGGACACAGGTTTGAGGACTTTGGATAAGAAAGGAAGGTTGTAATTGGGCAATGGTTGCAAGTGCAGAGGAATCGAGGGTTTTTTGAGCAAATGAATGATGATAGAAGATTTAAAGGAGAGTGCTACAGTACCTGAAGAGAGAGAGTATTTTATCAATATTACCTAATGTGGGAGCCAGGAAGCAAAGTTGGGTGGTCAACAGTTTAGTGGGAATGGGTTGAATGAGCAGGAGGGTGGTTTCAAAGATGAAATGAGCTGGAAGAGGATGTTAGGGAGAAACAAGAATATAATTCAAGTTCTCCATTCATTGCACTCTCTCTCTAATATGTGATTGGTTTGCTCCATGTTGTTAAACTTCAGTTTGTATTCACAGATGTTTGATGTTTTAAAAAAGTTATGCTGTTTATTACCTATTTGTGATAAATCTCAGTTTCTTTTGATTTTGTTTTATTTGACTTCGCTTTTATTTCATTTTCAGTTTCTTTAATTTTTTTTTCATTTTTTTAATTCTGTGACTATTTCCTGGAAGGTTACATAATCCCTTTGGGATATAAACTTGCATATCATGTACAAGCTGTTCAGATAAAAGTGAAATTCCTGCAAGTACATGTAAGTAGCCAGACTGGATTTGTCATGTTCAAATGAATTGAGGTGGAAAACAAAATTGCTGCAATGTTAATACTTGTTTTATGTCACAGATGGTGTAGATTAGGTCTTTATTAAAATAAAAGAAAGACATTTCTATTTCATAAATAGGAGCATAGACCAATGACTGCACTTGAGGGGCAGGGCACACTTTCAAAATTTGCAGGAGATAGGAAACTTAAATGTAGTAACAGCTTAGGAAGGTTGGAGTACACTTGATAGGGAGGCTGGTGGAATAGGCCCACACATAGATGAAACTCAATGCAGATAAGTGTGAGATACATTTTGATTGGAAGAATGAGGAGAGGCAATACATGCCAAATGGTTCAATTTTAAATGGGGTTTAAAAGAAGAGACCTAGGGGTGTTTGTGCATAAATCTTTGAAGGCAGCAGGACAGTTTAACAAAGCAATTAATAAAGCTTATAGGATTTTGTGCCTTTCCAATGGAGGCATAGAGTACAAAAACCAGGAAGTTATGCTAAACATATATTAAGCACTGGTTTGGCCTAACTGGATTCCAATTCTGGGCATCCCATGTAGGAAGGGCATGAAGGCTTTGGAAGAGATTTACTAGAATGGCTCCAGAAATGAGAGATTGCAGTTATGTGGATAGATTAGGGAAACTGGGTGTTCTCTAATTGTCCAAAATAGCTAAGACGAGATTCATTAGAGGTGTTTAAAATTATTAAGCCTTAAGTCTCTTTTACTCTATTTCCAAAGGCTAAAGGGTCGATGACCAGAAGGCACAGACTTAGGTGATTAGCAAATAAGTGGTAGAATTTGGGATGTACTGCCTGACGGGGTGTTGGATGCTGATTCAATAATGCCCTTCAATAGGGAATTGGATAAACACTTGAAGGAGAATAAAATTGCAGTGAAATAGGGAAGGAGTTGGGAAGTGGAACTAACTGATTGCTCTTCGAAAGAGACAGAGTGGTCTTAAGGGCCCATTGGTCTCTTTTGTGCACACTTCTATAATTCATAGGAAATGTAAAGCTTCTCTTATGTGAAGGAAATATTCTGAAATGATTGTGAGACACCTGCTGATTTTGCAGATGTGAAAACTGCATCCCACAGCACGAACAGTTATTGCAGAAAGCACTTTAACCACCTACTGCTTGATGTAAGCACATAAATCCATATCCGGTATGATGACTTCTGTGACTAAAATAACATTCTTGTTCATCCCCTTGGGGCATGTCCATTTCTGTGTAGCATCAGTCACGGATAAGTAGCAAAAATGCTTTAACTTGTATTTTTACAGGAAGCAATGTAACAATTTGCTCGTAGTCAGGATCTATGCATCACTTGCAACCTGTCTAAATGACATTTCCATTTTAGTGCCAAATTGGAGCCTGTATATCATGCTGACTAATAAAAGGATTAAGACTATCCAAGTTCAGTATATATTGGACCTCATAGCTGACATTTAAAGACTACTTTCATCAATGGCTCAGTTCAAATCTCACTTGTGCTTATGAAAGGCTAATGATAAGCCACTGAGACACAGGACTATAGCTGTGATAGTAGACCTGTTTGCATTAAGAGCACCTTCTCCTTACTACAGAGGCATGCCTTCTCCCTGTGTTTACATCCATTTTGACTCTCATTTCCAGATGGTGTATTTGCACCCTGCAGTAGCACCATTCATCTATACCGGTGAGCCTTTGTTTCAGACCAGGTTGGAGGTTGATTGAAAATACGCAAGTCAGGACATTTTAATGTTTGGGTGCTTCAAAACCAGACTGAAAAGTGGTCAGGAGTAGTGCCTTTCATTTAATGCAACTGAACAGAATTGCACTTATCTTATATAAGCTGCCCCAGGATGTGTGTGTTTTGCAGCTTCTGATGAAAGTGAAGACTCAAAATTGCTGCTCTCCATGGGAGGGAAATTGTGCTTTTCAATGAAGGTGTCTCCCACTTGGGAAAGTCTGTCTACAAATTTGTTTTATATGCAGGTAGAAATGTACTTTGTTCCTAACATTTTTTTTTCTTTTTTACTTTTCTCCTTTTTAATTTTGCATTGTGGATCTGAAATCATTTCATTAGATTTCTAAAGCCCTGGTGTTTTCCGATGACGCTTGGCAGTGGATTGAATATACTTAGCACACTTGAGTGTTAATAGCAAGTTAGCATTCAATGTTTGGATGAGGGTTAAACCTTTTAAATGTCTTGTGCTTTGCTCGAGAATGCTATAGTTGAGATATGAATTAGGGTGACCAGCCATCCCTCATTTTATGGGATTGTCCCATATCTCAGTCCACTGTCCTGTGTCCTAGGCTGCATGGTGCTGAGATGCTGTTTGTCCTATAAATTGAATCCTTAAATTTCACACATCCATGGTACATGCTCACTTCTTATTTGTGCGTTCTAATAGTTAAGGCAGCAACTGCTCTGTTCACCCCTCCCGCTCCTACGGACCCCTGTGGCAGACCATCCCATAATTTCCTCCCAAAAAGTTGGTCACTTTGGTGTGAATGGTCCATTAGCATTCAGGACAGTGGGTTGTCATGGGAATTCTGTATGACTGAAGGGAACAACAACAGAAAATACTGGAAATACTCAGCAGGCCTGGCAGCATCCATGGAGAGAGAAAGAGAGAATTTTTTGGGTGGATGTCCTTTCTGATGAAATGTTAACCTAAAACATTATTTGTTTCTCACTCCACAGGTGCTGCCAGACCTGCTGAGTATCTCCAGCATCTGAAGTATTTTGCTTTTGGAACAAGATGGGATTCATTGTGGGATTCTGCATTGAATCATGGCTATGTGAAATTAACTATGCTAAAGATTTTTGCAGGGTTTTTCAAAGTAGCAAAGTATTTGTCACCATTATTCAATCTATTGTGCTATAACTCGCACGTAATGTCTTAGGAAATGGTGATAAGAAGAAGTGTTACTGTAATTTAATATATACTTGCTATCTTGTGAAGCCAGGAGGTGTACATTATTAGTTTATGGCTCTGAAATTTGAATAGAAGTAACATGTGACACTGCACAAATGCTTTAGGGCAGGAAAAATTATCAGTCTTCATGCAGTTGGATTTTAAATTGTTTAATTTTGAAATCAAGTTATGAAGAAATTCTCTCTGGCTTTTAACTGTTGATATTGCAGTGCATGGATGGTAGATGTTTCACTGTAAGGGCTGTTTCTTCAGAGACTCTGGAATGCAAACGGTGCAGCAACCCAAATATTTATACTTGCCCAAAGCGACTTGCACGTTGAATTTTTATTGTCCATAACTTGTGTAGATATGAAGGTTTACCGAATTCAAAGGTCTGTTTGTAACAGATTGTCCCTTGCACACCATAAAATGATTCCACATGCCCCAGCAACCTATAATTTCTGCCCTTTTCTTTCTGCAAATGTCAGTGTTGTAGTCCTTAGCGTACTAACTGAAAATGGCCCAGCAAATGGCACTAATTATTACAGTGGAGTCTTGACTCTTTTAATATATTGATAGCACAATTCTTGATGTATAACAAAAATAAAAATACCTGGAAAAACTCAGGTCTGGCAGCATCTGCGGAGAGGAACACAATTAATGTTTCGAGTCCGTATGATTCTTCAACAGAGCTAAGTTTTAGAAAAAATAGGTTAACTGTGCTCCTCTCCACAGATGCTGCCAGACCTGCTGAATTTTTCCAGGTATTTTTATTTTTGTTTTGGATTTCCAGTATCTGCAGTTTTTTGCTTTTATCTTGATGTATAAGTTTTTTGGCATGAAACTAATCTCCAATATCAAACTCTATTGATCTTTATATAAATACATTGAAGTAATTGCCTTAATATGGGCATAATTTTGTAGCTCCAAGCTGCAGCACTTGCCTGGTCCCAACTGAATCGAATCTCCAGGTGGCCTGTCACACTTTGCAGGTTGCTGCACGTGCTTAAACTTGGTTCCTAACCCGACCTGACATTCAGCATAAATATTACTCGAGCCAGATGAATGCTGTTTCACCTCTTCCTGATTCCTAGTCTCTGTGTAAAATTTAGTGGCCCCTGCACTACAAGAAACTTGTGAAGGCTGTGCTCCTTCCTCATTGGTAGATCGTCCACCAAATTCAAAGTGACAAACCCATGAGCATTGATTTTGAAAAACACTATCTGTTTAAACTTGTGCAGTTGGGAGCCCTGGTTTCCCAGGAGTCAGGAAACACGGCAGTGATGGAGGCAGGAGCTGCTGGCTCTGCAAAGCAAGTATCTTTTCCAGCACTATGGAGGACTCCCTTCAGTCTCTCCTCTGCCGATCTCCTCTCCAGCTCCCTTGTCCTTATTTCTCCTGCTCTGCATCTGACCATCTCTTCATCCTTTCATGATTACCAGGGTCCATCTCCAAGGGTCTCCAGCTGTGGCTTCATGCCACTGGATTTCCCTCTCAGCTGTAGGCCAGCCTGTCTACCTGGTCAACTGCCAAGCTGGAAACTGAGTTAAAACAATATTGGAGGTCCTGTCTTTCAGTTTCCCCCATCGCCTCCGTATTTATAAGTGTACTATAAATATCATGCAAGATTATTACTATCTACTGGATTGGGTGAACTTAATGGGTCAGATAGTCTTATCCTTTTTGTATGTTTGCATGTGTAAACTGGGGATTGTCTTGACCATGTGTGTGTATCCCAGAGTT